>NC_087285.1:9192604-9495635 GCF_015220805.1 Pogoniulus pusillus | reverse complement strand
TGCAAAAGATAAACAAATCAAGCCATTCAAAGGCCTTTCAAACCCCATCTGATAAGCAGGAAATACTTATTACCTTTCAGCCATCAAATCAACTTAATATTAATGATTTTCTCCATGACCTTCTAAACACATGAAAGTTAACTCAATAAGGTCATCAAGAGGATATCCAAGACAGATCTCTCTCAAGTCCACAAAGGCAAGCAACAAACCACTTTGCTTCCATGACTTTGGCAAAATTCCTCTATGCCAATTACAGGAGGATTTGCTAGCTCACCATGACAGCCATCCTCGATGTGCAGTGAAACACAATGCACTCCTTATTTGCTGCTTTTTTCTCCTCTTAACTGCAAAGTCAGTCCATCACCAGGATATTGTTACGGAGCCCAGTTTGAAGTCGGAAAGAAGTGGATGTGCGCTGCTTTGGCATACTCACTTCTCTGGGCTCAGAAACACATTTGCAAATTCATCTAACACAAAGAATCTCCACATTCAGATGTACAGCAGAAACTCCAGGCAAAGGGAAAGGACACTCCAGAGTCACACTCTGTGCATCCAGTGGTGTATGGCAGTGTCAGGACCACATAAATGTAAATAAGCTCCTCAAAACAATAGGAATTAGATCTTTGGTTTGGTGTTGATTTCTTCCTCAAATTCACACAGAAGTATTTCTCCCTTGAAAAACAAACATCCAAAAAGCTGTGTTGCACTCTCAGCCTCTGGATATGCCCCTTGGATGATGACTGTGTACCCTTCAGGATGCACTATGAGGAAGGGCAACACAGAAGACATCGTTGAAAACAATGCAGACGTGAATCATGGAATGGTTTTGAGTTGGAAGGAACTCTAAAGATCACCTAGTTCCAATGTCTCTGCCATAGGCAGGGGCACCTCCCACTAGATCAGCTTGCTCAAACCTTCATCTAGCCTGGTCTTAAACACTTTCAGAGATAGGATGTCCACAATTTCTCTAGGCAACCTGTTCTAGCATCTCACCACACTCATAGAAAACAACTGCTTCCTAATGTCCCATCTAAATGTACCCTGCTCCAGCTTTAAGCCGTTGCCTCTCATCCTATCACCAGAAGCCCTTTTAAGAAGCCCCTCCTCAGCTTTCCTGTAGCCCACTTCACATACTGGAAGGCCACAATAAGGTCTCCTTGGAGACCTAGGGAGACCTCCTTCTTCTCTGGACTGAACAGACCCATTTCCATTAGCCTGTCATTGTAGGACAGATGAGACTCTTTAGGAGATTTGAGCAATGGTGTTTACAGAGTATTTCACTTGAAAAGCTTTTTTGATACTTTGGTTTTGCTGGGAAATAGTATTTCACTGGACAAGTATGAAGGTCCTACTTAAAACCCAGACACCAAAAAATCTCCCTCCACATCCACTTTATAGCCTTGTTCACAGATCAAATCAGAAACCATCTTTTGTCTCTGCTTTCTTAAAAGGCTGTTTCAGAAGCACTTCCTTAAGATTCTCTGCCTTAATGTTCTACCTTGTGTATTTGCATTCAGTTTACATCTGGTTACTCTTCTTCTGAATGTCCTTCAGCTTGACTAATACTTTCTCCACTTGTGCTTCTCCTTGCAATACATTCAAGCCATTCCCTTTCTCCATTCACTTCCCAACCTCCATTCCCAGCATGCTGGGAAAGAAAGAACCAAATCAATTCCACCTCCCCTTCCACACCTGCCCTTGTCACAAAGGAGTTCCAGCCCACAGTAAAGATGGGTGCTGAGCTCTCCCCTAGCATAGACTCATGAAGGAGTCATTAGCCCACCACAGGAAGAAACTGAGCTCTCCTTGCTCATGCATAGATGTGCTCTACAACTGAGCCCCTCATTTCTTTGACTTGAGCACTTTTGAGTTGCTGCAGTGCTTGAAATTCAAGGATCTTTGCTCTTGCATAACACACTCAAAGTGCAGTGGATGTAGGGATGAAGCTGGAAGGAGAAAGAAAGGGGTGATAAGGCGGTCAAGCCTGCCCATCCCTTTGGATTTCAGATATGCTAAACAAGACCTGAAGAGAAGACATTTCCAGGGCTCAGAAGAGGGGGCATACAGATCAGAGTGGTGACACATACTTGGATCCAAAAGCTGCTCAGCAAGCAGAGTCTCCTTGCCTCTTGAGAGCTGCCTGCTGCATTCAGAGAGGCCATACATTAAATCTCCTTGGGCAGCTTCCTCTTGAGACACACAACCCCTGAGAAATACAGCCAATCTCCCTGAGATCCTGCCCACTTGCCAAGTCATGTCCCACTGCTATCCAGCTCCCCTAACACAACATGTCCATTGCCCCTCAGATGGCAGACAAGTATTACTGAGCCTGGTATGAAACTGGGAGGAAGGCAGGAGGGAGTGCCAAAAAGCTGGAACCTGAGAGAGCTTGAGGAAACAAATGTTTTATGGCCCATCAGTCAGTATTTGGCCATTTTCTAGAGAAAGATGATGCTGCCTTCTCCTTCTGATGATGGACTGAGCCTCAGCCAGAACTGTTCAAACACACTATTTGGAAGATGGTGACATTTTAAATTCGTTCCACCCTGGGAAATGGCTCGGTCTGGGGAAGAGCAGGGTTTCAGCCTTGATTAATGGCTTTTCAAATCCCAGCCATACTCCTGTGCAAGCAGAGGAAGGGAAGGTGCCTCTAGCCAGTGCTGCCTGCTGGAGCATCAGGGTGTTGCTGAGGTGCTGTGATGCAGCTCCCTTCAACAGGCTCCAACACCCCTGGAGATGCTCCGCATCTGCCCTTTTGCACCGATTCAGAACCAGGTCACTAGCAGCAACCCCCTGGCTACGTTATTAAGATGCAACCATGAATCACAACAGCAGCCTGCAAGAGGAGCCCACGTCTCCAGCATCCACTTTCCCCTGCACCGGAGCCTGTGTCATGTCAGGTTGCAGCTGGAGTGAAGGGCCCAAGACTGAGCCACCTCCCAGCACCTAAAGGCATATCTTTCCCAGCAGAGCAGCTCCTGCTACCTGTGCTAGCCAAAGCAAACCAAGCCTGTGCATCTCAGCTGCAGGGTTGTCTGAAGGATGCTGCCTCTTGCTACAAGCTCCTGACAGTTTTGATTCTCTGGAAATACAATTCAGACCTTAATTATTTTCCTTGTTTTCCCCCAGTTGTGATAGATCTTTGTTTTAAATTCAGGGCTGATGTTATTTTACAGCAGCTATCAATCAGGCAACGAGCACGAGGGGCTTTTTCTTTCTTCCTTTCTTTCTTTGTCTCTCTTTCTCTTTAATGCTTGTTACATCTCTGCTCTATACTTCCTCTCCACACAGAAATACCCCTTCAAAGCTTGATATTATTGAGCAGCTTTCAACCATGCCCAACAGAGCCATGTATTCTCTGCGTTTGTCCGGCCTTTGTTTCTAGGAATGAAATACCAATGGCTGAACAGTGTGACTTCATTTCACTCCTTCATTCCAACACTTGTTCTATTTCTATCCCACTGGGTCAAACTCACCTATTGTGAGACCTCACCGATTTCAATTACATCAGGGATTAATTTGTTCCATTGCGTTGAAGCTGTTAATACAATCCTGGCTGGCTCTAGATGAGAAAAGGCACGGTGGAGACCTCCCTCGCAGGCAGTGTGTTTAACAGCGGTCTTGATCTTCAGTTTTGTTCAGCGGTGGGGTGGTTTTTTTCTTCTCTTTGTGCCCCTTTGCCCCTCTTTTCACAATCTTCCCCTTCCTTTCTAAATTGCCCTTATCAGAACTGGGTGGTCCTTCTGACTTCCACCGCGACTGGCAAAACGTTGCCTTCCAAAGCCGCTGACCAGGGCTTGAGAGGGAGGTCGGTGCTGGAAGGAAGGTCCCCAACACCATGCACATGTGATCACTCCAGCTCTGGCACCTCGTCTGCCCCAGCATGATTTCATCTGGTTGCTGCAGATCCTCAAGTACCCAAAGGGGTCAGCAAGTCCTTGGTTTTGCAGCTCTGACTAGTCGACTGAGGTGTCAGGGGGAAAACAGAGATTGTCCATGATCCATCAGCTTTCTACACCACCCTGAAATGCACATTGTCAAGTAATTCTACTTGTTCTTCCTGGGATCCTGAAACTGGGAAATAAGCATATGAGAGACCTTTAAACTGTCCAGCTCTGTGGAGTCACAGGAAATCTATGGTATGGGTTCAAGGTGATTGCACAGGGGTTGGACTCGAGCTCCTTGCGTCCCTTCCAACTCCTAATATCCTGCAATCTCAGTAATCCTGACCCAAAGTTGCCATTTATATACGTGATTCTCTCTCAGGAAGAGACAGAATCATGAAAGCATAGAATACTGAAGCAAGGAGATTTAGGGTCATGTGGGTCCAAAGCAGTTTGGTTTTGCTCAAGTGCTACAATTCTGGCCACAAGAACCACTGCTTTCCCATTTCAAAAAAATCCAGCCATCTCTTAGAGAAATTATGTTTGTAGGAAATAGTGTGATGATTCCAGAGTAATAAGAACAGGAGGAAAAAAACAGAGCATATTAAAATATAACCAAGTAAACAGCTCAGCAAACAAATCCCTCACTTGCTTGCTGAGATACAATTCAATTGATAGGTTGGCCTCGATGATCCTAGAAGGTCTCTTCCAACCTGGTTGATTCTGTGATTCTGTAATTTCCATGGTGGTTTCTTGAGGTCATCTCAGGTTTCTATGGGCATCTCTGTGCAGCCTGGACTGCAGGGAGGTTCAAGGGTTAATGCTACACTTGTCAGAATCACCAGACAGCAGTTGGATATGCTCAGATTCAGAGATCCAAAACTGTGCCCACCTTAAGCACTTGGCTTTTCAAAATACACAACATTCACATTTACTACTGCACTCATCTATCTCTTTTTGCTGGGAGAAACATAGGACTAAGCTGGACTGGTATCACCTGTTTAGCTCTGACACTCAACTTAGACCTTGGTAGAGCCATCCAGGAACAGGGCAAAGTTTCCACCTCCCCTTCAGGCACTGCCCCACCTACCATTTCCCACTCCAGCCATCCTCTCATGTTTCATCCTTTTCGTGCCAAATACTGCCTGAGCAGCACTGTCTGGACCAAATCATTGCATCTCAAACCCTCCTGCCAGCAGAAATCCTCACACCCCCCCAGGGCTGAGGCTTCACTGCATTTACATTGCTCTGGACATGTCTTACCAGACAGATAAAACTTACCCTGAGACAACCCACAGAGATAAGACAGGATTTGCTCTCGAGGATGTGTTACACTACAACAGCCTTCACAGCAGTCCTCATCTGCACAAATCACAGCTGAAATCTCCTACTGTGGCTTGTCACCAGATGTTTCCACTGGGAGATGGCTTTGCTAAGCTCCCATCATTGCCATTTCACCACAGTCCATTCCAACACTGTTAAAGCACTGACTCAAGATCTCTGCATGTCTTGGTGATGTTGCCACCACCATGTTCTCTACTACCACCAGAAGTAGTTTCATGCCTGTAAATCTCTTTATGCCACAGGTATAGCTGCAAACTTCAACAAGGTTTCGCAGAACAGTCCCATCCAACCTTTGTGAGGTCCTGGATCCGGAAAGCCAGCAGCTGGATTTGAGCACACAAGGACTGCTTTCACTACCTTGATAAAGAAAGACAGTTTCCTTTCTTCATGGAGAAAATACTCCTGGTGAATTAAACTCCCTAACAGGCAGGAATTAAAGCCATTCAGTGCTTCAAACTGTTGCAGGTCATTGCCTGTCTGTGTTTCTGAGAAGTTGAAATATGCATTCAAGAACAAAACCTTAAGAGGAGACCATAAAGTCTCCAGCTCAAAGACGTCAAGAGCAAACTCAGTCTCTGATAAGGTAGCAGCATAATAATCTGTGTCTGAACATGTATCAGCCCCATGGTCTGCCACAGAGGAGGTCCTTCCTGAGGCTGATCCAGCATCAGCACCCAGCTAGCTTCTAAACAACGTAAAAGCCTTTGCAGAAGGCACAGGGAGCTCCGCAAAGGTGTGAAACAAGGGTGAGGGGGCTGCCCCTCCTCTCTTCCCGGAGTGCAGCTAGCCAAGCACATGGTTTATATCCCCTGCTCCTCATCCTATTTCACAGGCAGTGGTGGAGGAGCTCAGCTTGGCCACACCAGCTGAGATGCAGCAGCGACCCGTGCAGTCCTCCCAGCAGGGTGCTGCTGGGACAGCAGCTGGAGGCACCCCACTAAAAATACCTACCAGCAATTTGTTCATCTCTTCAAACAAGACCTGAGCCAAATTACTGACAAACCTGCCAAGTTCAAAGCACTCCTGGCCTTTTTCCTCCTTCCCTTTACCAGCAGCAACTTTCTCCCAGAACAGATGCTCCAGACCAAACTCATCTGGCAGGACAGAGCAGAAACCCCAAGCCCACTCCCCTGAAACTAGTCAGGGGGGATCCAGACGCTGGAAAAAGGTGAAGTCAGTCACCCCTAGGACCAGTGACTGACCACAATGCCACTTTAGAGCTTGAGTTCATCAGATCCACGGTGACACCTCTGGCTCTTCTGCTCAACATAAGTCCACCTGCAACCTCCATGAAAACAGGGGGGAAAGCACAAGACCTGGCAAAGCCAAGGGACACTCGAGAGAACAGCTTTCAGAAGACGACAGATGACCAGAGACCGATCTCCCCGTGAAAAAAACGAGTGGCAGCCCTGCAGCAGCGATGCGATGTTTGCCCCCGTAACTCCTTTCGTCCCGTTCCTGACATCGTCCAAGGAACACAGAGATCCTGCTCCCACTGCAGAAAAGCAACTCCCTCTAGGGTAAAGCATGGCAACTGCCGAGCAGCGCTCGCCAGTGCAGGCCAACATTCCCCAAGCACCTTCAGCCATTGCACCCGCCAAGCTCTCGGCTCCTTGCACAGCAGCTCCCAAGGACTGATCCCCCGTGAAAGGTGGCTCCTCCAAAAGCAGACAGCTGATTCAGCAGAGATGCCTGGAGATCCTGCTGAACTACCCTGTGCTACTTCTCTCTTCTGCTTCCTCTCTGCAAAGCTTTCAGTAAGCTCTGACTGGTCTCAGTCCTGTTTATTCTGGCAAGGTAACACCTGGTGACCCTGCATGGAAATGGTCTCAAGGGGAAAGGGACTTCCTCGGGTGTCACTGCTCACTCATCCCATGATTTGTCACTCTCTAC
Source organism: Pogoniulus pusillus (assembly GCF_015220805.1). NCBI lineage: Eukaryota > Metazoa > Chordata > Aves > Piciformes > Lybiidae > Pogoniulus > Pogoniulus pusillus. The sequence continues at coordinate 9,488,514 of NC_087285.1, read as the reverse complement.
ACAGCACTGGAATAGAAGAAAATGGTTGTGACCAGGGACAGGGAGGTTAATCCATCTAACAATACCTGGAGGCCAGGCAGGGGGATTTATTGAACCCACAGGAGTCATTCTGCTGGGAATTTTGTGCTGCTGATACCTCATTTCTGCCTTGCACTCATTCCCACCAGTCTGCCTCCAGCTTTGTCATGCCTGCTTTTAGGACTGGCTGACATGAGCTGTTTGATCCCTCACAAAGCTTTCATCCACCACTCCTACATTTAAAGTTTGCCTTCTCCATTATTAAATGGAGTATCTTCTTTACTCCCACCATCTCCAACAGCACTGGTATGAAGGGAGATGTCTGTGGGTTGTGGGAAAGCATCCACTCTGTGTTATGATAACCACCAAAACATGACTGGCAGCCTCGGTGGTTACATGTCACCTGTCACTATTAGTTACGAGGGGGAAAAGTCCTGATTCTCTGGGTTCATCTCTCCTTCAGCATCTAATTATGACACACGATGGGGATACCCAGCTTGGGGGACAACCTCTCCAGGCTCTTCATCCAGACCTAGTAGAATAAAGCCTATGACAGCAGGGCTGGTGCTGCTAAACATGGCTTACACATGGCAGTTTCATGAGAGGTCACCACAGACCTGCCCTTCCCCAGCTGCCAGGCTGAGCTGAAGCTTTTGGTGTCAAAACAGGAAAAGCTGTATGTGAACGTGAACTATAAGCTATGAGACACAGAGACAACAACTTCTCCTCAGGTCTGAAAACACACTAAATGACCAACCACCACTGGGCACTAACATGTAACGACATGCTCTCTCTTCTTGGACTTCACCCACCACACCCAAATATTCTATCCAACAAGCCCTGACTTGAGATACTGTTGGAAGAGTCAGGGGCACAAACTTTGCTTTTTAGAAAGCAAAGTACAGAGCTGTATCAGAACCCAAAATTAACAGACAGAGGGCAAAAGAAACGTAAGATTCATCTGCCCTCTCCATGCAGGGGTCCAGAGATGACCAGCACTGCTGTGCTACAAAGAAGGTTTAGGTTTTGAAATTAACACTGGAGGCTTCTGAACAAAGAGAGAGCAAGGAACTGGGACAACAGCACAGCAGGAACCACCAGCTCCCAAGAACAAGCTACTGGATCCCACTGGGACCTTTTAAAGGCAAGGTCCTGGGGTAATAGCGTTGAGGAAGAGCAGTCAGGGTGAAAAGCAGAGTAGGCCAGCAAATTACCCCAAAATAAATGACAACTTGTGAAAACACAGCCACAGAGATGAGCATTCCCTTGTCCTTCAGAGAGCTTTTCCCCACGTCAGATGCATGCTTTGCCAACACACTGCTAACAAGTTACTTTTTCTTCTCCCCAAGTTACCATGACCAAGCACCTGCAATATCAGAGTTGCTTCTGCTCTTCCCACACAGATGAGAAACATCTTTGTTAACAGAAGCCTTGCAAGCTATTTGTGGAGCAGAGTTCTCCAGAGGTGATTTGGATCAGTAATTCATTTATTTGAAGCACGAGATGCAAAATTTCCTTTTTCTCAGAAAGGGAGATACTTTCTTCTCAGCTTACTTTATGCTTTGCTTGCATTGCAAACCCTGTTTCATGAACTGTAAGGCAGGATGAAGCTCCCTGGATGTCCTCTGAACCCCAAATACATCACCATGGGAGTCGTGCTGACGCAGGACATAGACAGAAAGAGTTGAAAATGTATTATTTTAAATCAGTCTCTTCAAATCAACTTACCTGGGAAGACCCACTTACATTCAGCAAATCTCAAAACCACCATAGCAGCAACCTTTTCCACTTCCTATCCCTTCTCTAGGGTGGCCCTACCTGAAATCATGGTCTGAGATACTGCTTCCCAGCATCAGGCTACAGAGTTTCCAAGAGCAGTCAGCAAAACACTATTCCACACCGTCTTGATCCCTGATGTAAGATCAAGATGTTCAGACAACAAAATATATGGTCAACTCCAAAGGCTTTGAGATGAAACAGAAGAGACAGGAAACACCTCTGGTCCACTGTCAGTTCCCAAGGTGGTCATCATCAAGCCTACCAAGGAACTGTCAACCCTTTCCATCAGTGCCTTGCCAAAGGTGGCCAGCAAACCAAGGACTGAGAAGAGGGCGAGCACTGAAGTTGGGCATCTCCCAGCCCCAGCCAAAGACATGTGTGAGGAGATGTTTTCCTGGGCCTCTCAACTCACTAATGCCCTCCTCAAAATGATGCTTCTGTGTCATCATTGCTGCTTTCAGCCTGCTGCATGTTGTTGTGTGTGGTGGCAGGGTCCCTTTGGCTACATGTGGAGACGTATTGCAAGACTTGCTGGCACCACCCCAGAGATGAGAAAAATGTGCAGGGACTTAGGGCTGAAAATCATGCTAGGTCAGTACCTGCTAACAAAAAGGTCAAGCATCTACTTGGCACTCCTGGTTTCCCCTCTCGGGGGAAGCAGGAGCGTATTCCATCACCACCCACTCCTGCCTGTGAACACAAGTGACTTGGCCAATTCTGCTTGAACAGGTGACCTATGACACAAGCCTCAGCCTGTCACCTTGAGCGCCTGGGCTTCACAAACACTTTCACCTTGACTTCTCAACTCTCCTCCAGGCTGCTCCATGGAGTACCCACAAAATCCATCAGCTGTTAAGAGGGAGCAATAAAAATGTGTCTCAGCTGGGTTGGTCTGAAAAGTTTCTTCTTCCACCACAGCCAGACACCACCAACAGCCGCAGGACTTCTTCCCAAAGTTCTTTGAAGCACAGTCTCAAGCCCTATTATCTCTGCTGTTCATAACCACACTCCTTTGATTATCGAGAGATCTCTGAGTAATTTATAAGTCCACAAGCTCCTGTGCTAACAGGGCCATAAATCACCTTTACAGCCCCCGCTGCCTACTGTTCAGGGGGCGGTGGTGCTGAGCTGGCCACGGAGCTGGGTGAAGGGAGGCAGCAGGAGCAGGCTCTGCCTTCCCAAAGCCTCCACCCTCTGCAGCAGAAGGCAGGTTTGTTCCACACGGGCCGGATGTTTGGTTTTTGAAGGATCCAGAGAGGATTCCAGCCCATGTCCTACCTCACTATGTTTTCCCCGCCCGACACCGAGACAAGCACACAAAAGAGGGTTTTCTTTTCACAAAGTCAGACCGAAGGAGGAGGCTGGTTTTGGCTATTTTCCTCAAGGAAAGATGCTGCCCATCTAATAATCCCTAAATGGGCAGTGGGTTGTTGGGCTTTCATGTGTGCCTCCGAGCCTCCCCTTGCTGTGCCAGGTCGCTGGTTTTCTTTTCCACAGAGTTGCAAAAGCCCTGAATAACAAGGTTTGTGCATGGAAGTGCTGACACAAACCCTAACTACAGCATCCTGAATATGATACCAGAATAAGGACGCTCCCTGTGTGGCCCAGTGCATGGATAAATAAAGCATTTCAGCAGCCAGCACCGACAGATCATAAACCTCCACGAGCATAAATACCAACAACAACCCAAAAAGATTAGAGGGCTTACGGGCAAGGCAGGCTGCAATGATTTAGAGGTGGGGTGGAAGGGTCATTATTGCTGAATAGGTGGGGGCGAGCAGGCCAAAGAAATCAATAAACCATTCTGCTCCCAGGGAAGGAAGGGGCCACGCTAATTGTGCAAACATACATTTTCCGCTTCAGGCTGGAGATCCCCAGCTCCCCCAACACGGATGGATACAGGCAACCTGCACCATCCTGCTGAGAAATGAGACCTTCACCCCAAGATACGTGCCCCAGGAGCTTCACCACCCCAAAGGACAGCTCACCTATGCACCAAACTGTGGGTGCAACTCACTGCTGGAGGCAGCTTCAAAGCAAAGCTGACCCAGGCAGTGTTCATCTCCAGCTCCACTAATTTAATTTTTTAGACTTAGTACCCAGTTGGGATAAGGATCTCAGCTGCTTTCAATATCACCATCAAGGCAGAGCTTTTCCAGCACCCAGTTCTAACACTGTACAAACAACCAACAATCCCTGGCAGCACCAGCTATCTTCAAGCACCAAAGACAGGCTTTGGGACCAGCTTCACTCCTGACAAAAGCACCACGTTTGCAAGTTGCCACACTTGCACCACAGGTGGAGGTGGCCTCAAAATTACCCTCCACAGATGACTGCATCTTACAGCAAGCATGGACACGAAGTTCTGCAGCTGGGTTTCCAGGCACACTGCTGCTGAACTACAGAGTTCAAAGGTGACAAGCAACTCCCTCTTTGCCTCTTCTCCCTCAATCCTCCCCATCAATTCCTTTACCTTTTCTCCCCCACTTTCTTCCTGGGGATCAGAGCAATGACATAAAAGACATCAGCTTTGGAGACTGAAGCCCATTTAAAACAGAATAAATATCTATTATACAAATAAATAACTACTTATGCCCAGTAACTATTAGGAGCAAACAACCATTTGTACCTAGAAGCCCATTGTTGGGACATACAGCAGGAGGCCCTTCAGGGATCCAGGGGAAATCAGTGAAGCCTGTTATTCCCACTAAGAAACTCAACATCACAAGCACATACAGGCACTAATGGTAACCATCTTCATTCCCAGCTAACCAGAACTGTGCTGATGCTGATGGTAAAAGCAAACAAACCTGCTCTGGTCCTTCTGCATGAGCCAGTCTCCTCCTTTGCTGTTTCTTGAAAGATATTTAAATAAAATGCTTTTTATCTCAGTTAATAAAACAGCTTGAAAACCACCTAGGTCATGTCAAGTTTAGCTATTGGATTTCAATTTTACTCGGGATCCTGAGAGCTTTTAAAATCAGTAATTTCATCTTCCATATAGAAATACATTCCTCAATGGTTTCACTGCAAAAATATTCCTAAGAATGGATAATTCTGCTGTTCGTGTACTAAAATTCACATTGAAAACCCCCATAAGACTGAGCCTTATCAAAAGTATGGCATAAACCATGTGCTGAATTTAATCCAAACCAAGCTGTCAATCTGCTTTCAGGATCAGATATAACAATCATGGCAGCTCAGGGCCAGAAATAAAGAGCAAAGTTTGTCTCCTTACAGAAGACTTGTACTGATCTCTGTGCTCCAGCATGGAAATCTGTACTCAGCCCACGCTGGGAAAATAGGACTTCTTATTGTTCTCCTTTGCTAAGTTAGGGAACAGGTTTTTTTTCACTTTAGATTTCTGGTTTCCCATTTTCAGGCAATAATTCTCAACAGCATTGGAAAATAAATCCTTTTTTGAGCAGTTTAAGTAGTCAAACTAAGAAATAGAGGCATTAGCATCAGTAAGGTGCCTCCCAAAGTTTGGGCTGCTGCATGCCCACACAGTTTGCAGGTACCAGAGAGAGCCCAACACACTTTGCTGTACCCATCATCAGTCACCAGCAGTGGGAGAAAAATGCTGCTGGAGGGGAAATTCAGGAGGCTTTATAACATGAAGCCTGTGATTCCCCAACAGCCCTTCTTTGAATCACCAGCATGCTATCAAGCACCATGCCTGGGTCCAGACATCTCTCCACTCTCCAAGCACCCTCTTGCAAGGAGACCCTGCAGGCACCTAGCACACAGCAACCTGTTTGGGCTGGGAATGCCTATAGCTCCTGCCTGGCCTGGGAATTCCTATAGCTGCCCACCTCCTTGGGTCCATCACCCAACTAAGCAAGAAGCTTTGTGAGTTTAGACTTGTGAGCTTAGCCTTGCACAGATTTGTCTCAGAAGTGAGACCTCACAATTTAACCTGTCATGGTTCAGCTGCTTGGCACAGACAGTGATAGGGTGTGCAGGGGAAATCAGGCTCCCAGAGAGAAACTGAAATGGCACAAATACGTTCCATTCTCTTGGTTGTAAAATTCAAATGGCAGTTAAATTCCTATTACCTACTCTTTCAACATAAACAGGCAAAAGCAAGCCCTCTGCCTCTCTGGCAGGCCATTCCCATTTCCTTGCTGTCTCTCCAAACCAGAAGCTGGAGGCCCTGCTGCAATCCCCATGATAGCAGGGTCAGGAGAGAGAGTGATGCTCTTAGAGTGCCTCAGGGCAGTCCAGTCCTGTTCCCTGCCTTGCCAGTTCCTTAGTGAGGGCTACTTTAGAGGAACAAGCCCAGCAAAGCACCGGTGCAGCCACCTTAATCACCACACTCACATCTGCAGGCAGCTGCACACCTCACAAAGATCAGCCCAGCAGGTTGGCTGTCAGTTGTGCCCCAGCTTGGTCACGTTGGCTTGCGGGTCAGAAGACATCCCTTGTAGGGCTGATATAATACCATTATACACTCACAAAATAAACATGCCATATAAGCAGGACAGCTCCTCTGTGCTGCCCACAGAACCAGGCAGAGCTGCTCACATTCCTCCCTGCCATCCTCAGAGGTACCACCAGCTTGGCTGGTCACTGAAAACCCTGATACAGAAACCCACATGCTTGGTTTTGCACTGTGAATCTTCCCATCCCTGACAGTCCCCTGGTCAGGCTGCCTCAGCACACAGCAGAACGACCCACACAAGTTCCACTCCTAATTTCAGATGAAGTTTGTAAAAGATCTGCCTGCTCTCCAGGATAAAAATGCCATGTGTGCACAGTACCAAACATTACTCCTGTCACAGGCCCCAAGGATGAGAGCTGCTGGTTCTTCTATTGATTGCTGGGGGGCTGTTTGCTATTCTGATCTCAGCTGGTAGGAAGTCTCCCCAATCACAGGGAGGTCACGACCACAGGGTCAGAAACCTGCACTACATACATCATAATTTATTTTACAGATAATCAATACCACACTGCACCATGCAATCTTACAGTACAGCCCCATGCTCAGGGGCTAGTGCTGCTCAACCAGGATTGCAGCCTTGAGGCCTGGCAACTTAGGGGTGTTAAAATCAGCTTCCATTTCATAGTTAGGAATCTCAGAATCCCAGCATGGTGAGTGCTGGAAAGGACTCCTAGACATCATCTAGTCCAACCCTCTTGCTAAAGCAAGATCACTCACAGCAGACTGTCCAGGATCACAATGTCCAGGGAGGCTTGAAACCTCTCCAGAGAAGGAGACTCCAAAACCTGCTCCAGGACTCCAGCACCCTCAAATTGTGGCTGGAAGTAAGTACCCTACTCACTAGTAGTTTGTGCATTCATATAACCAAGGCAAATTTGCAATGAAGGAGGTGAGCCCAGTTCCACCAGTGAGTAGGAGAACCCCTGTGATTCTAGCACTGCAGTGCCAGCTTTCCAGCCCAGCCCTTTCTCCAAACAGATTAACAGCCACGGAGAAGCACCCAAATGTCTTCTACTAATACTGTCTTTCATCTCATTTTCTGATTTATATTCCCAGGACTGCATACCTCACTAGCCATGCCCACGGTCACCCAGCACACATGCTGCAAGCCCAGTTATTTACCAGGCTTACCAATGCTCCCTGAATTCTCCTGTTAATTCTGCAGAAGAGTAGCTCAGAGTATTCCAAAAGATACAACAGATTTTTAACAAGTTGTCCTTGAAAACGATGCCAAAGATAGTATTGTGGCAGGAAAGAAAGAGATTTGTAACATGCAGTAGGAGAAAAAGGAACTGGGAGAAATAAGGAGTGCTGGAAACACCTTGCAGGAAGAGCAATCCGTTCTTAATTGCTGCATCCTGGTGTTTGTGTCCATGCAATATGCAGTTCCCTGGTACCGGCACCAAGATTTTGCATTCATCACCCTCAATGTGATTTGGATTGTAAAACAAGAGCAAAGGAAACACAGGGCACACCTGGACCCGTGTCACCACTTCCCTCAGTGCCATACCCATCACAGGCAATATTCAGCCCCTCAGCCTGGCCAGCAGCTGGAGCAAGGCTTGGCAGTCCCAGTCTGTCCCAATGAATCCAGTGAAACAATTCCTCACCTTCCACCTGCACGTGCAGTGAGATCAAGGGCTGGGTTCTGCCTCATCTCCCATCAGCACCACCAGGGCCTGACAAGCTGTTCCCCACTAGGTGAGCAAGACCCTTCCTCACTCCCTGCTTTTTATCCAGGTTCAACTGCTCCCCAAGGCGGGAGCTGTGATCACCCAGAACTGTAGCCTCAAAGCATTGCCCTTTCCTCCCAGTTTGCCTCCAAAGCAAACTTCACCTCAGCCGACATAGCCAGTGAACTCAATAAGCACGCACACCAGAGGAGCAGCACTATGCTGAGACAGGCTCTGTATGCAGGAGGGTGCTGTTGGATGGTGTTACTGCACTCTTAAGGTCAATATGTTGAAAGCATTTTGGATTTCCCAGCAGTATAACCCCTTTTCTGCTGACTGCAGCAGAATAAAGCACATAACCTCAAGAAGCCAGTGCATGCAGTGAGTAGAGTGTAAGAAGAGTTTGGCAAAGGGAACAGTGCTGTGCCAGGGGACGATGTGCTGGCACTATGTAGGAAGCACTGCCCTGTGTTTCAGCTTGAAATCCAGCTCTGTGGGCTAAAAAGCAGCAAAGTGGTGAGGCACTGCCCATGCCTGGTTTGAAGCAAGCTGGTGAGCCTGGTGCAGGGGCACGAGCCCCACAGCCTGGCCCTGGCTGAGTGGGGAAGATTGGCACATCAGCTCCCACCCACCGCAGCCCCCAGCACAGCAAGGAGCTTGCACAAAGGGAAACACGCAGACCATGACAGGCTAAGCCTCCTCCTTCCTCTCTGTTCCCCTTTCTTTCTCTTCATGCTATGGCGAGGATGCTGAATGCCAATAGGGAAAGACTTTGGCAGAGCCAGACAGTCTTTTCTATTTTGTTGGGGTTTTTTCTTACTTTCCCTCCAGCTGCTTCACCAGATGCCTAATCCTCTGTGGACATCTGGAGAGGGACCAGGACACAGAGGCGACATAGCAGGTAGGCAGAGTAATGCACAGCTCTGCATAATTTCTGTTTGTACCTGCTGCTAGGGCACAGCAGGTGATCAGGCACAAAAACCCAGGGAAAGAAAGGAAAAAAAATAAGGTTCAGACCTGCCAGAGATGCAGATTCCAACTTGGAAGTCCCCCTGGTCTCAGAAGCAGAACATCTCTCCAAAGCATGAGAGGCTGAAGGGCAGGAGGGTATTCAGGCGCCTTCTGGTGCCCACAGCTTCTATACCTTCCAAGTACACATTGCATGACTCACCCCAGCCTTCCTGGTACCAGAGCAGTTTGCAAAGACCCCAGGAAGAGGCCCTGGTAGCAGGTATCCATCCCAAAATACCCCTGCCCAGGCACTATCAGCAGACAGTCATTGGTGTTTTCTTCCCCTTTTAAATCATGCTGTGCCCTGAACACACCTGCTTTTGTCACTGCTGATAGCCAAAGTGTCTGCACCTGGGGGAAATCCATGTGAAAACAGCTATTGCTCAGATAGGATGGAGGGAAAAGAGAGTCTGACAGGGGTTTTCCCTGTGTCTAAGGAAAGGAAGAGACACATAAAAATATTCCCAAGGATCCAAGAAGTAGCTTTATAGATAAAAAAAAAAAACAAGTATTTTCAGTCCTAGGGGAATCCTTCTCTTGAGCTCAGACTCCCACAGTGGAGGCAGATATCTGCTCACCAGCCTCACCAGCTTGGTGCTGTCAGTTTACAGCAAAATCAGATATTCTGAATGGCCACCTGGGTCCCCCTGATGCTGTTCATCCTGTTCATCGTTTGGGGGTTGGACTCAATGATCTCTTAGGGTCCCTTCCAACCCCTGACATCCTGTGATCCTGGAAGCTCTAAGCAGTCATCCTCCACCCCCTCTCACCAAAGGATCTGCCACCAGATACATCACCACAACCCAGAGGCTTGGGAAGCATCATCACCCTTTGCTTGCTCTGCTTTTGGAACACTATGGCCAAGCTGCTCTACAAATACCAAACAAGTGGGGTTTGAGCAGACATCCCTCTTGTGAATCTCTGCACTGCTCCAAACCCAGCCTCACTCATCTCCACCCAGCCTTGGATGAACCAGAGGCAGTAAGGAGATATCAAAAGGTAACCACCACAATGTGACAAGCTACCTCAAACGGGACATCTGAACCCTATACCTACTGAATGCTGCTAAGGGCTCTCCTCAACCATACTGAGTCATTCTCTGTCTCTCTGAGGCATTCTACACATCTCTAGAGCCCTGAAAAAGCCAACAGCAACATATGCAGGTGCACAGATCAACACTTTCCAGCAGCAGCTCTGCCTTGCTGCCCACAGCCACAACATATCGAGAAGATGCTAAGCCCTCAAATGCTGAAAGAGTTCATATTTGTTTCGGCCTCACTGAGATGTGAACCTAGAAACCAGCTTCATCCTTGCAAGTCTTCCTGCTAAATGTGTTTAAGGGGTCTTCTAGCAGAGGACCTGTCCCAGAACATTGAAGAGCCAAGGACCATGGCAAGCAAAGGCAGCCTGGGCCCAGGGTAGACAGTCAACAGCCACCACTGGATCGTGGGCTGCATACCCCCATCTTTGCAGGAAGAAAGCTCATGCCTGCACTCACCCTGTACTAATCTCAGTCTCACTTCTGCCATGGGAGACCCAGAGCATGCATCAACACAAGGACCAGGCCACTGCCACTCAGCAGAGCTGGGCTTACCCGCTCCAGCTCAGACTGCTGCTCCAAGGTGTCTCCTCTTCCCCCACGAGCCCAAGTTCTCCAGAGACCAGAAGGCAGAAGCAGGACATGAGGAATGGCTTCAGAACACACCACTTCGAGACAGGTGCAATAAGTCATCAGGAGAGAATAAAAATCACCTGTGCTGACCAGCACAGCGGTTTCAAGGAGAGCAAGGGGGCTTTAAACAGCAACTAGAGATCTAATACACAACCAAACCCTGCCTCTGCAGACCCACACAAGCAAGCACTGCATTCCACCACCACAAGTCAAGCAGTAGCACTGACCCAGCACTGTAGACCATCTCATCAGTTCCAGCTCATAATGGGGTTGTACACTTCATCAACATTGCTGATCTCCTGGTCCTCCAATTAAATCAGCTTTTGGCAATGTAGCTTCTCCTGTCTTCTCATTAAGAGTCATCAGCGATCAGAAAAATCCACAGAAAACTTCCCAGCCTTCCTCTACTGTATTTTGTCCTTCACACCTTCACTTCTGTAACCTGTGTGTCAGCAGCCCAAGTTCTCCAAAGACCAGAAGGCAGAAGCAGGACATGAGGAACAGCTTCAGAACACACCACTTCTGAGACAGGTGCAATGAGTTATCAGGAGAGAATAAAAATCACCTGTGCTGACCAGCATAGCAGTTTCAAGGAGAGCAAGGGGGCTTTGAACAACTTCACTTCTATAACCTGTGTCAGCAGCCCAAGTGCAGAGTGGGCCAAGGCAGGGAGGTACAGCATGGCAGGAAGCACAGTGAGACAAGACTGGAAAACAGCCCTCACTTCAGATGTTTTCATGGAACCTTCATCCAAGGGCAGTCTGATACCCTCATAGAGCAGGAGGCAGGTGCTGACATAGGGATACTGTGCTGAGGAATCCATCATCCCAGGCCAGGCTTAGCAGAGATGACAAGGACAGGATCTCACAAGGACCTGTGAGCTGCAGGATGCTGAGTCCCCAGCAAGTCTCAGCACACAAAGCTTTGCCATGAGGAGCTCCATCAAAGTAACATCTGCCCTGTCCCACAGCATGGGCTTCAAGAGCAATGCAGTGATGCCCAAGTCTCAGAGCCTCCATCCCTAGTAGCACACACAGCCTTGGCTACCATCTCCAGACAGATGCCCATGCTACCAAGGCGGGGAGAGGGCAGGTGGGCACTCATCTGCAGGGAGAGCAGACATGAGAATTACCTTCCTGGAGCGAGTGGTCCAGCACACTGCCTTCAGTGCCAGCCACCAGCGTTGCTGCCAGGAGGGTGAGGGCAAGGCAAGCAGAGATCCTTGGCTCCAGCACTGCTTCACACCCACAGGCAGGGCTGCCAGGACACCATGTCAAGGCAAGCCGGGCTGTGAAAAGGACGAGGCTCCGGCTTGTCCACGGCAGTGTCCTCGGTGCCGTTCAGTGTCACTCGCATCCGGCTGCCCCGAGGAGACCAGCCGCGGAGAAGCAGCGGGGAGAGGGGGGGAGCCGCTCAGCAGGCTCACAGCTCCGACATGTGCTGCCGCAGCTTCGCCAGACCGCAGGATCTGGCTCACTGAACGTGTGGAAGCAACACTTCTCTGTGTCTCACTTTACAAACCCCAAACAATAACTGTCTGTCGCTGCACAGGAGCTCAGAAGAAACATAAGTTGCTATTGGCATGGCCCGCAGCAGCCTTCCTCTTACACAACACCAGCAGATGTGAAAATAGCCCAGTGCTGCCTTGTGCGCTCCTCTGACCTCCTGTTTGCTTCTGGATCAGATTCCAAAGCTGGATCTTAACCTACAAGAGCCATAAAAGCAAAGGATTTGGCCCTATCAGGGACCTCTTAATAATCTAAGACAGATGCACTTCATGTAGAAGAACACACAGAGGTTTATCAACCTCTGCTCTGAGGCATGGCCATGGCAGCCCACACCAGCATCACCCCATGCTCTGGCTGATGATGTGCTGGAGATGGTCCAGGGCAGAAGAGCTGGAATCTCTTGCAAACTAGGGAAACACCCAAAATCTCACAATCTTGCACAGCCTACACTGAACCTGCCTCCAGGCCTTAGTAAAGGAGGTCACATGTTCCTGACCCCAAGGTCCTAAGGGTCACTTGGGTTGCCAGAGCTGGCATAGCACAGGAGATGCTATCCATCTACCAAAGTGCTCCTAGGCTTTCTCAGTCATGTGAAGAGCAGGGACGGACTGCAAAGCCAAATTCAAAACCACTCTGGGACACAAAGAGGGAAACAGCACGTAGAGGACAAATTGCTCCTGGAAGTCTGAAAAAACATCAGGAGAATTAAGCTGAAAGATGTTAAAAACAAGCAACAGAGGGAGAGCTTAGTTACCACTGGTGAAAAGGGCATCTCTAGGAACAACATGTGTAAATAAATTAATCCCTCCAGTGTCCCCAAGAATATTCAGTGTCCCTGCTGCCTTGAGGACTGCAGCTACCCCAAGCAGCAGAGGAACTTCCCAAGATGCAAGAGAAAAGAACAAGACAAGGACATTGCTGGCATGGGGGAAGGGATCAAGAGTGAGCTGTCCTCACAGCCCTGCAAGGTACATGGCTGCTTTTACAGCCACACCATTGCGCCAGCTCCCATCAGCTGTGCTTCAGCAGTGCTCCTCTCTGACCCACCACACATTATGCCCCAGCATCTCTTGGTGGAAATGTCGCCCAACAGCAAAGTTCTGGAGGATTCAAATTCACAGAGGAGTCTAAGTCCTGCTCCTGGAAACTCCCATCACTCCAACCTCTTGACATTCTGGGATGGGTAGCACCTCTCTATTGTGCCACGACCCTCCCATAGATGATGCTACATACAACTGTGTCACCTACACGTGTCTGTAAAGGTGGGCACAGGGTTTACAAGAAAGCTCTTAGCCAACTACATCACCTCACATCAAAGCACCACAGTCTTCGTATATAAGTAATTAAGAGAAGACACAAAACATCTGAGCCATGGTATTCTTCTGCAGAATATCCCCAGCCCAAATGCATGACAGAGAGATTTCTACCTTTGCATGCAGAGCCACAGGGTGACAGCCAGCAGCTGGGGAGCAGAATTCTAAAACTAAGACGTGGGATGACCTGCTTGGTCATGGCTTGCACGGGAGGGCGAAAGGCAGCCTTAGAACGTAATCCATTTCAGGCACTCCTAAATCTCCCCAATACAACACAGAGCCCTTTAAGCAAAACTAAACAACTTCCTTTAGCCTAAATAAATATTAAAGCTAAGTGACGCATTAATTTACTCCAGTTCACCAAAGGCTAACTCCTACCCAAACTGATCACTATAAAAGAAATCCTATAATCCCTGGCTCCCATTCAGGCTCAAAACATGTAATCCCATGAATAAATCTAGAAAGAACGTGTAACAAAACGGGCAATAAAAACTTACAGCAGTCACATCTTTTCATCTACCATTAATACTGTAAACACTCACTCGAAGGCCCTTGAGTATGACTAATCTAAGGTTTTTGGCTCCCAACACTAATCACCACAGGAGCTCACCCCTCGGTGTAACACCCAGCGAGCCCCACTGCCCCTCCAGCCAGCACACCTCCGCAGTGCCCATCCACAGAGAATCCTGCCTCAAATCCCACAGAACACTGCCAAATCAGCACGAAAGGGAGCAAGTATGGTTCCAATAGCACCAGAGCTTTCATTTTTTTTAAACTTTTTTTTTGTCCTTTTTTTTTTTTTTCATAATTTTATTGCCTTGGAAGCCTGCGAGCTCCAACTGTATAAATGCCAATAACTTCCCAAGTTTTAAGGCTGCTGAAGTAAGAGATCAGATTTTAGCAAGTGCTTTCCAGGCAGCCAGCCAAACTTTTTCTGATTCACTAAAAGCACCAAAGGGAGGGGGAGAGGGAGGGGGCTGGAGGGCTGATTAACTTCAGTTACCGCACAAGCGCAAAAAGAAACGTCTCCCCTCCGCAAAGGGTGCCATCGCTGCAAGCCCTGTGTGGCCTCATACTCCTCGGGCTTGAAAAACACCCCAAAAGGCACTGGGAAAACACTCCCGCAGAAACGTCTCCCAGCCGCAGGGTAAATTACAGCTGTGGATCCTCTCCTGCCCAGGAGCCTGCTCCGCCGAGGGGGAGCTCTGCTGGTGCTAGGTTCGAGCTGCAGTTTCCAGAGGGGATGAGAAGAAAAATGCACCCGGGGATTTTTTGGAAGAGTGGGGGAGCAGGGTATGGGGCTGGTTTGGATTTTAGCTTGGCCAGAGGGATGAAACTCCCTCCAAGGCTGACGTCGTGCTCATTCGGGACCATCCCTCACTGTCGCTGGGTTATCTTCAAAAGGGTGAGCAGGTGCAATCGCAGCCAAGGCACTATGCAGGGCCAAGGGGGTGGCACAAGTGTCCCCCAGTCTCACATTGAGATGGTGTCCTGGTGCCAGCAGAGCAGTGGCACCTGCTCTGCCCAGCCCCGCAGGTGGGTCTGCTCTGGCATTCTCAGTTAAATCCCCATCATCCCGGGGAAGCATGTGGCTCTGTGGATGCGGCCACTCCAGCATCCCCGGCCAACCATCCGCATCCTGCAGGCGTTGGGCTGCAGAGCCTCGACACTCAGGGTGTTCCTCCAACGGCTTCATTCCTGCCGAGGCAGGATCAAAGGCAGGATCTGACTTGGATGGCTTTCTACTGAATAATGGGGAGGGAGCACGCAGCCTCCTTCTCCTGGCTAGGAAAACTCGTGTTTTTCAAAGTATCAGTTTTTGGGAGTAAATTCCCTAGGAGGGGGAAGAAGAAGAAAAAAAACCCCACCAAACAAAAAAAAAAAAAGGGGAAAAAAAAAAGAGGGCGATCAGCAGAGCGCCTGCTCTTCTAAGGCAAGTGCATCAATCAACATTGTGTAAGGAGGAGAGTCCAGCACTCCCTCTCACATCATTAGCCAGCCTAATGCACTCCAGAGGATCCCGCTACCGGCGCACCCGGCTGCGCCCCAGCCCGCACCGGACGGCCAAGCGCCCGCAGCCTCAGGTTCCCCCCGCACCAGCGCTCACCCAACCAAGGAGACTGAGGGAGTGGGGCAGCCTCTGTCCATGGCAAGGGACACTCCAGCATCTGGCACTGGTGGGGATCGGTTTAATATGGCTATAAAAACTAGAGGGGAGGAAAGTGAAAGCCTCAGCCCAAAGTGCCTGGCACTGCGGGGTCAGCAGCTGCCTTTGTTTCTGTTTTCCAACCAAAAGCGAAAGAGGACAGAAAGGACACGTACCTGTACCTGAAAGCACAGCAGCAGGAAATGTAAACATCTGGAGAGGAGAAAAAAAAAAAGGCAACAAGAGATCAAATGATGCGGTAAAACGGTAAAAGTTGCTTAGTTTTGTTATTTTATTGCTTTTTTTTCCCTTTGTTTTTGTTTGCAATTCTTTTAAAGGGCGCAGAGCCATACGCTGCTCAGGAAAAAGACTCGCGTCCCGATTCCCACCTGATTGCAAGGAAAATGCAACCGGAGCCTCCAAAAGGAAAGTTTAAAAAAATAGGAATAGTGAAACCAAGGAAAAAATGTTAAAAATAAAATAATATTTTGTTTAAAAAATCGAAACAAAAATATGGAAAAATATGCCATAATCCTTACAGGCAAGTGCAGGCTGAGAGCAGTGAATACATCGCTGGGCGAGGAGAAGAGGGAGGTCAGTGGCTTCACGCTAGCGGAGTGCAGTCCCCCACCGCCGCCCTGACATGGGAGCGATCCGGCCGGCGAGCTCCGCTCCGCGCCGTTCCGCGCCGCTCCGCGCCGCCGAGAAGTTGTGGTACCGCCCGCTTTGCCTCCTCCGAGTGACTCGCTTAGGCATCAGCTCTCCTCTCCCCCTGTCTCTCCTCCTCCTCCTCTCCCTCTCTCTCTCCGCCTTTGGGGGGGATGAAGGTGCTTATTGTCAGTAACTTCCGATCATCAGCGAGTGCCCCCCCGCCGCCGCCCCCGGGCCAGCCCTGCGAGGCGAATAAAGCCTCTCGGCGGCCCCGCGCCCGTTCCGCGCCTCGCTCCGCTCCGGCGGCATGGCGATGCGCGGGGCGCGGAGCGGGAGGCGGGACCCGCCCGGGCAACCCCCTGCGGGGTTGGCACCGCCTGCGCGGATGGGGCACCGCCCGCCTGCGCAGCACGGCCCGGGGGGCAGCGACGGCGGGGAGCGGGTGAATACAAAATAGGGAGGAATTTTAAAAGGAGAGAAAGGGGAGAGGGGGAGGGGGGAGGCGGCGGGGGTGCCGGCCCGACGGAGCGGGCAGAGCCACTGCTGGTCCGGACCCCCCCTACTCCCAGCAGACCGCACCTCGCACCCGCTCCCTGCCCGGCCTCGTCCCGATGCACTCTTACCTTGGAGCGGGCAGCCGCGCGTCTCGTCCCCGGCCAGCTCCGGGCGGGCGGTAGCCCCGGTGCGGATCTCCCCGGCCCTGCCGCCGCTCGGGCAGGCAGCCGCCGCTCCCGCTCGGGTCCATTAGCCCAGCTCTGCCCGGCCCGGCTCCCACGACGGGCGCTCTGCAGCGGGGTCAGGTTGCCGAGGTTGCCGGTGCTGCCAGCGCTGCCCGCCGCTCCGGTACGCTTCGCCTGCCCTCCAGCGGCCACGCGGCCGCCCAGCACCGCTCGGCGCGACTCAGCTCGTCCTGCTGAACCGCTGCAGCCCAGGGGGCAAATCCAAGAGGCTTCCTCGCTCTGATGTATGTATTTAAGTTAAAGTCTGAAAAATGGACGGCCTAGGAGCGTGCGGTGCCTCCTTCCCCTCTCTGGAAACTGGTTAGTAGCAGATAAAGTGCCAGGAACCATCCACCTCTGCGCAGAGCACTGCTTTCTGAGGAGAGAGAACATCAGTTAACACCTTGTTAAGTGAGAACACAACCATCGCCCATAACGCCGAGCCTTCCAATTTCTCCACTCCAGCAAGAGCACACATCGGCACAGCATGGTAGCATCCTACAGCTGTGGAGGCTGAGGCGTCTGCTCCCCCCCACAAATCAAGTGTCACCCTTAGTCCCCACAGTGCACCACCGGGGAGCCCTCAGACACCAAATCACTGGTTTCAGGCCCAAGAGGCATCAAAAGCATTTAAAATTTTGAAAAGAATGACCCAAGGAAGCTCTTACAGAGCCTCCATGTTACACAACCAGAATCCCAGGCTGGTAAGGGTTAGAAGAGCTCTCTAAGAGATCTCTGCTAAAGCAGGGTCACCCACAGCAGGTTGCACAGGATCAAAATGTCCACCTGAGTTCGGCATCTCCAGGCCTCCAGCACCCTCACAGCAAAGAATTTCTTCTTCACATGCAGCTGGAACCTCTTAGGTTCCAGTTTGTGCCCTGTGCCCCTTGTCCTGTCACGGGGCACCATTGGCAAGAGTCTGGCCGCATTCTCTTGCCCCCCACCCTTCAGCTGTTGCTGAGCATTGAGAAGATCCCCTCCCAGGCTGCCCTTCCACAGGCCTCTCAGGCTTCCCTCCTCACAGGCCCCTCCGCACCTTTGTAAGAGAGGCTTCTCCACGGCGTGTCTTCCAAAGACCAGCCCCACGCAGAAATGCCACGGGAGAAGGGTTGAGAGTCCTACAGCAGTGGTGAGCACCCACCCCACTGCTCCAAGGGTTTGCATGTGGGAGCCTCACCACCCTCCTCTCAGAAAAGGCTCGTTAGGTAGTGACTGATGGTGATGGCCTGCACCTGAGCTGGCCTAAAGCTGCTGCACCTGGACGCAAGCAGCACAGCTAGAAGTCATTTATCATTTCAGCTCCCCCAGCAGCAGGGAAAATCACATCACAGCTGTGAGTTGCACATGCAGAACCTCAGAGGCCTCACTGGCCCTGGCTGTGCCAGCGTACCACACGACAGCAATCATGGCTGCCTCCCACCGGCACGGCACAAACAGGACTACCCAAGGGACTGGATTCACACAGAGCAAAAGGCACTTGGACACCTCGAACAGCGAGAGCTGCCGGGACAATAGCTGAGGCCTCTTTTAAAGAGGGCATGATGGATTTTTCCTTATTCAATTACAGAAACATTAAATTTGCAGTCATGCACGAGTTCTTTCTTTAAACTAGATCATGCTTTGTCCCTCAGCAGTCTGACACAGCCCTTCGATCACAGAATCATTTCATTTGGAAAAGACTTTTAAGATCCTCAAGTCTAACCATTCCCTAACTCTACCAAGTCTGGTGCTAGCCCATGTCCCTCAGCACCACATCTGTATCTTCTTGATACCTCCAAATTTGAGGGTTCAACCATCTCCCTGAGAGGCCTGTTCCAGGATTTGAGACCCCTTTCAGCAAAAATGTTTCTTCTAATATTCAACCTAAACCTGCCCCAGTGCAATTTAAGGCCATTTCCTGTTACTTGGGAGAAGAGACCAATACCCACCTGGCTACAACTCACTACATTGTTAAGGCAGACACATGCAGGTAGGGTCTCAGTGCTGCACGATGTTGCCTTCCACTTACCCATGCAAATACCTGAATTAAGACTAAGTCTTACAGTGCCTTGGTGGTTTATTGGATTAGTAACTGCCCTTCAGCAGCTCGAATCAAAGTCTGAGCAGCATGACCTTTTGCTTGCAGGGCTGTGAAGGTGCCTCCAGTGAAATGAGCTTCCCTTGCCCTGCTCCAGTGGACCACATCCCCCAGTGAGCAGACATTTCAGAGAGCATGAAACCCATTCAATGGGGCCGGGGACTTAGCAGCATGCTTGAGCAGGAAACCTTCCTATCCATTCCATGGCCCTTTGGAATGTGAATGAAAAGCCAGCAGCAAAAGCTGGTGCAGGATCTACTCCTGCTACACCTGGCATACTGTGCCACCAGAGTCCTGTCTCCTTTACAGCCACATAACCTGGACCAACAAGGAGGGAGAGGATGCTCTATAGTTACTGTAATGTAGTTGTAGAGAGGTGGAGGCAGGTCTCTTGCCCCCACCTTGTTCCTAGGATGGGAACAAATGACCTACAAGCTGCAACAGGGGAGGTTTAAGTTGAGTATTAGAAGAAACTTCATCCTTGAATGGGTTCTCGTACTGGAATGGGCTCCTCAGGGAGGTGGCTGATTTCCCTAACCCTGAGGTGTTTAAAATAGGCAGGGAGATGTGGTGCTGGGGGACAAGATTTAGCACCAGACTTGGTAGAGTTAGAGAGTGGTTGGACTCAATAATCTTAAAGGTATCTTTCAACCAAAATGATTTGACAATTCCACCAGCACTCGACCAAAGAGTCATCTCAAAGCAACCCTGAACTGATACCCAAGAGCACAGGACTTAAGCCTTAGCACTGTGATGTTCAGCCACAACCTTGCAGAAGGAACATGGTGAAGAGCAGTCAGGACTTGGATTCAGACAGCCACAAAGCAGTGGTCTAAAGACCTGATTTGAAGCACAAAGGCATAAATACACACACACAGATATAACCTGCATGAATAATTTGCAAACAATTTCAAAGTCAGCAGTGTGGTAGGTGGCACAATGGTCACCAGCCCTGCTAATACAGAAGACAGGGAAAAGGCACAGAAAAGGTTAAGGAGTATGCAATCTCTGAATGAAAACGTATCCCAAGACAGAGCCCTGCAAGCAGCTGCATGGGAAGGGTGTTCAGCATGGGGGCAAGTCAGAGCAGCCAGGAACATCAGAGGCACACAGCTTTGCTCTTCTGCAGCCCTCTTCAGCCTCTAACACTGCTAATGCACTCAGAAATGAGCCCCTCACATCATACAGGTAGCAGCAGAAAGCAGCAGTTCCATGCTTATGTGTGGTTTGAACAAAGTGTGCAATGATTTGGTGTGCAGCATCCATGATTTGTTCCCAGCACCTTGCTCTAAGAGCAGCTGTGAGGATGGAAAGCTGCTGGGTGCTGGTACCCAACCCATGAAGGTCTCCAAGTTCACCACATACCGAAAGGCACAGGTTAGGCTCACTTACCAGTTAGCTCCCAGAAGGGATTTTGGTTTTAGCACTCTGAAGTTTCTCCCTGGACATAAACAAACCATATATGCAGGAACAAAAGCAAATAAACCATAAGTCAATGGCTATTATGCTGGGATTTCATCAAGCCCTGAGAAAGATGAAGAGCCAGAGAAGTCAGCACAGGCCCAACATGTGTCTGCAACCACTTTGCCAGTTGCCTGGACTCAGCAAATGCACGAAGGCATGGAAATGAACCCAAATGCCAGACAACAGCATAAAAGAGAATGAAAGCAGCAATGCTGAATTCCCACACCAAGCATTTCAAACAGTGAAGCAGGGCACATGTAACAGCTTCCCTTCACTACTCAAAAAAACAAGAAGGCAAAACAGTGCTTTTTGGTCCTGATTGCCTTATGCATACCGAGTTTTTAGTCTGTGACCATCGAGTTGTGCTTGGTAAGCCCCACAGATCAGATAGCAACCTGCAAGAGATGGAAACTCTATGATCATATGATTCCTGGGAGAGATTTTTATTCTCTTTTATTTTTAATGGAAGCATACTCTACAGATTTTATTCACTACTTAAACTGGAAGAGGAGAGATTTAGACTGGATATTAGGGAGAAATTCTTCACAGTGAGGGCGCTGAAACATTGGCACAGGTTGCCCAGGGAGGCTGTGGATGCTCCCTACCTGAAGGTACTCAAGGCCATGTTGGATGAGATCTTGAGCAATTAAGTCTAGCTGAGACACTTCCCTGCCCAGAGCAGGGGGGATGGAGCAGACGACCTCTGAGGTCACTTCCAACCCAAACCATCCTATAAATCTCTGAAACAGCATCAAGAATTAGAGACACTATTGCAAAAAAAAGACACATCCATCCCATGCAGTGATCAAGAAGCAAGGTGGGCTAGGATCTCAGTCAAGAGACTGGCACTACTGAAACATGGGTGTGACATGACCCTATCTTCTTAGCAAGAAATATTTGCTATGTAACAGCTGCTGGAAAACCCTGTTGGAAAAATATGAAGGTCTATCTGGAGCCTTGTGTGTAGATAATACATCCATCATTCAGCATTAAGGACAGAATAGCTGTGAGGAACAATCTGAAGTCGCTCAGTGGTGAGCAAGAGCTCACACAGATGTACCAGCCCAGCTCCACTGCAATCTGTAGTGGTGTGACCAGTAACTCCTGTCTTGGAGAATGAAGACTGAAAAAGCACATAATGCATGACAAATAAAAGCCAAGAGAGAATAATGTAAAATAAGAAATAAAAATAACAGGATATCAAGTGGGGGTGCTTTCCTTTTGTAGACTTAAGAGGGACAACAAAATGGGACAGCCTTCCATGGACTGGGAAGGAAGGGAGGGAGCTGAGGCAAGGCAAAGCACCAACTCCTGGGAAGATGGAGGTGGTCAGGAAATCCCCAAAGCTGTCACGAACGTTGCAGACAGGCTGCTCCAGATTCTGAGTGATCAGTGATGCTCCCAAGAGCTTCTGCAGCCAAGAGGACATCCTGGACTTCTTGGGAACAGGAAGTAAGAGTAGTACCTCCTCCAGCTCTAGACCACATGCATGTGTCACGGCCCAATGCAAAGAGAGAACCACACAGGCCACAGTCCTCATGGTCATGTGTACCATTACTTCATAACAAGAAAAAAAAATAACAAAGATTCTTATTCAGCAGCCAGAGTTTGCAAAGATTTTTCTCCACTGAAACACCTCCTGGATTTCAATGGGATTTGGGAACTGAAAGCTCAGATTCCTCTGAAAGCTCCAGTGCATTCATTAAATAAACCTCAGCGCTTTATGGGTAGAGGAATGAGGAAAAATAAAGCAGTGAAAGTGACAGACATCTCAAGATAAAGGAGAGACAACAGTGCCATTCCCTGTGCAGCCCACTTCTGGTGCCCAGGGCCCCACCTCACTTCCCCCAGCCTGGCACGCCTGATCTGGTGTCCTGCCTGTCCCGCACTGCGAGGATGTGCCTGGGTTTCCTTTGGTCCCACCACCCAGGAGCATCACAGCTCCTCTCTGAAAGCATACAGGAGCTGCTTGAATGCTTCAGGAGAGAGGCAGGAAGAGATAAACCTCTGCAGACAATTCTATGCAAACCAGTGGGAATTGTCACTTTCAGCCTTTGTGCTGCATTACATTCTATGTCTTAGCTTCTTGGATTTACGTTCCACCATGGTTTCATTTTTCCCTTATATATATATATAAAATCACAAGCTGTTAAGCTTCAAAACTTACTATTTCCTTAACCCAGAGCTTTTCAGCTCAGCAGCTCTTAAACATAAACCTCTCTGACTGAAGTCTCCTGAGTTAAGCTGTCTGCAGCAAGCCACTATCTTGATTCCCACTATCTCAGTTCCCACCTGCAGAGCCATTTCTTCTCTGGGACAGTGGATCCCTCCCCACACCACCACCTGCTCATTGGCAGGACCTCACATGTCCCCACAGTTGCCATGTACCATCCCTAGCACAGTTCAGGGTTGACACACATACAGCTGCAGGCACTGTTCAACTGGTGATGTGTGTCCTGGACCTCCCAGCACCCCATGTCACTATCCTCAGTCATGACACAACTGAACAAGCAACCTGGAACAACCTGAAAACAACTCAAGGTGGGCCTTGAGACAGACACAGGGCAGCTCTTTCTGAAAACACAGCTGAAAAAGTATGACTCCACTGACACCCTGAAGAGGAGCCATAAGCCACACCTGGCTTCACAACAAGAACTTAGAAAGCAGATTGGTGGGACATCTTTTTGCATAAAAATATACCCCATTATGACTTCTTTTTTCTTCTTCCTTCTGGAAATGCAGTATCACAGGTTAGAGACATCTCTGGATGTCCCATTCTCCTGAGGCACACACACGCATCCTGCACCCCTACAAACAGGTAAGGCTGAATGCTCCATCTACTTAAAGCAGCAGCAGAACTGGGGGGTTATCCTCACCATTCCTCACCATGACTGACACAAAGGCACCAGCCTCTGTGCTGCTCTCAGGGACACATTGCCAAGCAACACAAAAAATCCATGCAGGAGCACCAGGTTTGCAGTAATGTTCAAGCTTTTCCTACAGACTGTGAGAGCAAGATGACCAGGGAAAGTCACAGCAGCAATGGGTAGAAAAGGCTAGAGAAGGAACTGTTCTGGATAAGAAGACAGAAAAGCAATGACAGGCAGAGTTAACAAGGAGAAGGCTGCAGCAAGATCTAGAATGGGAAAGAGTTGGAACTATCCAGAACCATAAAAAGCCAGAGGGAACATGCAAAAACACCTTTCCTATTTTGAGACCCTAAAAAAGCAGCCAACATCTCCCATTCTTCCTGTCCTGCGAGTTCACTTTATTATGGTAATCCCAGAAGATGCCATTCCCCTTAGGTGTCCAGTTTTCCTGTTCTAACTTTTGACCCTCTGCCTCCTTTCTCTTCTTTATTTGATTTTCACTGTATTTTCTCCCAGGATCCTACTCCTGGGCTTGATTAAGGGGTTGGCAGAAAAGTGAAAGAGAAAGTTTCTGAAGAAAGTAAGAAGCAAAGCAGAAGTCAGCCCCATACAACTGATGACAGGCTAAGCACGCATAGTTAGAAGAGCCCAAGAGTCTCCACAGCACACTCATCTTAATTAACATTCAATGTATTTGACTTGATCCAAGTAAAGCATGACATAGAATCCACTAGCACAACAGACAACCCAACTGAAGAACTGATCCAACACTAGTTCTACCAGAAGTGTAACTGTAGATAAAAAGCAACCAGCAAGCAGAGAGGAGGGGAATCCCTCTGCTGTCTGCAAAAGGAAGGACAAGTCATGCTCCTTCGGAAATACATCGAAGTCCTATACCACTTCTCCTGTGCCCAGACACACAAGCTTAGCTCTCCTCCTTCAGATTACAAGAGCCAGGACTCAAAATAAGCAATCTATAATAAACACACGTTCACAAAACTTCCAAACTTCACTTAACACAAGTTGGTTCTGCTTGCCAAGACCTACTGCCCAGTAGGCAAGTCCAGGGAATAAAGGTGCTCCATCTAACACTTGGTTCCAAACCACCCAGTTCTTCTACAGCTTTTTTGCTATGAAAATCCTTAGGTAGGATCCAGTCTTTAACTTGCTCCCCTTTGGGAAAATGGTAAGAAAAATAAGCATCTGTGCTTACTGCACAGGGAAAGAGGGCAGGAAATTTGGTGGAGTTTGGCTGCCAGTCAGTAATGGCACACTAGAAGGAGACAGGGCATAGCTTGGGGTATCTGGGTAAGATTTCTAGAGAAGCAGAGGACAGTTCCAGCACGAACTTAGCCCCTGAGGGACCGTCTGGGTGGCAAGAAGCCCAGAACCACCACCCATCCTGGCCCTGTTTTCCACTGCCTCAGCCCACACACACTCCCTTCCACCGTCATGCTCCAGTTGCTCCTCTAGAAAGGCTGCAACATTGCTGAGTACAAAAGCACAGAGCCCCACACTCTTCACAGCCCTTGGGGTCTCAGACATCACTCTGGTAAGCCAGTTTAATAGGAGCAAACAGAACTCTGAGAAAGACCTAAGAGGCAACCATGAGCACTCTTCTTGAATGTCCCAACAAAGACAACAAAAACCAAAGAGGTGGTTTTACAGTATCCATTATCACCTTCTCTGAAACACTAAAATCACCAGGGACTTGAAAACAAACCAGGTATCCATACAGAGCAGCTGTACCTGCAACCAACACTGCAGGAGAGGACAGTGCTGCTGCACACCCTGCTTGCTCCCTTGAACATCTGCTCTGTGCAAGGGAACACAACCAGCTACTTGTTTAAGACATTAAACACTTATGGGATGAAATGGCAAGGAGCAGGACGACTCCAGAGCAGACACAAATTCACAAAGAAAGGTCACCTGAGAAGGCAGGGAAGAACTGCTTCTCAATGGACCTATATGCTTTCAAGCAAGCCATTCTGAAGGACCAGAAGCACACAGATTTGTAACCCTCGACTTAGCAATCAAAACATTGCAGCTCTGTTGCAATAAGGTCATTATTGCCATGGCAAAAACATGTTTCAACCCTCCTGAAAGTCAAGAACACTTCAATAGCCCACATCTGGTATTTGCTATCTGAGATAGTTTTAATTCAACCTTTGAGGCTCTGTTCAAAGCAGTGGAAGAGCTGGCAGCTGCACGTGCATATCCTAGAGGATAGGGCTGTGGAGCCCAGCAGCCCCATGGAATCATCCCATAGCCAGTCCCAACAGGAGCAAGGCGAGATGTGGCTGGCAGGAACAGGCAAGGGCCAAGGCAGATCACTACAGAGCCAGCAGGGCAGTGGACAACCACATCAATCCCTGTTCACTTTTCACAACTGCATGAATGTAAACTGGCAGAAAACGGTGAGAAGGCTAACAGGAGCTGAAGTTACCATTTTTATGTCCCGATGTAGATGCCTCACAATGCTCAACAGCAGCCTAACAAAGATTTGACTTGCATTACACCTTGGCTACAGCACAGAAATGGTTTCCATTAAAACTGTCCATCTGGGCTCCATCTTCTCCCCTTCGGTCCTTGTGTTGGGTCAGGTGGCACTCCACGGACCTGCTCTTGTCAAGTGTATTGGCTGAGCTGGAGTTCATCATCCTCAGAGCACCTTTTATAGTGCTGTGTTTTGGGGTGATGTAGCTGGGTGATAACACCACATCAGATATTGCTGAACCAAGCATCAAGGCTCTGCTTCTCCAGCATTTTCACTTCCCAGCAGTGAGCTGAGAGTTGGGCAAGACCTTGCAAAGGGACAGAGCTAGACCAGCTGACCCCAAGTGACTAAAGGGGTATTCCATGACATAGGATGTCAGCTGAGAAGGAACAGCTGAGGAAAAGGAAGCATGGGACAGTCACTGATGGCATCTGTCCTCCAGTGCAACCATTACATGTGTTGAAGCCCTGCTTCTCAGGCAGCAGACATCATCTGCTGGTGGGGAGCAGAGTAACGGCTTTGTTTACTCTTGCTTCCACGTGCAGACTTAGCTTTTCACCCTATTAAATTGCTTCTATCTGGATTCACAG
This sequence comes from Pogoniulus pusillus, assembly GCF_015220805.1. NCBI lineage: Eukaryota > Metazoa > Chordata > Aves > Piciformes > Lybiidae > Pogoniulus > Pogoniulus pusillus. The sequence goes on along the minus strand of NC_087285.1, from coordinate 9,462,082 downwards.
GCCTTTGGTTTATCTTCCCTCTCCCTTATCCATCTAAGAAAGGGAGTGATAGTGGCTTTGGTGGGCACCTGGCCCCCAGCCAGGGCCAAACCACCAGAGTTAAGTGACCTGCAGACAGACAACACCCTGGCTTTTCTTACAAGTTTAATACTCAGAATATTTTATTGGCTGGATGGCCTCTTACTGAAATTACTGTACAATTTTCACTTGTTTCAGCCAAAATTGAGGGCAATTTTGCTTAAATAAGCCTGTCTATGCCATTAGCTCCATTTCATCAGGGAAATCTGCTCTCACTTGTGTATATGACATCATCTATTGACATAACCCCACTGAAACAGGCATTTCAAACCCTTACCCTCTGCAGCTTCACGTGCTGCAGTTATGCTCAAACTTAAATGAATCTTAGACACTAGACTTGCACCATTTTGCTTCTCTACCATGCATTTTGTTGACTTTGTTTTTCCAACAAGATTTGCTTCTGGAGACTCATGGTGGCTTCCCTTTTGTCCAGAACCTCAGCTATAGAAACTAAGGTGATTAGAATAGCAAGCCTTAAAAAATACTTTCAATTACAAATTTTCAAACCATATATATTGTTTCTGCAACTTGAGAGAAAGATCACTACTTAAAAAGCAACCCTCTATGTCAAATAAAACAAAGAACAACTCAAGTTTTTACAATTTCTTGAAGGCAACCTTCTTGAAAGACCAACTGTGCAAGTGGAAAAACTCTCAATTTGCTCAAATGCCCTTCTGTTCTCAACTAACATTTTTCTGCTGTGAAAAACTTCAGTTGCATTAATTCTCACACACAGCAAGGATTAAAGTTGAATAGTTTACCATACAACTGCTCCAATGTTTTTAAAGCATTTGCTAGTGTCTCCCACTCACAGCTAAACTGAGGAAGTGTGATACTGATGACTTGGTAGTGAGGTGGATGTGAACTAAAGAGTAGAAGTCAGGTGTGGTCAATGGAAGAGTCTAGTTGGAGGCCTGTGTCTAGCAGAGTCCCTCAGGATTTTGGGACCAGTACTATTCGATACATTCATCAACCACCTGGATGAAGGAAGAGTGCAGTCAGCAAGTTTGCTGATGACATCAAACTGAGAGGAGTGGCTGGATGTAGCCAGGCTCTTCTCAGTGATGTCTAATAGGGCAAGGGGCAAAGGGTTCAAGCTGCAGCATAGGAGGTTCTAGAAGAACATAAAAAAGGCAAAACTCTTCCACTGTGAGTGCAACAGCCCTAGAACAGGCTGCCCAGAACGACTGTAGGGTCATCTTCTCTGGAGGCATTCAAAATCCACATGGATGAATTCCTGTGTGACCTACACTAGGTGATCCTATTCTGGCAGGGGCATGATGGGGGGTGAGGCAGGGGTGTTGGACTCAATCTTTCAAGTCCTCTTCCAACCCCCAACATTCTCTGATTCAAACATACAACTTTGCCTCTTGGCACCATCAGTAGGCAGGAATCAGAGAGAAGGAATGAAGAAGAGACCGATGTGAGCCTTTGGGGTTTGATGAATAAGCTCCTCCTTCCCAGGAATTTATCCACTGGAATAGATCTCCTTCAGCAAGATCTCTAGGCACACCCTACAAATGTTCAATTCTCTTCTCCACAAAACACTCACTGGATTCATGGAGAGTCTCAGAGCCTGCAGTCCCTGAGGGGACCAGCACAACCAGCAATTCCTAAATCAGAGGTATTACATTTTACAAGCAGAGTTACAAGCCCTACATACTCAGTCATTAGAGAGAAACCATAAACCAAAGAGCAGTGAAGCAGCTCAGAAACCAAGATGCAGGAAAGGCTGTTCTATGCAATTACATAATTAGTGGTCACTTCCAGACAAGAATAAAACACCACTTACCACTTCAGTCCTCTCACCAGTCATCTGCTCAGCAGCCGTAAAGCTCCTGGAATTGGAGTTGTTTTTCAAGTCAACAACATAAATGAGACTATCTGATGTATAAAGGAGTAGCTAAAATACTTAGTAGTAGTTCCTATGGTTAACTTCAAAGCCTTGTTATCTCCTGGGTTGGGGCTGAGTAAACAGACAGCCCCCAGCCCATCATAAAAAAGAAACGATAGTGCTTTATTAAAATACTGAAATTTATTTTTCTGCCACGTACATTTATTCTCCCCACCATCTCCATTTGTCTGACCACCACCACCACCACCATGCCTTATCAAAACATTCCATACATACTTAAAGTGAAGCTGAGGGTGGAGTCCCGTCTTTAAAAACTGAGCAGGCGTTTTGGACAACACATTCTTGGCAAGGTAATCTGGATGACATTTATCAGACACAGTAGGGAAAGCTCTTTCAGCATTTGTAAAAAGGACAGCCAAATAATGGTTACAGAAATGAAGACTGCAGATTTTAATGAACTGTTTAAACTGTTTTGTTTTCTTACAGACTCTGTCTCCACTGCCAGAGAGCTTGAATGACCTGGAAGTGTGCACAAAAAAAAGTTAGAGACTGAAATCCTTTTCTCTCATTATTTTCAGTTTACTATCACCACTTACTCCACAAAACACTGACATGCAATTACAACAAATATAAATTCCTTGCAGAGAAAGTAGTTGCAGCAGTACCCAACGTCTTGCTGTCTAGGAGACTGTTTACACTAAGTCACAATAGTCAGAATTTAGTGAAGGTAAGCAAGAGGATGGGTGTGGACCAGCTAGGCAAATATTGGCTGAACTCTGCCTACCCTGGCTCATGTCAGACCAACTTCAGTAGCTGAGGCTAACTGCTTTTAAACCTTCTTTCAAGAACCTATCAATTTGTCTATCAGACAAGTTGACTCAAAACCACTGAGGGAAGCAGGAAAGCAGAAGGAATTCTGTCACTGGAATAAAGCATTAACTCAGAGGAATTTTGATAGGGAAACATGAGACATTTTAGCCTAATACATGTTGAGTAGTAACTAATTCAGAACTTGCTTCCTGATACCACCTTTTGGCTTGCACACTCAGAAGAGTTCAGTTGACTTTGGGAGAAAATGTAGGAAGAAAGTCATAATCTCAATCACAAAACAGTTCCCCCTCCCAGACACCCTCCCCAACAAAAGGATCAACAGCAGACTGGCCTAGGTGGCCAAATTCAGCAGCAAGGAAAACCACAGCTCATTTCCTTAGCCAAGATGGTGCCAAAAGGAAAATTCTGTGGGCTTAGTGAGCAAGAGATGATTTACCAACCATATAAAATCTGGAAAAATGTAATAAAATATTAGCTTCCCCATCTGAGCCAACTAAACCCTTAAAACCATTCCCATTTCTTTAATTTGAAGTATTGTTTGTGGTTTGTAACTCTTTGAAGGAGTCCAATGCTTGTAAAGATTAAGAAGTGGAAAAGAATCCCTAAAGTCAGGTTATAAAAGTTTTTGGACTTTATCACGTTCCAATAAACTCAGTTACCTTCTGGTCCTCCGTCCTGAAGCAATTCTTAACATAGTTGGCAAATTTGGGTTCCAGCTTCGGAAGGGTAGTACCCTGATTGGATAAAAAACACACTTTAGTGTATGCAGGTCATTTAAAGATTCCAGTAAACAACTTCTGAAGCTTAAACCCTTTGCAATTTTACTGAGCTCACCTTGCAACATCCCAAACCAACCTGCTTTTAAACCATTAAGAAGCTTTCTCCCCTGTGGTAGTCAGCTATTCTCAGAGGAGTGCCTGCACACTACAATGACTGCATGAGCATCTTTGCTCCTGCTTTGGAATGTAATAGCAAGTACACCACAACCTTGCTTGTAGTCAACATTCATATCACTGAGAGTATTAAAATTTATCTTCCCACTACATTTTAAGACTTACTCCAATACATTCATTTTATGAATTTAAAGAACTGTTTTGGAAGCTGGTGAAATGTCTGGAGAACAGATCTTGTGAGGAGCAGCTGAGAGAACTGAGGCTGTTTAACGTGGAGGCTGAGGGGAGACCCTCTGGCCCTCTACAACTCCCTGAAGAAAGTTGGAGCCAGGTCGAGGTTGATCTTTTTTCTCAAGGAAAAAGTGACAGGATGAGAGGAAATGGCCTCAACTTGCACTAGGGAGGGTTCAGATTGGGTATTAGAAGACTAACTTGTTCACTGAAAGGGTTCTCTAACACTGGAACAGACTCCCCAGTAAAGTGGAAATTCCCATCCCTGGAGAAGCTTAGAAGACACAGATAGGGTGTTGAGGGATCATGGATTAACACCAAACTTGGCAGCATTAAATAACGGTTGGCCATGATGATTTTAAAGGTCTTTTTCAATCAAAATGAATCTATCCTAAGATTTGCTTGCACCTCCCAAATTGTCTTTGAAGATACTGAAATGCACAAAGCACATTCCACAGTAATTCATGGATCTTCTTGCCTCTATCTCCCTTCTTGTCTCTTCCTAACTCCAGGCAAAAATAACTCAGCACACTATCTTTAGAGACATTTACTTTTTCACATGCACTGTGAGTAGTATTTTCCCCATTTTTCAGGTTCATCAGTTGAAATGTACCTAGTTAATTAGGACAGCACATTTAGATTGCCACACAGCACACTGCAGATTACAATGTTCAAAGGACACAAAGCAACGTTAGGAGTATCTGAAAGTGTAACAGTGCACCCAAGAAGCTCAGATTTGGACAATGTCTTACCTCTGGATTCTGTTAAGTACTAGTGCCTTTTTTTAGCCTCTCAACATCTGCTTACTATACAATAGAGCAGTTCCACTCTAATTTAATGGTGATTTTTTTTAAGCTGCTAGCTTGCTGGTTGTCAGATACAAGTGCTATTGTCTATGGCAACACACAGACCTTCTGCCTTGCTGAGTTATGCTCTAGCATCACCTTGGAGAACATTAAATTAAGCTGCCTGCTATTGCTTCTGTGTATTTGTGCTTACACAGCATTTCCCAGTAAAAACACTCCTCAAAGTATATCCTAGAACTACTCGCCATTTATCTGCTCCACATGCTTTCCCCTCCCACAGGGACATCTGTCTACTGTGAGCAGCTCAGCAGCTTCTGCTTACACTGCAGAATCCAACACTAATCGCAGCTCCTCTGAGTCATGCAAAATCCACCCTAGCATCCACTAGCTCCATGAGGTTAGCCTGACCTAGCAGAACCATACCATCCATCACTGCCAGCTTCACAGTTCAGGCATATGCATTTTGATCCTCATCACAATCTGTCACTGCTCACTTGACATACACTCTGGATTTGAATGCTTATGGGTCCTATCACATTCCTGGGATAAAGCCACCCCGAAGCATTTTAAGAATCTAAGCACAGGATAATCCTAATTCTTCAGATGATTTGATTGCCACTTTAAGAGGAAAAAAATTTATCAACTCAGACCAAACCAAGAAAAAAAAAAGCAAACCAGGAACCCTTCACAGCACTGGCATCAGTCAAGTGTCTAATACTCCACTTCAGTCTCAAACTTAAGTAGGCACACTCCAGAGCTCCTGAAGTAAAACCAGAGCTCCAGAGTTCTAGCTGTCAGGCCCTCACTGTTCTGCAGTGTGTGCTCAACTGCTCCCCCAGCTAGCACAGACTGCCAAGCCTATCTAAAAGAGGAAGAACTGCTATTACCTATGGCACTTAAATCCAACTAGCCTGTACCTAATGTGCAATTTTCCTTCTCAAACTTAAAATACCAGGTAAGAATTCTGCTATGCTGTTATAGGTTTAAGGCACTGAGATGTCTCAACCAGAGAGTACAGTTCTCCAAATGGCTAGACAGGACCCAAGACATTGTAAAGTGTTATTCTATCTCAGAATTCCACCATCTCTTTATAAGCTGGCTGTATGGCCAGATCTTGCTCTTTTCTCCCTTCTCTCCTTCTGGGAACGCATGGGTTCTTATCTCTGGCATGGGGGAGGATTTTGGGTTTATCTGCAGCCATGGACAGCCTGGCTCATTTTCTACAGTCCAGGCTTGGTTGCACAGAATGTATGGAGGCATGGGGGGAGAGAGGAGCACTGAGGCCTGGGTATTAAAGCATGGGGAGTAAGATTTTTCTTGGTATGTAGTACGTATAATAGATTTGTGTATCATGATTTGCACTGTTACATGTAGTTATGAACACTACTTCCACTTAAACATCTAATTATTTCCAATCTGGTGTGGAGCATTTTCCTTTAATTCGAGAAGGGTTGATGAGCATCCTTTAAACAAGGACAATAATCATGAAGCACTAGTCAAAGCTGATAACCATCAGATACAGAGCAAGTGCCCCACGGCCTTCAAGAATGAAGCATGCACAGAGGTCAGACTCAATTAACCCCAGGTCTCCAGCTGAGAAAGCTCACGCTTGCAGGTCTTCGCCCACTCACTAAGGCATCTCATAAGCACCTGTCTCCCCCTTCTGGAAGTCAGAGAGCACTACAAGCACCGGATCTGTAAGGTGGATACTGTCTTCAGATCAAACTATTTCAAGCATGTGAAGAACTCTGCTTTACTCTAGTTGCCTACAATGGGTACACTAAGACACCTTGAGAATAAATGTCACCCAAGGTATATTGCTTTGGGTTTTTTTTATTGTGGGTTCTTTTCAGTAAAACATTTCAGTCATACCAAATTACTCATTGCCATTGATGGAGGAACACAAAAAACAGTGGCATTGGTGAGTACTGAGGCTTGGTTTTGCCCCATGCGAGTTTTCAATTCTCAGAGCTTCAACATCAACTCTGATAACTGCATAGCCAGTGACACAATCATTTCTTATAAACATTCAACTCTTCTGATCTGTGGGAGGAAAGAAAAATAAGGCTGAGAAACCCAAAGGTTCCAAAAACTCACCTTATCTACAGACGCTTGCATTTTTGCTTTAATCTCCTCTAACGACAGAGGGACCTTTGGAGTTTTTGGAGTTAGAGATTTATCCTTCTTGGAATCTGGAGTCTGAAAGTTATTCGTGTCATTAACAGCTTGCAGCACACACATAAAGCTACTTCATATACAAGATGAAGTTTTGTAAACTCAAATGTTAAAACAGTGTAGAATTGGTACATAATAAACGCGCTAGTGATTGCAGGTACTTCAGATAGCACATATTCCTCAGACAAGCAGAACAACATTTCAGTCTGAAGTTACTGTCTGCTTAGTTAGTATCTTGCTTCTAAGGCCAGGCCTACACAGCTCTTTCTCCCAGAAATAAAAACAGACAAGAATCCCACCAGAGGTTTAATGAGTGTTGAGTGTGGTAAGCGACACATGACATCATGCCTGAAGTCACACATCTGCACTGTTTTTCAGATGCTATCCTAGCATCCATCTCACCCTAACCCGTTTAATTTTCATGGCATGCACGTTCAGGTACATGCAGCAAGAAAAAGCTGCATAATGAGCTTAAAAACTACAAAGCAAGGAACCTATGTTCTCAAACATTCCAGTTCAGGGAGATTCCCCTGCTAGCAACAGTCTCCTGCTGCACTGCAGTGGGGCAAGGCAACTGGCACTCATCCTCCTTGACAGGCAGCTATTTTGAACTGTGGAATCATCACTACTCAAAGTACAGCACATCCAATTTCAAAGTTTGGCTGCTGCAGTTATGTATCGACCAGTCAAGAATTTCAAAGGGTAATATGTAACAACGAACAGCATACCCAGCATGCTTCATATTTACAATATTCATTCCTCAGTTTAACAGGGAAATGTAGCTGCTGGAGCAGTTCCAGAAGGCCAAAGGTGATCAGGGGGCTGGAGAATCTCCCCTAATGGGACAGGCTGAAAGAGCTGGGGCCATACAGCCTGGAAAAGAGATCGCTTCAGGGAGACCCAATAGCAGCCTTTCAGTACGTGAAGTGGGCTACAGGAAAGCTGGAGAGGGACTTCTTACAAGGGCTTGTTGTGATGAGGGAAATGGCTCTGAGACTGAGGAGGGTAGATTTAGACCGGAGATTAGGAAGAAATTCTTTCCAGTGAGGGTGGCGAGACACTAGAACAGGCTGCTCAGGGAGGTCATGGATGCCCACTCCCTTGGTGTTTAAGGCCAAGCTGGATGAGGCCTTCAGCAACCTGGTCTAGTGGAAGGTGTCCCTGCCCAAGGTAAAGAGGTTGGAACTAGCTGACCCCCTCCAATATAAACCATTCTACGAATGCATGAAAGATAAAGAACCATAACTTAATGGTTAGTACATTATTTGAAGTCATCATTAGGCAAGAAAATTAGCTTCCACACTAAAACATTATTTACTCATTTTCCCTCACTCACTTTTGATTTAGATGCTGGTGTGGATGGCTTAGAGTCTTTTCCATTCTGCTTTGCTTTCTGCATATTTTTTCCTGGAGTCTCACGAACAGGCTGAAAAGAAAACATACAAGTTTACCTGCCATTATAAACTGCAAGTGTTAAACTCATTAATACTGAAGTTTTAGTAACAACTACACTCTAACCTGAAACAAAAGGCATTCTCACTGCCCACAACAGCATTGTCAGTGTTGATCATTTAAGCAAGAAGTATACTACAGGGACTCAAATGACAAACTGATAGAGAAGCACAATAACCAAGATCAAGTTTTGTTTTACCTTAAAACTACATAGGACTTCCAATATATTTTCCTTAGATGATACATCTTGCCTTACCTACTACCATGCAGGCTTCGGTAGGCAGATACCACTTCAGACTAATTTTAGGTGGCACAACAATTCCAATATCTGACTGAAGTGCTACACAGGTTTTGTAACAATCATTGTCTTTTGTTTGGCGTTTCATACAGAAACATTACCTGGGGTATGTGTGGAAAATGCAACATTTGTATATTTAAGAACTGAACTCTTATATTTCTACATAAGCCAAGGGCTCATTTAATTCAGTCACATTAGATTTGATTAGATGGCAGGAAGTTTGCAGTTCAGATTGTCTTTATTGGGGCTTAAACTATCAGTGCACTGTCATCTATAGAAATTTGCTCAAATAGAGCACCATATTGTGAAGCAAACCATTAAAAGTTTAACAGAAGGAAACATAAAAATCCAAGTATTCAAGTGGCAGCTCAAAGCTTGATAGTTAATTTTGCCACTAGATGGCATTCAAGGGCTCACACAACTTCACATCCAAGCCCCTGGGTGCCTGAAGTGAACCTTTTCCAGTGGCCATATTCAAACGCATTTTGTAGTCAGTCAGGTTGGTGAAGTTTCTTCACAGCACGCAGGACTAACTGAAATGGCAGAATGTTGCCTACATCTCTGTTTGCTGCCCATTAACCACAAGGGAACACATACCAGTCTGACACTGGTGTAGCCATGATGGTAGGAATTCAGCTCTGCTCTGCAGCAAATAAGCCCTGAACTGGGTGCACATCACACTGAAGCATTCCAATGTCCTATTAAAATCTGCTTAGACTAAACCACATCAAAACATTTACACATTGCAACCAGTCATGCTCAAAACCCTTAACTCAAGGAAGGGTTTTTATGTGCCTGGACCGTTACACTTTGTATTGTCATTCAGACCATTGTTAAACCAAAATACCAGAGGACATCTCAGCCTCAAATAGCTTCTGCACTACAATAAACACAGACTCCAAACCTAACATGCTCTCTCACTCATGCAAACAGTTTCCTCACCACACCACTTCCTGCCTCAGGGGTCTTTCACATGACTTCTCAATGACAGATCAGTATGGACAGTCAATTAACACCTATCAATAAGTTTTGAGGTGCAAGCACTTGCTCCCTCATCTGAATATATTTAGCTGCAGATAGTAAAGCTACCTGGTGTCACCAGCCACTTCCCTTCAAGTTAAAGAGACCATTTAATCCTTCCCTGGTGAAGAGGGTTATAGCAACATGTTTTTATATACAGACCACTTACTTTCTTGATTGGTGCTTTAATTTCTTCCTCATCATCCTCCAAGTCATCCTCATCACTAAAATCAGAAAGGTGGTTACAATTTAGATTGATATTCACAGCTTTAACTGTGTTAGGAATTCAGTCTTCCCCATCCCAGCAAAACATTTTCTTCATGAAGGAAGTAGTTATCTCCCCAAGTCTACCTTAGAGCTTTATTTAGCACATTGCAAGGCATTAGGCCACATTACTTTCCTTCTGTTTTCACACTGCAAGGCTGTATCTTAAGACTTCCACTACTAACAGAGAGTTAAGTTTAGCAGAAATTAATTACAGGAAACTAAGTTTTATAACCCAGTATGACATATTTGTCACTGCAGAGATGAATTTAAGGCAATTCTATCTTTTCATAGCCCAGATAAAAAGCAGTTTGCTCACTTAGTATCCTTGCTATTCTAGAACAGTTAAGACTACTCTAAACTTCATCAAAACAAGAATACATACTCATCATCATCGTCGTCATCATCATCATCGTCGTCGTCTTCATCTTCCGCTAATTTTGCTTTTTTCTTTAAAACAAAAGCAAGTAAAGTGTTAATGCCATTTTGTCTTAAACTTGATCCCAAACAATTTGTGGGGTAGTAACAAGACTATCTTCCATCAATACAGCTAGAAGACAAGCCATAGCAAGCTACAGGCAAAAGCTATCGACATCTACAGCATGCTGTGAGCACATCAACCTTTCCTTCTACATTACAGCTTCCATCAGCATCTAAACTCCTGCAGCGTACTGATGTTTGCACCAGAACCTGTACACCTTCACTTTCTGCAGTGGACTCAACTTTCATTTTTAGTTGCCTTCATCCCAACCTCTCCAGGAAAGGTTTGGAAGCTATCCATACTTAGAATAGCAGTTTTCAAGACTCAAGTATAAAATAATCCTTCCCTGCAGGTATCAAAAGACCACTTAATTAGCTGGCTTGCTATGATTTACTGTTTAGTCCTAGGAGCAGTAGTATGAAACTATAGCAAAATTTTACAGACAAGGTGACTGAATGGGATACCTGTGGTGTTTTAGCTCCTCCTCCACTTGCTGGTCTCTTTACTGAAGTGTTCATGATTTTTGTATCCTCTTCCTCTTCATCTGATTCTGGTTCTTCCTCTAGAGCTGGTAGGATAATGGCAATGTATAAAAAACTCACCTCACTTACTGATAATTAAAGCAGGTCTGCTGGGACAAAATAGAGAGTAACAAACCCAACTAATAGTTGTGGTCTTACTAGGCTGCTGAATTGGTTAAGAGGAAGCTTCCTATTAGCTACCTAACCACTAGAATTAGAAATTCAGTTGATCACATGCATACTACTACACTAAAACAGAATCACAGAATGGGATGGAAGAGACCTTACAGATTATCTAGTTGGTTCCAACCACATTGCCATGGGCAGGGACATCACCTACTAGACCAGGCTGCTCAAAGCCTCATCCAACCTGGGTCTGACCACCTCCAGGGTTGGAGTTCTCCACAAATGTTCTGGGTAACCTGTTCCAATGCCTCATCAGCCACACAGCAAAGAATTTCATCCTAATGTCTAATCTGATGCCAGCTTCTCCTAAGTCCGAAGTAGGTGAATAACCATCCATATACTGCCTGCAAGATTCCTTACAAAAAGGGGCCATAAAATTGTTTCCATGCCTAAAGAGACATTTAAGAGACATCTAGACAAAGATATCTCAGAAGATTATTTCAAAGGAGAAGGTTAGTCCCAGCTTAGGTTTTAGAGCAAACTCAAAAGTATTTCATGGCCAGTCTTGCCACAGCAGAATTCTGAGACACTTCCCACCAGGAATATAATACTGTAACAATGAACTCCCCTTACCCATGCAAAGCATGAAGAAAAGTTACACAAGCACATCCCCGAACAACTTTTTCTAGTTTCCTCACATCTCTCAGAACAGTTCAGGATTCAGAGTATTAGCATTACAGAAAGCACTGTTTGAGACACAGAGTGTCAGGAGCTTGAAGGGACCTTGAAAGCTGTCCAGCCCCCCTTCCAGAGCAGGATCACCTATACCAGATTACACAGGAATGCATCCAGGTGGGTTTTGAGTATCTCCACAGAGGGAAACCCTGGGCAGCCTGTTCCAGTGTTCTGTCATCCTCACAAGGAAAAAAAAGTCCTTCTCATGTTTACATGAAACTTCCTATGCCTCAACTTCCATACACTGCCCCTAGTCCTGTCCTCAGGCATCACTGAGAATGGCCTGCCTCCATCCTTCTGGCACTCACCCTTTATGTATTTATAAACATTGATGAGGTTACCCCCCTCAGCCTCCTCTTCTCCAAGCTAAAGAGGCTCAGCTTCCTCAGTCTTTCCTAAGAGAGATGTTCCACTCTTAATCATTTTCATGGCTCTGTGCTGGACTCTCTCAAGCAAGTTCTACATGTCCCTCTTAAACTGGGGATCCCAGAACTGGACACAGATACATCAATTCATGCTCTCTTGAGACTGATTAACAACCAGATTACTACATACCTACAAGATGTTGCCCACTGACGTAAACAGGCCCTGAACCGCATTTCAACCTCAAGACCACTGGTGGTGTGATCTCAAAGCCACCTAACGAAACCTAAAGGAAAACAAAACGTGTTATTTACTCAGCTATTAAAGACAATGTGCTTAACAGGTAATCCCTCCAAAGGAAACCAAAAGCATCAACATCTGCAGACCCTAATGCTAACAGTTACTGCCCAGTCCCCATCTGACAGAATAGTCAAGTGTTTTGAGTCAAATAAGGGTCACACAACAGCATTCACATTACATTCTCATTAAAAAGTTAAAGTTTGCCTAAAATTCATCCAACCAAGCCCTTTTCCAACTAATCTTTCTCACCTGAATCCACTGGGACCAGATTGTCAAGTCCCTGTACTTACCGTAGGCTGCACTGACATTTTCAGAGATGCCAGGACTACTTTGACAGGGTTGCCTTCATAGTCCAACGCTTCTGCTTCTACAACATGTAATTCGTCTTTGGCTCCAGCCCCTAAGGTAACCTGTGAAGAACAAAGCATGTTTTCAGCACCTTCCCAAATATGCTGAAGTCCTTTGAACCACATTCACTCTTCTGCATCTCTTAAGACTGATGTACAAGGTGAGACAGTATCACTGCCTTTATCCTTCCCCTTCTGCCCATGTCTCAACTGCTGAACTCCTTCACTATCACACTACACAATGTCTGCCTACTGGATGTTCTGCAAGCAGTTAGGTCTTAACCTCTCCCAGTTCAGCACTGTCACATATGCCTTGGCTTATGCATTACTTCAAAGACCAACAACTCTCCCTCAGAAGCATTTCAAAACTCAAGTGCTGGATTCCTTACCCTGAATACCAGACTGGCACTTTCTAAAATAAAATCATGGCTTCAGGGAGGCAGATAGGTGAGATATAAAACAGTCCTGAAATTCCAGTTCTCTGAACCTCTGGTATCTGATCAGTATCACCGGCAGGTATTCCAGAGGACAGTGAAGAAGACTATTGCTCAATGCCCACGAAAAGAGATATCTGCACTCTCCTTCATGGGAGATGCTGGTGTAAGGTGGCAGAGGGACACAACTGCAAGTTCCCACCGAGTTTTAAGCAGTCTATCCTGATCCAGACTATCATAGTGAAGGCTGAGAAACAGGATCTAGGATTCACTACTGCTATAAAGATTTGCTACTGTAAATTTAAAAAGGTGAAACTGTTGCTCTGACCTCACCACTCAAATGAGTTAGGAACAACACTGCATTATTCAGCTGGTACAACTACCCACCAGGACAGGAATTTAAGAGCATGCCTTCCACCCACAATTACTGACATTTGCACCAGTTCAAGCAATACTGTTCTTTTATTTATTGAGTGTCTGCCAAGTAGCCATTCACATGCTTCCATTTCTACACTGAAGTAAAGCATAACGAAGCACTGAGTATCCCTCTTTTTCTCAGCTGTCATTTCTAAGACACTTAGAGAAACCCTCATGTCTCTACATGCATTGATTCTCCTACCCTTCCATTTTTATCTCCTTATCCTCCCCCCACATTCTGTGCCTCACACCAGGTCCATGACCACACCTGAATATTAACTGACACATGTCAGTCAATCTTTTATACATCTAGCCTTCCATCAGGTGCATAGTCCTTTGATATTTGCTAGCTCCACACTATCTTCCATCAGTACCTTCTTTTCTATATTAAAAAAATCTTACAAGCCTCTGAGACACTTCCAGTTTGTCATTTATTTCCTCCCTCATTCCTCCTGTGTATCAGTTTTTGTCTTTAAAAAGGCAGACAGAGCATCAGAATAGATGCAACAAGCAATTTTCCAAACCCAGGATCTTTAGATAAAGCCACGTCAGTTACCACACAGTGACTAACTTCATCTGCATGACAAGATGCAAGAACATACTTCAGTTATATTCTTGCCTCAGAAGAAATTCTAAGAGCTAATTACTCCTTAGATTCTAACACCTGTATTAAAGTATTCCAATTATCACTTCGAATAAATGCAGAGATTATGTAAGTCTGCTGTAGAAAACAACTATGCTACAGGAAGTAATCCATAATTACAGGACTTGTTTCCAGGTATCATCAAGATGTCTTTTTGTATTTAAATAAAGACAGTATGAAATCACGAAGTAGAGAGATGCTACAGCTTTTCAATTCCTTGCCTGTAAAGTTGAAGCACACCTTTCTGCTACCAAAACCTAATGTGCTCAGGCCAAAACAAAGTCTTGTTTGTGTAAGGCAGAAAAAGCCAATAACACAGCTAAGAATTCAGTATGCAGATTCCTATTTCCAGGAGTGTCCTGTTAGCTAAAGTATCTGAACAGACATTGTGTAGTCACATCCTGAAAGAGGGCAACTCCAAAGACAACAAATCAAAACATAAAACTTAGTTACTAGCTACTCATGGTGGGGGGGGGAGAGAAAAAAGCTCTGGGCATTATATTTAGAGAATATACAGAAAACCTTTACAAAATTAAAATCCACTGAACTGTGTTGTGCCCATATATAATTCATGTATCTCATAAACTTCTCCTGTCCCCCATGCTAACTCCAGTGAACTACTGCATTAGAGAGGGTAAACTGTATTTTGGTCTTTAATTCCTTTTAGAATTAAGTTATGAAGCTACTGTAAAATCACGTTTACACTTTTTCAGCCCTACACTGTTTGCTGTAAACAACAAAGCATCGCTGGATATTGTATTTTTTTCCAATTAGTCTCTTAAGTAATATGGTTTATGCTTCACTCGCCAATGAGACCTTACTATTCAAGCCATTCCCACAAAAATGTATTATTAGAGATATGTATCAAAACCTTCTCTTCTAACAACACAGAGAATTACCTTAAAATATAAACCCCCGCAGTTTTAAAACGAAATGATACTTGCCGTTCTCAAAGACAACTGATGCTCATTTTCTTCATCATCTACTTTGAACTGATACTCCTTATCTGCTTTAAGCTCACAGCCTGTGAAAACATGGTTCAACCATAAGCACGCTGCATTGCTTATATCCAAGTACTTGCTAAACACTAGTTTCGAAACTCGCTGCTTGAAGGCTCATCAGTCACACAGAAAACCAGAAGCACCGCAGGCACACGAGAAACACGTGGGGCAGGGAAAACTCAGGCGAACCCGCGGCCTACTCCGGGCCACGCAGCTCCACCGTAGTCCTTTCAAGCGTTCGCTCCAAGCTCACCCATATCCCCCATCCCATCCCCGACGCCACCCGGGAGGCCCGGACTCCGCACCTGAGGGCAGGCGGCAAGGCAGGCCGCGGCCCCGCATCCCTCCCCTCCACGTGCTGGCCCTGCAGCAGCGCAGCCATGTGCTCCGCCGCCGCCCCCGGCGCTGCGAGCGCGGCCGCGTCCTTAGGAACGGGCGGGGCGGCAGCGGCGAACAAAAGCGCCGGATCGGGCCGGCCCGGGCCAGCGCCACGTGCGAGAGGCGCACCCCGTGGGCCGCGCCGCGGCCACCGCCGTTAGGGGCGCGCATCCCCCGCCTCGGCAGGGCCCCTCCCGCCTCCCGCCTCTCCCCCCCCGCTAAGGCACAGCGCAAGGCCGGCACCAGGCCTCGCGGGCCCCTCTGCCTCGGGCCGCCTCCGGCCCGGCCCGGGGGAGCGGAGAGGCCGGCAGAGCCCGGGAAGGCAGGTCTGGGTGAAGGGCAGGCGGTTACCGAAGAGGAAGGTCTGCGGGCGCAGGGGGCCCATGCTCTCCATGTCCATGGCGCTGTCCTCCATCTTGTCGGCCTGCTGGCGCGGAAGGCCTCTCGGAGCTGCACGCTGCGGGCGGACGCGCAGTAAAGGGAGCCTCGTTCCCGCCCACCCCCAGATATAGCCCGCGTGCTCTCGCGACAGCACCGCGCCGGCCACGCCCCCTGCCCGCCGCCCCGCCTCTGCGCACGCGCCGCCCCGCTCCCGCCGCGCGCTCACGCCGGGGGTGGTCGCGAGCGCGCGGCTCGTGGCGTCCTGCCACGCGCTGGGGGTTGCGGCCGCCACAAGATGGAGGCGTCCGGGGCGGCGCCTACGGGCCCCGGGCTGCTGCGGGGCGGGCCGGGCCGGGCGGGCTGCCTGCGGCCCTTCCGTCCTGCGTGGGGCCGGCGTCGCGGCGCTGGGAAGCGGCGGCGAGCGCCGCCCGTGCAGGTGCTCGCTCGGTGCTCTAAGCTGGAGGAAGCGGCCTTGTGCCGGCGTGAAATGGCCGTGCGCGGCGGGCAGGGGCTGGTGGCGGGTGGCATGGAGTCACCGAAGCGACTGGGCGGGAAGAGACCTTTCAGAGCACAGAACCCAACCGGTAGCCCACCGCTGCCCGCTCCCCCCTGAACTGCGAGCCTTCAGATACTGAAGGCAGCTACAGGGTCTCCCCTATGCTCTGCACCCCCATTCCTTCGTCATGTCTTCACGGGAGAGGTGCTCCTCTTAGCCCTTGGGCCACCTTCGTGCCCTTCCTGCGGTCCTATTGCAACAGGTCCATGTCTCCTGTGTTGAGGGCTCCTGAGCTGGATGCAGCACTCCAGGTGAAGTCTTGCCTGAACTCGGGGACAGAATCACTTCTCATGACCTGCTGGCTACACTTCTGCTGAAGCCCAGAATACCTCTGGACTTTTGGGCTGCAGGTGCCCATCGCTGGCTCATATCCAGCTTCTCATCTCCCACCACCCCCAAGCCCTTTTCTGCAAGGCTACTCTCAATTTCGTCAGCCCCTGCCCTGTATTGATACAGAGAGTTGCCCTGAGCTGGGTGCAGGACCTTCATTCAATGTCATGAGCTTCTCAGCTCGCTTACCCAGGTGCTTCTGCATCACATCCCGTCCTTCAGTGTTGTCAAAGTCATAAATCTCAGGATTACTTTCACCTGAACACCTACAGCTATGTAGTCTGTCAGTGCTTGTGTCTCACCATTAATTAAAATGTGTAACTCATGCTCCTAATCCCTGCATTCATATTCATACAGGAAGAACATTAAATTATGTTGCTAATGAGACAAAACAAAAACGAAGTGACACAGTGGTAAAGTGACTCTTACCTGTCAAAAGTTGGCCTTCATTCTCTCCCCAAAAAGCTCAGACCTTTGAAAAACAGTAAATACAGTTTCACAATACATATGTATGCAGCTTATTCTCAGATGTAGTATTTCCTATTTGCAAGATGTAATTACACTTCCAAACACAAGGTTATTTGAGCCATAGCTTCACCGAGATCTCCCTGCAATCCTGTTAACATTCAAGCAGATCGTCTGCCAAGGTGTTGGCAAGTGGATTGCCAGAGGCTACCTAAAATACAATAATAATAACATTGACTTGTGTGTGAAGACAAGGTATAGGAATAAATAGTAGTGCAGCTCACCACGTGAGTAAGGACAGGGGATTTAGTGCTGCTGTGAGAATCACCAAACGTTTTTGACTGGAAGGTATCTCTAGAGGCCACCTGGTCTAGCAACCTTGCTCACTGTGACACCAATACAGGTCATGCTGTTAAGGCTGTGTCTCTGCAGGTTGTCTGGACCAGTTTGCTACAGTGGTGCAGTACATAACCAATACTAATTACAACTGATTTGGAAGTGAGGATTTTTTTTTTTTACTACTCATTTTCCTATCAGCTCTTATTAACTATAAGGTAATACACTTGAAACATGCAACAAGAGTATTTAAGCAACACCAGAAAAACTAATGTTTTCCCCCCACACTTTCCTTTGCATCCTGTAGTAGAGAGATTGTTAATTTGCAGCCTGTGATTCCCTTGTATGTACAGCAGTAACATCCTGATGGATGTCAAAGTCACAACAGAGCAGAGTAGGGTGATCACAAGCATCATGAACCACACTTCCCATTTAGTCCAATTAAAATCTCCCTAGGTAACCATAGAAGGAATAGTGTTCATTTATTTTATTTTCTAACCTTTGGTTTGGTTAATTCTTTACTGTCTTTGAGAAACAATTACTTCTAAGAGTGGTCCTTAATGTATGGAATCATAGAATTGTCAGAGTTGGAAGGGACCTCAAGGATCATCTAGTTCCAGCCCTCCTGCCCTGGGTAGGGACACATCACACTAGATCAGGTTGCTCAGAGCCACATCCAGCCTGGCCTTAAAAACTTCCAGGGATGGGACTTTTACTGTCTCTCCAGGCAAGCTGTTCCAGTGTCTCACTGTCTTCATGGTGAAGAACTTCTTCCTAGCTCCATTCCCCTAGTCCTATCACTACACCACATCCTAAAATGTCCCTCACCAGCTTTCTTGTAAGCCCCTTTCAGACACTGAAAGGCCACAGTAAGGTCATGAAGCCTTCTCTTCTCCAGACTGGAGAGTGACAGTTGGCAGTGCAGCAGAGAGAGGATCTGCGATGCAGCAGAGGCACCAAGTGTGGTGGTTCATGTCCCTGGCAGAAGAAAGGCATCATTAGCTGATAAGACACCTCAGCCAGGAGGAACCACCTAGGTGTAGAGAAGACATTTATTTGAATTGGCTTGAAAATCATGGAAGGGTCTAGGCCAGAAGGGACCTCTGGAGGTCATCTAGTCTGGCCCCTCTGCATCCCCAGTAGACCAGATCACCCAGGGCCACATCAAGCCTCACCTTGATTGTCTCCAGGGAAGGGGCCTCAACCACCTCCCTGAGCAACCTGTTGCAGTGCTCCACCATCCCCATAGTAAAGAAATTGTTCCTGACATCCGATCTAAATCTGCTTTTCTGAGGCTTGAATCTATTGCCCCTCATTCTGTCACTGCAGTCCTTTGTAAACAACTTCTTCCTTCCTGTAGGCCCCCTTCAGGTTGGAAGGCTGCTATTGGGTCCTCCCGGAGCCCTCTCCTCTCCAGGCTACACAACCCCAGCTCCCTCAGCCTGTCCTTATAGCAGAGGTGCTCCAACCCTCTGATCATTTTCATGACTCTCCTCCATACCAACTCCATCAGGTCCATGTCCTTCCTCTCTGATCATTTTCATGACCCTCCTCCATACCAGCTCCATCAGGTCCATGTCCTTCCTATAATGAGGGCTCCAGAACCAGATGCAGTACTCCAGATGAGGTCTCACCAGGGCAGAGAAAATGGGAACTAGCATCAAAATTTAAAGTGATCTAGCATCAAACAACAATCAAACCAGAGCAGGGAGGTGAATACTGCATGGCAATAGCGAAAGAGGCTGCAGCTGCTGGCACATAAGTTTCCCTGGAGTGATGCCAACACGAGTACATGGCTGCTGGTCAGATCCACCCAAAAACCTGCTCTGTGCAGCACTGAGCATCTCACAAAGCAGGCTGTGGTTGCAGAAGTCCACCAGCTCTGTCAAAGAGGAGCAGTGCAGCATGTTCTTGTGTGTGCAGAGTCACTTTTAATTCAATTACAGTCTTCCATTACTGAGGAAATAAATGTGGGAGGAAACAAAAGAGAGGCCCAGAGTAGCAAAACAGGGGTAGGAAGTAGGAGATATATGCTTACTGCGTCTCCTTTGGCTCCATGGGGCTTTAGAAGGGCTGCCATATATCATGCCATTTATTATTTCTGTCATGAACTAGGATGAGAAGTCCATTACAATATCGATCATTTTACTCTGCTCAGCAATACGCTTTGGAATCCTCAGCATAGCCGAAAAAGCTAACAAGTGATTTAGAAATAGCTGTACAGGGAGAACTGAGGAAGAAATCAGAGTCAACATGGTTTTCCTTAATGGAATTCTCTTTTTAATAAGCTTTTACAAAACTTAGGAAATTGCATTTTAAACGTGGTTAAAGCCACAGCAGAGTTACAGCAAGCCATCAGAAGCTCCAGACACAATAAAGATTTCCTATGCAATCCTTGTTTGCACACTGACATCACCCTCAGATGTGTTGCCCCACAGCTGTCACCTAACCTTTTTCACCAGGCTCCTCCACCTCTCACCAGTCAATAAGATCTGCCCAAGTGAACTGAGGGCCAACATCTTGAATGGCCTCAGGCTGCACCAGGGGAGATTTAGGCTCGAGGTGAGGAGAAAGTTCTTCACTGAGAGAGTCATTGGACACTGGAATGGGTTGCCCGGGGAGGTGGTGGAGTCGCCGTCCCTGGGGCACTTCAAGGCAAGGTTGGACGTGGCACTTGGTGCCATGGTCTAGCCTTGAGCACTGTGGTAAAGGGTTGGACTTGATGATCTGTGAGGTCTCTTCCAACCCTGATGATACTGTGATACTGTGATGGCATCGTAACACTTAGCCTCCTGTGATATCAGAAAACCCACCTGCAAACCTGAAAACCAAAATATTTCAGTTTAATCTGAAATAGCTGTGGATTGCAGTCATCAGATGGGGCAGCACAAGGTAGATGCTAGCTTTTATCATTCATATACCGTTAGCAATAGCAGCAGGAGTAGGACATCTCTTCAGTGTCGCAGTGGCAGCAAGGACAGAGTTGTCAGGACAACGCAGAGCTGCAGCACAGGTGAGAGCTGCCTTGCCTGCACAGTTGCTTTGAGAAGACTTGTCCTCAGGGTTATAATATTCCAGCCAGCTCAGGACAGGGTGATGTGACCAAGACCATCCTTACCTGCCTGACTTCTTTCTTACCTGGTCTGCTTCTTGCTGATGATGCTGTCATGGATGCATACTAGAAGTTTTCTTCACCATCTTTCTTCAGTGTGCTATCCCATCCTCAGCTTTGCCTGCAACACAGTATTGATGCAGAGCAGCTTGAAGGTCTACAGCAGAAGATCCTTCAGCACTGGCAACATTTGCAAGGGGAGCGAGAGAGGCTGATGACCTGGCCTGTGTGTTTACATTAGCACATGCTGATGGGAAGTTGGGAAGTCCTTGACTGCTCAGAAACAACCGGAACCGTCAGCATATTATCAGCATTTGTCTCCTGCTGAATTCAAAACACAGGATTGTTTGAGCTGCTAAGGAGAAAAGAAAATAAAGTCTGTCCCAACTGAAACCAGGACAGGGTTTTATGACCTGAGGCAGGCATGAGCTGTCTCTGCTTGTCTGCCTTCGTGCTGGACATGCGTTAGAGACACACCTTAAAAGAAGCGAGGGAAAACCTGAGGGTACAAAAACGAAGTGTACAACTCAAAGGAAAACTGAATATTTTCACCAGTATTCAGGACACTCCTTACCAAATGAAGGTCTCTGATACTTTACCAGGGTATAATCAGCAGATAAACTAAATTTTGCTAGCTGTACTTTGTGCACATATGCTGCCTTGCAGAAACATTGTAGATCACCACTACTATACCTGCCTCCAACCCATAGCACTTCTCCCTTTGATAAATCAAATTAACTGCATCCCAGAAAGATGCTCTGCCTCCATGCCAACGTGCCTGAGCTCTGCTGACCAAGGTGGCCGAGGCCATGGAAATGGGAGGTAACACTTGGTACTGCACATAGAAGTAGCCTGTTCTGACGGTCACTTTTCACACCTGCTGCAGTACAGGCTTTAAGGTATTCCCACCCATACCCCATGGTTCCCGCAGGCGGTGGGGAGGTCAGAGCTAAGGCCGTGGGGTGAGCCACAGCACACATTGTCCAGTTCCTGGTTTCCCTGGATTTGTTGTACTGTTCTGTCTCTGTGGCCTCACTGTCAGAGCCTGAAGCGGATGTTTAGGAACCATAAAAGACGCTGTCAATCAGCTGCGGCTTTGGGCAGGGGCTCCGGCTCCAAGGAGAGACTGCCCCTTCTCAGGGCTGTCTGTGCTCATTTCAAGATCAACAGCACCATCTAGTGACCCCGGATCAGCTTCCCACCTACCCGTCTGCCTCATCTCTCACTGCAGTCGTCGCTCCAGGTCTCCCAGGGGAGGTTTATGTGTTTGCGTTTATCTGCACCCTTCCTGCTAGAGGGTTGCTTTCTAGAAGTTCTTTCATGGCGGAGGGTGAGGTTCTCAGCCACACTCACAGACTTCTGAGCTGGGATGATCCAAATGAAATTGCAGGCTAAGAAACATCACTGAGCTGTGTTGCCAGACCCCACTTGGCTCAGCGAGAATCTTTTGTGCCTTACTGGGCACCTCACACAATTTCCATGCTGAACAGGAATTGTTCGGGGGGAGAAAATGATCCTGCCTTGCCCTTCCCTTGGTTTTGTACTGTGTTTGACCTTGCTCACCTGTTGCATAAGTATTTCAAGCACTGCAGTTAAAGGCCATGTTTTGTCCCCAGGATCCTGCTGGGTCGCCTTGGAGATCACATCATTGATAAAAGAGATGTCAAGAGAATCAAAAGCATTGCCAGCAATATCTCAGGCCTCCCAGCTTAGACAACAGACAGCTCCACATTTCTGGCATACAAGGAGCCCTTCTGTTCCTCTCCCCATAAACCCTCCCTGGAAAAAAAACCAAACCACAACAATGAAAATCTGCAGGATCCACATACAAACCTGGCGAGGCCATGGTTCTTGTGTCATTCCAGCTCCCACACGGCTGCATTTCACCCTCTCCACAACACTCTCCAGGCTCCCAATCTGGATATAAAGACAGAAAGATACTGTGCAAAATTCAATCCTCCTTCACTGCTGCATTCTCTCAGTTCCTTGACTCTTCTTCAGGGCACCCTGCAGGATGAGGATACTGCAGGGGAGAAATGAGAGAACTTGAAGTTTTTGAGTGCTCCTGGTAAGGAAATTAGATACATCAAACACCTTCCTCCAGCACCAAGGTCATGGCCAGGAAAAACATACTCTGTCAGATATATGTGCCCTTGTTGGGCAATGAGCTTGTTCTGTTATTTAGTCTTCCACTACAAGTTTCATGTTATGCCCTCTATCTCTTGTATAAGGAGAGGCAGCAGGTAAGTTGTTTCTCCATGCTCCTTGTTATTGAGTAGCCCTTTTTTTTTCATAACAGGACTATTGCTACCTGTGGTAGTCAAGATATGGTTGTACCCTGCACTCATATGTGGACTTAATGATTTTTCTGTTTCTCTCCCAGTGATTCCTACCTTGCAGTTTGATTATTTTTTTTACCTTTGCAGTGCTTTAGACAGATCACAGAGCCATGTGTCACATCTCTAATGTCACATTTGTGATCTGAGATCAGATGTCCATCAAACAGTCCATAAAATTTTCATGACTGTAGTCTGAAAATGTGATAAACATTCATTTGGCCAGTAAATATGCTTGTCCAAAGGCCTCCAGAACCCTATATGTACATACATATACACACACATAGGAGTACATAAGGTGAACTGAGACTGTTTTGATGCAAGAGCCAGTAAACCACCCTGGAATGCTGTTGCAATGCTAAACCGCTCCCATCCTGTCCAGACTGGGCAAATATAACCCAGAAGACAAAATAATTTAATAGAATCATAGAATGGTTTAGGCTGGAAAGGACCTCACAAGCTCAGCAAAGTCCAGGAAATAAACTGAATTTTGAGGTTGGCTTTAAATATTCATCTTGTTCTTTTTCTATGATTTTGAAGCAGTTTCTTTTTTAAGGCCTTTCCCAGGTTTGTCCCCACAAACTTGAAAGCCACAATCCAGATCCTTCTGTATATGTATATGGATCCTTCTGGATTCCTGGTCTCTGTGAGTGCCCTCTAGCACAAGCTGGGAAGCATGGATCAGGTATAGCCTGTTCTATTGCTGCTGGTAATTTGCAGCAAGTTAAGATGGAAAGGTGACAAAATACTCACATGGTCATCCCGATGCTCATCTCACAGGTCCATTCTATAGAGGTGAAAACTAATCCCCAGGGCAGTTACATACAATGGCAAAGTCATCCAACTCCCTTGATTCCTGGATGATACAAAAGAAAAGCACATGGACCTCCTGTTTACTTCTCCTCATTTCCCATACCAGTTGGGAACTCTGGCCATGCATGGTGCACATCTGTGTGACACAGAGTTTTCAAAAGCAGGTGATGTGATGTACCTGTGGTTCCCAGTGGCTGGGTCCTGTGTGCCTTGAGGCCTCAAAAGAAAGCTTCCTTTCAAGAAAGAGGATTTCCAGCTCCCTCAAGAAAAAGGAGGTGATTTTTCTATAATTCCTCAGTTTCATTTAGAATTTGGAAGCCTGACTGCTGACAGCAACCTCAAAATAAGAGTTCCCATCTGCCTTGTGGTGCACTTCCAGGATTTGCTCTGTATTTGCAAACCTCTAACAAGTCACCACAGAGCTCTTTCTCTGCCAACATGTTAGTTTTGTTTTGCTAAGTGAAAACGTTCACTGGTCTGACACAACCAGATGTACTGCACACATCTCAGCAGCTTCCTGCTGATGCCAGGTTGGGCCCATCAATTTCATGTGCCTG
Organism: Pogoniulus pusillus; assembly: GCF_015220805.1. Taxonomy (NCBI): domain Eukaryota; kingdom Metazoa; phylum Chordata; class Aves; order Piciformes; family Lybiidae; genus Pogoniulus; species Pogoniulus pusillus. The sequence goes on along the minus strand of NC_087285.1, from coordinate 9,437,547 downwards.
CACTGTAGTGCCTTTAGACATTTAATTACAAAGCAGCACTTGTCAGTCATGTCAGTTATCATCTGCTATTTCTGTCACCTCAGCAAGAGCCCAGAATCCCTCCAGCTTTCTCAGCAGTGAGGTTTTGATGTGGGAAGGTCTGTCCCAGGAATATTTTTAATAGCTAGCTGTTGACAGATCAATTAGCACTTGGCACTCCCAAAATTAGCATCACCCACGTGCTGTCACTGTGTCTCACTTGGTTGTAGGATGGTTCATCACTCTTGTAAGTGCCTGTCTAGCAAACGCCTGGCACAAGGCAGGGACACCTCCAACGTGCCTGGGCATCCCTCAAAGCAAGTGGCATATATGGTTTTGTTAGAGCTGGCCAGAAGACAGACTCTTGCCAGTAGTGCCCAGTGACAGCACAAGGGACGATGGACACAAACTGGAACCCAGGAGGTTCCATGTGAACAGGAGGAAAAATTCTTGTGAGAGTGCTGGAGTTCAGGAGCAGGCTGACCAAAGAGGATGGTGAGTGTCCTTCTCCGGAGACATTCCAAACCCACCTGGCCGTTGTGATCCTGGGCAAGCTGTTGTGGGTGCCCCTGCTTTAGCAGGGGGGTTGGACTGGATGATCTCCAGAGGACCCTGCCAAGCAAACCAACCTGGGGCTCTGAGCGCGGGCGCTGCACCGGAGATGTCTGTACACCAGAGGGCACTCCGCAATTACAGATGTCGAAGAGAAAATTGATCCAATGACTGAGGCTGGGAAAAGCTGTGGGAGAGCCGGAGAAGTGGGGATTTCACCTGTAAACAAAGGGTTGTGGCGCCACGTAAGAGTGGCTTTAAAATAGGTAAAACTTTTACTATGGAAACAGAATATTTTGCTAGCAAAATATTTTTGAAGTCTTGAAATCAACATCAGTCCTTAACAGTGTTTTGGTTTGGGCTGGATTTACTTTTCATTTATGGAGGGGTAACTTAGCAGCGACTTTGCTGTGGTCAGACCCTTTTAATCAACATTAAATCTGGTCTCTTGGCTGTCTTAAACTGTTGAGGATGACTCTTTTCTGCAAAGAAATCCAAACTTCACAGTGCCATCATTTTTCCTGGGAAACTATGAAAACATGGCCACTTGAATCAGGGAAGGAGCACCAGGAGATTCCTTTAGTAAAAACCCTGCCCTGGATAAATAAATGCCCTGGATTGCAGGGACTGCGGCAGCTGGGCCATCGCTGGCGATCTCGCTGCTCAAAGGCAAAAGACAATGTGCATGAGACCAGATCTGCTCTCCAAAACCTCTGCTTCCAGGCCTGGAAACACTGCCCTGGGCAGAGGGCATTGCCACCCTCAGCCCTGCCAGCAGATTTCACCTCTGTTGTTAAAAGAACAGGATTTTTCCCCAACATTAGCATTTAAGATGCTACTACTTGCACTCCAACTGCCTGACCCTGCAACAACAAACCCCAAATGGATCAGGTTTTGGGTAGTGAACCCAAAAAGGATAAAAATCTGCAGGAAAGTGCAGGACTGCCTCATGGGTTCAAGTGAGCCCTGGAGCAGATCAAATCCTGCAGGTTTCCTGGAGAAGGGAATCCTGGAGGTGGAGGGATCTCCATAATCAGTCCAAGGATCCCAGCTCGATAACAGAGAGATGGATAATAGCATTTGACCACTATCCTCTCCAATTCAATTGCATTGATTTATTGCCTGTCCAATGAAGCCATCAAGTGTACAAAATGGTTAATCTTATTTTTTTTCCTGCTGTCTGCTCAGAGGAGTGAAGTTGTAAACACAGATCCATGCAAGGAGGCTGGTGGGGGGACAACATTTGACGTTATTTTCAAGGCAGATGCTGCTGTGAATGTGCAAAGCAAATCCCAGTTTAGCACCAGTCAAAGGAAGGACACAAACCCTTCCCACTTTGGGCTTCCACTACAAAGCTGCTCCACCTGAATAGTTTGGACTCCCTGACAAACCTCACTGGGGTCCCTGCACTGGTCCAGGGACCAACAGGAACATCAGCCTGCCCCAGAGCTGTCCTGCCAGCTGCTAGACCCAACGGGGGGGCTGCTCTGGTGCTTCATCCATTGGTGTATAGAGCTCAGCCAAGGCCTATCCGAACTGCCCAACTCACCTAACTGGAAGCCTTACCCATTAAAGTGAGGGAAACGCTGCTGCAGTTCACACGAGCACGACCTGAAGGACACAGGAGGTTGCTGGTGTTTAAAGCACCCCATTTCAACCGGGAGGGCAGTGTGGCCCCCCGGGGCCAGCAGAGCCTCGGCTCCTGCGCTGGGCTGCTGGGAGGGAAGGAAAAGCATTTGATTTTTAAAAAAGTCCTCTCTTTCAGAGTGTACATTTGCAATTAAAGGCTAAGTATGCTGTATATTTTATTAATGATGTGGGATAGCGAGGCATTTTAAAGGTCTTTTTTGTTTTGATAGGTTTTTTGGTGGGGGGGAAGTGAGGGAAGAGGGAAAGGAATTGAAATGGAAAGCTTAACACTTATAATTTCAAAAAAATTTGGCTTATATTTTAGGTTCTGGTAACATGCAATTACAGGCACTTAGAAAGAATTCCTTTTTTTATCCTATGCCCTAGAGCATAAAATTAAGAGGCCAATTCAGGCTTTGTACTGCTTTCAGAGGCAGTTTGCTTCAGCATAGATCAACATGGAGACTGACTGTCGCCTTTCTATTGAATTAGGTCTATATTTTTGACAAGTATGGCAGCAGTATCATCACTTTAATCACCAACAATCCATTGTGTCTCTTTATGCTAATAAATAAAACATTCTGTGTTAAATATTTCCCAGTAAGCACTTGAAGACCTGCAAGCACCACTCCTTCTATATGTTCCCAAGTAAAATAATATAATGGTAATAAAATCAAATGATGTCTAGGAGTTTTATAGACAACTAATAGCAGTTATTGCAAAGTGCACATCAGATACCAATTGAAGGTTACATTTCTCTTTAATATAATATAGCATGCATATTTCACTACCTGTCTCTGTATATCAAATGAATTAAACAATATGATGGTATCAGTCAAAAACAGACTTCTTCAGAAGAGGCTTTTCAGCAGAAGACTTTTACTGGAGCTGCACATTCAGAGTAGGAGCCTCTGGAGTGCTGGGTGAGAAACATGGGGAAATCATCCCAAGTTACAAAGAATTTTCCAGAGAAACTTACTGTCCTTCCCTGCAAGCCCATGCCCCCCTGAGGGCAGGGCCAGCCCCCTCCATGTGCTGGGGTTTTGTTCAAGGGGTTGGTGGTGGCAAACCATCACAGAAGTGGCCAGGATCAGCCCATTACCCTGCTCCCTGCTCTGGACGAACCCACAGTCTGAATCCAAGTCCTGGAAACATAATCACAAAGCAGAGATGTAGGTTTGGAATACAACCAGATCAACACTTCAGCACCCTGCCATGCTTTGTCCAAGGAGGCTCTGCCAGCAGCTCAGCTGGGGTGAAGGGATGGCCTTCTGCAGCATCCCGCAGCTAGCCGGGACACAGGCTGTACCCCGTGGCATCCACAGCCTATGCTACCCCATCAACTTCCCCTGCTCCCATCATCCAGGTTACCCTGGAGTCCTCAGATCTTCCTCCTCACTGCAGCTTGGCCATCCCAAGCCCTACAGCCCCTCAGCTGCTGGAGTGACTCCCACACCAAAGCTGGAACCACACTGCAGCACGGGAGCCCTGGCACGGCTCCGCAAACACGCCTCATTCCCCATTTCCCTGGCTTCATTCCCTCACTTCACTGTGGAGTCCAGGAGCCTTGGAGTCACCCAAAAGAAACCCTCTCTAAACTTCAGATCAGCTTGTCAAGAGATTTTTCCCATCCCTGTTACTAATATACTTAATATATTCAGGGGGCCCCACCTCAGTCGACATGAATTGTAAACCATTTCTCTAATCCCCTCAACAATACCCTTCCCCAAACCTTTTTCTTTTTTTTTTTCCTATCTTAATTAGATATTCTATCCCTTTGGTTTAAAATAGTATTTAATTTCACTTAATGATTTCAACCAAAAATATTAAGATTCCCCAAACAGACATGTTCCCTTTGAATTCTCTCATTCTTTTTTCAAGGGCTTCAGTTTCATCTTTTTGTTGCTTTGTCAAAACACAGCTAATTGACTGTCCTAAAAGTACAATTTTAGTAATTTCTCTCAATGAAGCATCACAGCCTCCTCTATTAACACTGCCTAATTGGACTTTGAATCCCCAGCCAGCGACTTCACCCATGCTACGGGCCCGGATCACTGCAACAGTAAATATCAGCATCCCAGTTAAATGTAGGTTGGCTCACATTCCCCCAAAATTGGCTTTCTGCTCCTCGGAGTCCAATCTGATGTAATATTGCATTAAGCTTTTTTTGTTTGGTTGTTTTGTTGTTTTTTTTTCTGGGGGAATAGGAGGAAGGGAGGAGAGGCAGAAGCTCAGATCTGCATTTCATCTCCTCGGTAAAAGCGCGTTTGCTCCCCGGCGCCGGCGAGGAGGGAGCGCTGCGGATCCGCGGAGCCTGACGGGAGCCTTTACAGCTTCCCAGCCCTCGTTTCCGAGTTTGTTTCTAGCAGCTCCAGAGACCACACCAGGTAAGGAAATAGTAGTGCTGATCCCCGTGGACCCTACACCTCCAGAGAAGTACCCATCACCCTGAGATGGATCCCAGGACAACTCCGCCATGGGCAGCGGGAGCCATTTCCCTTTCTTGCCCTTCCATCTCCAGAATCCAGGCTCCATGGCACATGGCTTTCATGCAGCAAAGACCTTGGCACATAGTGGGGGGCAGAAAGGTTGGCTGGCCATACCACACCACACGCAGCAGCAGATCACCCCTGGTATTAGCTGCAGCAGCTCTAATTATCTTAGAGCATCTGCTATTAAAATGTAAGCACCAGGCCAAGCTACAAGTAGAAAACAAACCCAGAACTCCTCGTTGATGTCTCTAACAGGCACCAAAAGCACATAACTCTGCGTAATTGCTAATTGGTATTACTCCTGCAGTTGATGCCAGAATTGCCCAGAGACGCCTCTCGCTGCTGACCTCCCTGCGGGATTTGGGAACGCTAAATCCCACCATGACCAGCAGGGACCCCCCACAAAGCCACCCCAGGAGCCTGCTGACCCCGTGCAGAAAACCTCAGCGCCTGCCGCAGCAGCCACGAGAAGGGCGAGGAGCAAAGTTAGCGGCGAGTGCAGGCAGGAGATCAAAGCGCAGGAGGATTTACAGGGCCCCGGCTTTGCAGCCCCGAGCGGCAGACAAAGCGCTCCCTGCCACGCTCCAGCTTTCAGCTCCGCAGACAAATCCTCCCGGGGCTAATGAAGCCACTTGACCTCTTGCCACTCCCATTCTCCCATCTGCAAAAGAGGGTATTAACACCTCTGACGCCCAGGCCATCAAGGGGATGGGGATGGGTTTGACAGGGCTACTCCAGAGCGGCAATAGTGCAGCGTGAAAACACCAGAAGATAGGCTGTTAGGGAGGGTTTGGAGAGCTCTTTGTAATACACAACACCGTCAAATGTTTTTCCCCCCTTTTGCTGCCGCATACCTTCGTCCTCAGTAGGACCAGCCACAATCTGAGCCTTGAAATGGCTCAGACCATTCTACCACCTGTACTGCTCTCACCCCTTACAAATCCTCCCGAGAAAGCCCATTTCTTCTCCATACTTGCACAATCTACTCTATAGCCAGCCAAGCCCTTGCTCCCCCAAAATGATTCACTGGACTGCTTCTCCTTGCCAAAAAACTGGTATAGAGGCAGACAGCTTGGGAAGAAGATTTTTAGCACTGTTCCACATCTGGTCCCGAGGAGACAGGACTGAGCAGCTCAGCAGAGGGCACTCCATCCCCCTGCGCCCACCCGGAGAGCAGGGAGGACCCCACTTAAAAGATGTTGCTATCAGCTCCTGCCTTATTGCAAGCAAGTACTCCAGCGATAAATGCTTTCTTGTAAACATGCCATAGATGGAGGTAGGAGCCAACAAAATGGAGATGCCAGAAGCTTTTTGTCTTTGTGATTTAGTTTCTTATTAGAACATGCTACTGGGAAAGAAAAGATATCATTGATAAGACTGACATTAGAGTCAGCCAGTAAAATTAAAACCCCAAGGACTGGCCTGGCCCTTCTCTTGACATGCTGGAATACAGATTCTCTGCCAAAGTAACACTTTAGGATACTCATAAATGTGAGGGACAAAACTCTCAAAAACAGAAAGTGAAAGATTTTTGCTGCCTTCGGTTTTGGCAGAACAGTTTTAGATGCTTTAAAGAGCCTAGCTTTCCATCTGAGCACTTGCCCTCCTGCCCAGAAGACCACCCTGTCCAGAAAAGCAACTGCAGGTGCAGGCTTGGGACTGGAAGCATCTCATGTTTCTGCTTCCTCCCAAAAATTCTTTGTCTAAAGGATGCTAGAGAGAACAAGCCCCGAAGCACTACAGTGAGCTTGTGGTTGCATCCAGATCTTGCACACACATGTGCACAGGGTGTTTTAGAGAAAACCAATTCAAATGCCAGTTTCACTTCATGTCTGCAGGCTGATGGAGTAAGAACAAACTCTGAGCTCAGAGGTGCTAGAGGTTTGTTCCTGCCCAAATCTCCAGTACCTTCTCAGGACTCAGACAAATGCTCTGATTTTGTCTCCTCTTTCCTACTCTTTCATTTTTACACAGAGAAAACCTTGCCCTGCAAGCACATCTTTTCAGAACAGAGTGAACAGTCCATTCTGCCTCTGGGTCTTTCAGGGCACAGAGGGGCAAGCTTTTAAATTCAGCAGTCTTGTGCCCAGCTATGCTACCAGCAAGCTACTGAGGCTTCAGCATATGACAGCCTGCCATGGACAGACTCGTATCCTGCAAGAACCATGCTGGTGTGTACAATATCTCACTTGCACAGTGTAGTTTGGTGGTGTTTGGACTTTCTTGTGCCACCACCACCAGCAGGTACCCCAAGCAGCTCCGGGTGGAAGCGGCATCTGCTGTGAGCATGGGAGGTCGCACGCTGCAGGGCAGAGTTCTGCACATCCCATCTAACTAATGCTTCATCTTTGGAGAATAAATGGGGAAATGGCAGGCTGATGAGGAAAGATCCACTGCTCACATGTGGCTCTAACAGCACTGCCCCTTGTGATTGCACATTTTAGGGATGTGTTTATCTTATAAAGAAACCCTTGCTATAGTCCTACAGCAGGCACTTAATCTTAAAATGAATGCATCTGCTTGTGCTGAGTGGTAAGCACAAGGGAGATGATGCTACTTAAACCCACTCCTGATTTTGCAGCACCAGCCCCACAGCCACACACACCAAGCTGTGAAGCAGCAGCAGCAAGCCAGGCTCACAAAAGAGCTTTCTTAATAAATTCTGATTAAGAGAGAAGTTCCTCCTCTCCCTGCCCCTTTCACAGCCTCTCTAAAACCAGCTGCCCAAGCCCGCTCTGCCACGTGTGTACCACCTGAGCCTCACCCCAGTGTTACATGTCATTAACAAAACATAAACCATAGCTGAACAGGAAAAGTTAAATCTCTTTATGCAGTCAAATAAAGATACCTTGTCCAGTCATTAAGAAGTCATTAGCTTATCTAAGAAATAACAGCGCTAGTGCTGTCAGACTGGCACACAAACACTAAAAAGAGCAGGGATCAGATATCACATTAGGCTAATTATAAAGAGAAGGCAAGACAAGCAGAAGCATAAAAGCCATGTGGACAGTATTTTGCACAGAAAAGGCTAAACACATTCTGCAAAAGAGAAATGTGAGGATTGAAAAAATTCCTCTTCTGTTTCTATTCACAGAGTACCTGCACATAAGGCGGCAGCACACAGGCATGCATCTTCCAGGTGCTGTGAAGCAGTGGCCAGATCCTGATATGGAACGAGTTTCTCAATAGAAATCCTTCACTCTCTGCACAAGCAACCTGCAGCACAATCCCAGGTCTGGAGTCTTTGCATAAGGTCTTTGCACAAGGTCCTGCTCACCTCTTCCTTGCTCCCTCACTGTGATCAGGTTCCTCCTCCTGTGCAGCCAGAGAAACTCCTGAGCAGTTTTGGAGACAGAATATACTCAATCTCCTGACAAATCTGATGTGTTCACCGTGCCAGCCCCCACGTCCAAAGATGTTTAATTTCCATCAGCAAGAGGCTAAACAGCCTTCCTGCAATTTCTATCCTAGATACACACCTAGAAATAAGGTTCACCCCATCAGATGAATAGTTTCTACCTGCATGTCCTCTTTCCCGTCACACTCACTGGCTTCCAGTGATAAACTGAGCATCATGTCTGCAGCAGCACCGCCAAAGGCAGGGTTTATGGGCCTGCTGTCCTGACACTTTGTGCGTTGCATTCCCAGGTTATATTTGAGGAAAAAACCCTCCGCTTCTAAGATCAGGAGACAAAATCCAAAATCCAGAGGCTGCCCAAGAGGAAAAAGCTGCAGCAGAAAGCACCAAAGCTCTCGGGCACAGGGAAGGGTCTGCTCCTACCGGAGATGATGGCCTTGGCTGCTCTCCCCGCTCCCAGGTTTGCACCACATGAGTCTTTTCTTGCTCAGAACACAGAGAAGTGATACTGCTTGTAGTACACCAAATACCCAGAATCAAGTCCCTCTTCTGCTCAGATTACAACAGAATTTTGACCCTGTTTTCTGCAAGATGCCCTAAACAGTTAGGGCTTTATAAAGCCAGTACATTCTTCTGGGGGATATGGGAAGCCTTTGCTCTGTGCCCAAGCAGCCTGCAAGATCCAGTCAGCTTTTCTGGACATAAGCACTGAGCACCCAGCAGATCCCAACCCAGGGCTCACCCTACCACTCGTGAATGTTGTCATAAATGCAGCTGATCTTGGTGCTGGGGCAACACCCAAGCAGAGTGAATTACCTGTGACAACCTGTAAAAACCTTGGCACTTGACACCTTGGAGGCAAAAAGTTGTGCCTAGCAGTATGAGGAACCTCCAGGATTAAATGGGGGTTGCAAGAATTTTGAATTTAGGCTTTGAGCATCAATTTGGTGGGAGCAGCTGAAATGCAAACACAGCAGTAGGCAGCCAGCTGCCCACCTTGCTCCAAGACTCAGCTAAGCACAGAGCTGTGCTTAGAGACAGCCCCTCAGTTCTGCAGGGGATGTGCTCATGCTGAAGAGATACACATTTTCTCATCTCATGGGTCGGGACATCATCCACAAGGAAGTTTTCCAACAAAACTGAAGTACTGACCCAACAGGCAGAGGTCAGGGCCCATGCCTGAATGACAGGTACAACCAGAAATATCTAGTCTCTGGCGGGGGAGAAGGGAGGTGGTTTTCCATTTTCAACACTTGCATCCTTTGTAAAGCTTTTATTCACCAAAACCTGATATTAATAGTGATGGCAGACCCTACTCTCCTTGAGGCAGTGCCAAATTTAATGCATTTTTTTTACATAGCTAGAATATTATTGAGGAACAAGTAGTAAGTGATAGATACTTTAATGTAATATGAGTCAATATGTATTTATATGTGCTTTATGACTTAATCAATATTGCTACATTAGCAAGAATAAATATGGTGTTTCCTTTTCTAGCCTTGGAGAGAACAAAAAACAAAGGGAAAGTCACATTAGGAAGTTCAGGAATGAATAAAATCTCTGTGCTTCCCAGACAATTCAGTAAATCTCTTGACATTTGTTTGTTCTCCAGAGCAGAACAAGTACTTGCCTGGGCAGAGAACTGGGTAAATGGTACCTGGACACTCACCTTGGGACATTGGTTCAGATTTTTCACAGACAGCTTCCTGAGAGGCCTTTTTAAAACAGGACAGAGGCCCCAGCACAGAGCATGCATCCACTTCAGCATCCTCAACCTCAAGGTGAAGGGCTTTGCACCGAGTAAGGAGGTGTTTTACCACTGAAGGACAGGAAGAACAGTTCACATTACTCCCATGTTCCTGCAGCCAGCACCTTCCTGAGCTGCAGCCCAGCACCCTAGGAAAAGGGAATGAGACAAAATGCTCCTGATTTAATGCAGCTCAACCAATTCACTGCTGCTAAAAGTCCAGCTTGTGACAGGCATCAGGCATCCATTTTTATTGGAACAGAAACTTCTCCACCAGTTATTTGTTCCAAGGTACTGGCCTCAACCAACACAGCAAAGAAACCCAGCACAACCTTTGCACAATGCAATGCTGTCTCACCTTGCTCCTGATGGACCAGTGCAAGGAGCAAGAGCCAACATGAGCACTCTGAGTTTGAGCCCCCTGGTGGGACACAGGACAAGGCTGGCTTCTAATACTAGCTTTGGGTATCCCCAAACCACGCCGGAAAATAGAAGCCAAATTCTGTCAGCGCTGCTGGGAGCCAAATCCAGGCAGCATCTGAGAAGAAAATAAAGATCACGATTCCTGCTCCTGCCCCAAAATCCCCCAGATTGAATCATTTCTGCGAGGAGCTTCCAAGAACAACAGCACTTCTGGGTGGAGCAGAGTATTTGGCACCTTGTCTTACTCATAAGGTACCCAGGAGGACCTAAGGAGATGGACATGGAGTGATAGTAGTCTAAAGAAACAGCACTGGCAAGCAATTCACAGTTCAGCCTTCTCTAATGGCACTGAAGGTGGATCAAAATCCAACTCTTAAAATTCATAGTTCTGACCCCAGACTTAAGGGACTTGTCCTGAAGACCCCAGTAAGACTCCTAGCCAGGTATATACCAGGGAGCTAAGAGAGGATCTTAATTTATCTCATCTGACTAGAGCCACTCAGAACAGGTCTTAGCAGTGACTCGTGGCACCCAGCACACCTTGCCCATGTGGCAACAGAGGGTCACTCATTCCAACATTAGAATGCCTCTGAGGTGGACAGTTCAGTGCTTCCCTGACCAACACTCACCAGACCAGCAACCACCAGCCCAATTCCATGAAGACTCATTCATCTTCACTTCTGGTTGGTCACTGGCTCAGCCTCAGGCACAGACTGTCCCTGTGCTGCACAAGGCCAAGCTGCAAGGTGAACCTGAAACATCTGCAACTTGGCATACTGTTTCATATGCTCATCCAGAAGAATTACCTCTTGAAAATCAGCTACTGCTTGTTACTTCTACCTCTGGCTGGAGCCAAGCTGATTCTGTCTCCATCCTTCTGACCTATTCAAAACAGACTTTTTTCCTAGGGCTGGGCTTAAAGGTTGCACCATCAATACTGAAGCTGCTGCTTAGACCCACTTTGGGCCAGCTGGGCTTTGTCTCTCCCAGGCAGGAGCTGCTCACACCCCAGTAACATTGGCTGAACTAAATGCAGCCTCTTCCACTGCACTGGGCTTCTCCATTCACTCCCATCACCCCAGGATAATCCCCATGGCGATCCTCTTGCCATGCCAGATTTACTCTGGTGTCTGTGGGGTCACAGCCTGACCCTACGGATCACTGAGCCAAGGCTCATACAGGGGCAGGGAAAAACAATCTCCCCCTGTCCCCGACGTGGAAAGATTGGCACATTTGTTTATTTTAAATGGATCACCACTGCCACATTTCAGACCTTTTCCTGTTGTGATCATTAGAACTTGTAACTGAATCATAAATCTTTTATTAACATTTGGTATTATACTAATTAAAACTGTTCCATATATGTATTATTAATTTCTCCAGCATTTCTTGCAAGGGTGACGTTTTTAGCTGGCTTAGCAGAATGCACCATAGTAAATAAGGAGGAACTCATTTCCAAGCAATTAGGCTTGCAGAAAAAATAAGTTTCTTAATGGAGGGCATGATCATTACAAATTTTACCTAAATAAACAGGGTTTCTTAATGGTAACTCTTCAAGCTAAGTAAACAGATTGGTGTGGTAATGTCCTAAGCAATACTTAAATGTAACTGTTTAATAAATTGGTAAATTACTCATTTCATCTTAGAACAAAATGGTAATACTGTAGTAATAACGTAGTATATATTCTGTAAATATGAAGCATTATCACTTTAGCTCTGAAGAAATCACCACAGTGATATGTCAGCATTGATCTAAAACTGCAGCATTTTATCTCAAGTTTATTACCCATTTTTGAGAATTGCTGAGATTTTCAGAGCATAATGGCAATAAAAGAAGAATTTAAAAAGCGCTTAAATGTGCATAAGTTAATCAGAGGTATCCTCGGGGGGAAAAGGAAATTTGGTAAAACATGAATTATAAGCATCATTTAAACTTACTTTGGACACTAGAGATAATAAATGGCACCATAATTTAGAAATAGCTTTTAACATCAATGACTGTAAGTAGCACTTTACTGTTCATAAGAATTGCAAAGCAACGGTGCTGAGGCCAATTTTATTAGCCATTTTTTTCTTTATAAAAGCAATCCAACCATTTCCAAACGGAGCAGACAGGAACAAGAGTTACGTGTTAATATGCAAAATGCATTTGAGTTTGCGTTTGGGGTTTTTGTTGTTGTTGTTTGTTTGTTTGGGGGGGGGGGGGGGGGGGTTGGAGGAGGGGGGTTTTTTTCTCCCCTCTAAAGAGCCGGCAATAAATTCACCAAAAGATACAGTCTGGAGACAACTAGATAATCCTTGAAGAAGAATAAAGCTTCCTCCGAGCTAACATATTTGGGAAGAGGAGGAAAAGGAGGGAGAGAAAATCGTTCATACATCCCCGTTTGCTGGGGAGCGTGGCGGCACTTCCGAAGGGAAGGGGAGGGCAGTGAATCAGGGAGGCAGCGCCGCAGGAACAAAGCTTCTCTTGGCTAACTCCTGGCGCCCGACAGCGCGTCTGAGGACCAGCGCAGCCCCCGCAGCCCCCCTTAGCCCAGCTCCCTCCCAGCGGCACAGCCCGCAGTGCGTCCTCACAGCTGGCACCTCTCACCCCCCACATCAGTACATTTTGGCCAGGCAGGGCAAGAGCCCCGTCGGCCGAAAGCGTTATTTGGCGGGGGGATTGCTGTGCCAGGGGGAATGCCACATGCGAGCCACCCCTCTCGGGTATCTCACTGGAGTGTCTGCTCCCGACACGCACTTCCCGGTGCCGTGGGCAGCGAGCGTGGGAGAGGCTCTGCCCGGCCGGTGCCGTGCGGGCGCGCTCCCGGGGCTGGCAAGGAATTCAGATTCGTTTTGGTTGTTTTCAGACTAATCCTGTGTCTCAGGAATAAGGAAGATTAACATTCCCTGAGACTTTCCGTGTCTGTGATCCTCGACACATGAAGTGGCCTTGCTTGGCAGAGCCAGTTGTTAACTCTGAAGCCCAGGAGAAAGCAAACATCTATATTTTAATTATTTCACTCCTGGCCACTTAAGCTTAATCAAGATCTAACTACAGTCATTATCGCACACTGCCAAACTGACTCCTTGCTTTCAGAGCTGCCGGGAGTCTCAGCTCTCCAGTTTGTCCCCCAGTAGTTTCTGGGGTGTGATGTGGTTATGCCACCATCCCTAAGGTAAAAAAGGATAAGGTCACTGGTGTTATTTTCTGGGGAAACAAATTCAAGCCATAGTGGTAACAAACTTTCTAATTTTGTGCCGTTGTTGGGAAGATTAATTCAACTACTAAAAGAAGAGCCTCAGCACAAAACTGGGAGCTGTACAACAGACCATATAACAGAGGGGGAAGGTTATGCTGATTCATGAGAGCATCCTCTGCTCCAGGACATTCCTTAACCTCTAAAGAATTCTATTTCCAGCACGGGAGATCCCTCTGGAAGTAAAAGGAGAGGATGGGAGCAGTTCTGTTCGTTAAGATGAAAAAAAAGGGAAGCTAGAGGTGAATAAACCTGAATCTCCTATGGAGAACTCTGAAATGGCAAGCATCAAACAAGTGTGCCTCTGAGTCCAATGTCTAGAAGCTAAAGTTATCCAAATTCAGGCAAAAGAATGGGAGCAAGAGATTAATTTTTACTGTGATTAGGCACTTAAATTTTCAATTGGTCCTTCATCATTAGGAATGTTTCACTCAAGGCTGGGTTACTTTTTAAACAAATTATCTTAGCTCAAGTAAGGCTTTATTCAGGAGAAATGTAATACCTGTATTATTAGACACTAAATTAAGATGACCTTGCCATGGAACAACTACATTTTAATTTACTCTTCATAATTAAAAGCAAATCTCTGAATACCTTAGGCTGATTTTTTAAAACATCCATTTAAATCTTCTGTTTTTCTAAGTAGATGCCTTAAAGCACCGTAAGTAGGCACCAAAAAAAAACCCAAAACCAAAAAACCACCCTGATATTCTTTGAAATCTGGCAACACACTTTTAACTAGAAAACTCAAGAGTTTGGTCCGTGAGCTGGGAAAGCTCAGCTAAAAGGGGTGAGTCTTGCATCCTTTCTTAAGATGAGTTTGAGACTAGAGGGAACAGGAGGGTGAACAGGAATGAACCCCATGCCCCCTGGCAAAGATGCTTGCAGCAGTAGTTGAGAAACCAGCCCTGCCATACCCAAACCAAGCAACATGGAGCTTGCCTTGTGCATGAAGACAGCAGCATTTCCAGCTACTCTTTTTCTTTCCACATTAGCAGGTATTCTGGCTTGTTGCAGTAGAAGCAAACCTGCTGTATTGTGACTGTGTAAATGATGCCTTTGTGCTCAGCTCTGTGCTTACTCACTGCTTCTGTAGGTGGTACAGAGCAAGGGGATCAGCTTCAGCATACGGGTTAGGTGCAAGCCTAGCTAGCCAAAACCACACAGCTCAACCCGACCTGTCAGCTAACTCTGCCACTCCACTCTCTTCCCCAGTCTACACACAGGAATGTACACACAGTCAGGAAAACCAAATGGTTATGAAGATGAAAACTCAAACAAAAACATGTGCTGCAGCATTTGGCAGCCAACGAGATTGTCAAACGGCACCCATGAGCTGGATTAGACGTAAATCAGAACAGCTCCATAGATACTCTGTCCCAGCCTGTGAGTGCTTATGAAAGAGCTTGGAAGCAGAGTTCCAAGTCAAACACCAGGGCACGGTGAGCATCTCGTGCTACCCTGACTCAAGCAGATCCTGCTCTTCCTTACAGAGAGAGGAGAAAAAATATTCCCTGTGGGCTGTCGCTGAGTTACGGCAGGGCCGATCAGAAGTGAACAGCCCAGGTTTATTGGTGTTATTCTGAATTGACTTTGGCCTCTAAAGCAGGCTGACTGCTGCACAAGGACTTACTCAGCACAAGCGCAGGAGGCTGCATCCTCATCTCCTTCCAGTCACTCCCAGTCCATTCACTCCCCAGCAAGAACGATGCCAATTCCGATTAAACCCTATTGTACAATCATGACATTCAGATAGCACAAGCCAAGTGCAGAGAGCAGATGAGCTCTCCCACTGCCTGGTGGGTTCAGGAAGAGTTACAGGTGTAGGATTTGGCTTGACTGCTTTGGTTTTTTTTTTTCCTTGTCTGTTTTCATACATGTTTGAGCCTTCCACAACACATTGCTAAATTCCAGGCATGAAAATTAGCTCAGATCAAATTAATTTTGTTGTAATAAAGAAAAATAGATAAATGTGTTGCAGTCTAACCAAGTGAAATCTATAAAAGGTAAAAGCACAAGCCTTCCACAGCTACTTTGAGAGCCCCTGTCTGACATAAGCCCTGTCAGCGGGTGTCAGCCCCTCGCCCTACCTGGGGGCAGCACCAGCCACTCCTCCCCTGGGGCAGGATTCAACGGAGCATCCGTGTCAGCCCGGGGGGACAGCCACACAGGCGGCCGAGCAGGTGGCCACGCATGCTGCCTCTCCCACCTGCTGCCCCGTGCCGAGCTACAATGAACTTGTCAGGCCGTGCTATTGTCACCGACCACAGCTGTCAGCTGGGCAGCCAGCGCCTGCGCCCCGCACGCCTCAGCCCGGGCGTGCTCCAGCCGCTCGCCGCGAGTTGTTCGGGAGCTGTTTTCAGGAGCACCCTGTCGCTCAGAGGGGCCTTTGCCTGGCTTTCCTCATGCATGATTTCCCTTTTTCCACCCACCTTCTCCGGCTGCTCGTGTAACCACTGCTTTCTTCACTCTGCAGAGGTTCTGAGTCATTCTTGCTGGTTTCTGGTTTGCTCACCACCGAGCTGTCCCAGTGCTTGCTGTCTCACGGGATCCCAAAACATTACCCACAGAAGTAATTCCCTTCCTGTCCCTCAGTGTGAAGTCACACCATTTCTGTCTCCATTCCTGAGGCAACACCTGGGTACCTGCCACATACAGCCCCACTTCGCTGCAGTTTTAAACACAAAAGACTCCTTGTTCCCCTGAAAGTCCACCAGAGTCTGACAGCAGAGCTTCCCATGGCTCCAGACAGTCCCAGGTCCCTTTCCCCAGCGCTGTGGCTCCGCACAACCTTTCCTCTGCTCAGTCCCAGACATTCCCATCTCCTATCTCCAGCTTTGCTTTCCATTTTTTGTTTCCATCCTTGGCTTCCTCCCTCCTTCTCAGGGTTTCATGCACAGACAGAGGTCTGGGATCCTCTTGCCATTCGTGCTGCCCCAAGCCCCTGCAGCTCTTGCTCCATCCACCCTCAAACTCTCAGAGCTTTTTGACCTTGCTTTCTGTGCCATGAGCAGCACCAACCGGAGTGCATATCACCCCCTCATGTACTTTCCTGCCTCTGTCTTATACTTAATTTTCAGTGAAGAAAGAGCCTTAGCCAGAGAAAACAGCAAAGAGCAAAGCAGTAAACTACACCCTTGTGAAGAGAAGCCAGTGCCATGGAGAGTGTTCAGGTTGTGCTTGGAAAGCTGCAGACTGGCATCAAAAGCAAGCATGGAAACAGAAGTGAACCAAGAAAGACAAGACTGAGGCAGGCTCTCATTTTTTCCATCTAATAGGGTAATTAGTGATGTGTGCTGTGCACTCCAATGCAGTTTCCTCTGGGTTAGTTCTTACTCACGGAAGGCTTACCTGCACTGTAGGACCACAGCCTACAGCAAGACAAAAGGCAGGCAAACTCTGCCATGTGTACTGTACAGAAGGGAAGACAACTCTGACTTTGCAGATCTATCATAGTGAACACAGAAAATCCATGTGAGTTTTCAACAGCACAGGAATATAAAAGCTTGAACTGAGGAACAGGAGGCTTGTGTCAGACAGGAGCTTCCTCTCCCTAGGCACAGTCTGAGTCAATAACACAGAGAAGGTTGGAAGCTCCATCTCTGAAGGTTTTTGGACAGCTGTCTGCAGTTTAAAAGAGTGTCCTGAAATGAGGAAGGGACACAGGCTGCTTTATTTTCCCTGCCTTAGTACAGTAGTGAAAAGAGCGCCAAGGTTTTACTACAGTCCCCCTATGCAGCAGATCTATGTCCTTTCCCCTCTGAGCGCTTGGCAGAGATTGAAATGGAGAAGGTCAACTTCATAAAGATCAATGTAGGAAAGCCACAAGCATGACAAGGCACAAAAAAAAACCCCAAACCCTAAACCCCTGAAAATTCTACCCTTGGTGAGTTTAGAGGAGGATCACATTTCAGATTTTCAAAGAGATCCTGCAAGTGTTTTTTGTTTTCCTGATTACTTGTACCAAGTACCTCCAAAATATTTCAGCCTGGGAAGGGTAGGAAAGGCTCTCAGAGACAATCTCCTCTCGAGGCACAGAGATGTAGCACAAGGTATGTGCACACTGGGCTGGGTGACTCTAAAATGGTGTTTCAAAGTGAAACGACTAACCCTGATGTGCCAAATCCAGCACAAGACAAGCCTCCTTACCTGCCAGCCCCATGCACTCTGTTGGCCTCCTGCTGAATAAAGGGGACACACTGAAGTCGAAAGCATTCCTCGTGAGTGGTCTGAGGGCGCAGGAACCTCCCCAGCCTGTGACAAGCTGGAAGAGATGCTGGGTACACCAGCTGCTCCGCTGGAGCACCGACACGGCAAAGCTCCCCAGTGTACCGCGACAGCTTCAGTGAGCAGGTCCCCGACTGTGCAAACTGCTTTCAGAATCAATTACCCATCTCAGCCTCTTCTGGGCAAGAAGCAACATCCCACTCGGTTGGGGCTGTTTTCTACAGCCTTACCAGAAAAAGGCAGAGACACATCGGGATGTGTTTGTGCAGTGAAATGCTAAGGGGGCTCTTGGTTCCAGACACAGGGCAAACACACACCTGAGCGGAGGGGAAGCTGGAAGCAGGATGCTCAGCAACTACCAATGAACTGGTGGAAAATAAAGGCTCAAGAGCTGCACAAGAACAGGAAGACACAGACTGTGACCTCAGAGAGGGAAATATGTGCTGTGGCCAGAAGCACAGAGGCAATATGGAGGTGGGGAGCCTGCAGAAGACACAGATGCCATGAGGAGAAGAAAGAATATTCTTATGAAACTCCAGGAAAAGCATGGCCAAGGACTGCTGCTCTGAAGCTCTGATCAGGAGCAGAGTTTAAGGGAATCCACAAATCAGGGTGAAGGACTGCAGGTACCCAGACCTATTTTTAGATGCCAGAACCAAAGTGAGATGAATTACCAAC
Source organism: Pogoniulus pusillus (assembly GCF_015220805.1). Taxonomy (NCBI): domain Eukaryota; kingdom Metazoa; phylum Chordata; class Aves; order Piciformes; family Lybiidae; genus Pogoniulus; species Pogoniulus pusillus. Next base: position 9,419,184 of record NC_087285.1, on the reverse strand, counting down.
AGGTCTCTGCTACCTATGGAGGAATCATCTCCTACACATCAGCCCTGCAGGTAAGCATGTTCTGCCAGTGCACCCACCTTCCTGACAGTGTGATCCTCAAGGTGTAAAACACACAGGAAGAGATTTCATAGAAAAGCTGGAAGGAGGAGTGCTACTGTCTCCCAGATCTGCAGCTCTGTGACAGCTAAAGCCTCCCTGTCCCCACATACCTCACCTCTGTCTCCAGAGCCAGGGCTGGAAGCACATTTGGAGAGGACAAGAGAAGAGCTGGCATGGTGGAACAGCACAACTTGGAGCTTGTGCCCGTGGGCAGTAGACAGGAGGCTTCATCCCAGGCTGCTCCTGGGATTCCTTTTGTCTGAACCTACAGCCAATACACAGAAGCATTTTCTGCTGTGGCAAAATCCCCCATTTTCCAGAACTCCAAGGTAAAACACAGCTCACACCACGGTTCGTGCCACAGCTGCTGGCAACGACGGGGCAAGAGACCCATCTCCATCCCCTCCTGGCAGGGTGCCAGGGCGGCCAGGGCTGCGGCACGCGTCAAGCCCCAGAGCAGGCACCTCCGGAGCTCTCGCTCCTTCCCTTCGGTCCAAGGGAAGGATTGGAAGGCTTCTTTAATTATTAACCGTTTTGCTTTGTTTTCCCTCTCCACTTGAGAGCCGCAGCTCTTCGGAGGCAGGAGAGCAGCGTTAGGGAGCGCCAGCCCTGATGGCCCGGCCGCGGGCCCGGCACCAGCCGTGCTCACCCGCGGCTGCGTATTCCCTTACAGGCTGCTCCCATTACAGTAATGGGAACGACGTGTGCGGAGGAACCAGAGAGAGGCTAATGTCTTTATATTATACCACCAATTAAGTACTCGGGGTCGCGTCCTCAGCTGATGTAAAGTAGTTGAGATCCACTGAACTTAATGGATCTCTGCTGATTTACACCAGCTGAGGAGCTGGCCCTCCCTCACTCCTATTAAAACAGCCGACCCGTTCCAGCAGCCTTCCTGTTTAACAGCCTCCTACTCCAGCCAGGCTCTGCCACCACTCCACTCCATAAACCACAAGCTTTATTATCTAATAATTAGTTTTTCAAGTTAAGTTTCACAGTCGTGTTTTAAGAACTGCTGCCCTTAGGGCAGGTGGGGAGTTTTGAAGAGACTTGAAGTGGTGGGAGCAAAGCGAAAGAAAAGCTCCGCCAGGCTACTCCAAGTGTTCAGCCCCCGGTGATGCAGAGGGTGCTTTGCAAACATGTTAGACCTACAGTCCTTTTAGCAGGACCTGTTGAGGCAGGACAGGGGGTGCTCGGTTTAAACTAAAAGAGGAAGATTGAGACAGAGTGGTGAGATCCTTGCCCAGGTTGCCCAGAAAAGTGTAAATGCCCCATCCCTGGAAGCATTCAAAGCCAGGTTCAACTGGGCTGTGAGCACCCTGACCTAGTGGGGGATGCCCCTGCTAACAAGCAAGGCAGTTAGACTAGATGACCTTTAAGGTTCCTTCCAACCCAAACCATTCTGTAATTTATGATTCCACTGCCCCTTACAAGCACCTGGGAGTTAAGTAGCATGGATTCAAACCAAGGGACTTCAGGACCAGCCTCGTGGATTTTAACAAGCCTCCTGAGCTGTGCAAAGACAAGCCTGGGTGCAAGTACCTGCCCAGGAGGGGCACAGGATAAACACTGGGGAACAGCGAGTTGTGAAGTACCCAAATACAGAATCACAGAACTGCCTAGACTGGAAAAGACCTTTAAGATCACCAAGAGCAATCACTCCATTCTAATCATTAGATTATAATCATTCAGTTCCAATCATTAGACAGAGTATTCCTGGCACAGAATAAGCAGGGTTATTTTACAAGGACATACTAACAGCTTTCCTATTTTTTTACAGTGATACACAACTGATCACTAGACAGAAAAGTGATGTGACACTGGGCCACATCCTTCCCCTGCATGCTGCTGTCACTGGATACTTGGGTGTCCTAACCATGCTACCCCAATAAAGGAGTTAAGCTCAGGAAGAATGCTGGATTAAACAAGAAATAATATTTTTATCATCATAGATGTTTCACTCTGAGAGTAACACAGGACTTCCCAAACCTGCATACATTAGCTTCAGCAGGCACACATCTTGCTCCTTTCCTTCCTTCTGTAGCTGGGTTGAATGAAGAACATTTAATGTCTTTCTGCCAGCAGAAGGAATAAAAGCAGTGTGGATCTGGGGGGGGAGGGGGGGGGTAGATCAAGACAGCCTGCAAACACAAACGTTCTCAAGGAGGAATGTAATATGGACAGCTCTTACAGAGACAGCTCTTGTGCAATAACTTAAACAGTACAGATTACTACTTGGGGAAATAAAAGACAACATAACTTTGAAACTTGAAAAGCTCTTCCTTCGTTGTAATCAATTGCAATAATCCATGTCAGTGATTTAGATGAAGATCAACTTTACCTTTCTTTGCTGATGACACAAAACTAAGAGCAATAAAAAACTTAAGTGCATTTGTGCAGAACTAATGGATTGGATGTGGCATGTGCCAATGGAAGTCGGTATGTATAATGCAGCATATACTGGATGCCAAATTAATGGGATCATTTGGGCACTCTGGAACACTTGTGGCATCAAGCTTAAGACATTTAAGCAGCCTGGCAGGGGTTGATGACCTTCCATTTTCCAAAGACTGAAGAAGCCTAGTAATACTATAGGCAAAACATGACAACGACTTCCATTCCCTCCATCCAGATACTGTTTAGGCCAAAGCTGGAAGACAATAAAACCAAGGCAATGAGACCGTGCCTGGTGTCCCTAATAAAAAGTACATAAAAATAAAGCTTCACCTGAGCAGGGACCTGAAGGTTCAGCAACATGGAAGACAGACCAGACACAGCTAATTGTGCAGGTGCAGTCTGCCCTTCCCACTAAGCTTTCAGGAACTCCAATGGGCCATGTGGCTCACACTGACTGTCCACAGTGTCTGCTTTCTACGTAGACTAGCTCCCAAAGGCAGCTAGCCATAGCACACAGGGAAATGCCTCTCACTACCAACACACTGAATTACTGCTCATCTGCAGAGACTTGCTCAAGTAGCTCAGAGGACTGACAAAGCTGCAGACAGAGCAATTTTCTCCCATCTCCCCATTCACCACAGCACACTGGTCCCAAACTCCAGCAAATGGACCCAAACTAGGACAAAACAAAGAGGTACAGCTTTGCAGGCTTGGCTGGCACGGGGACAGAAGCAGCTGGGTCTAACCCCGTGGTCCTGCCACAGGGGAGGGCAGCAAAGAAGGACCCAGCAAACACCATGTGCTGGTAATAATGAAGGTCCTGCTCCCACATGTAAAAGTGTATGATGCTCCACACCATAAACTGAAGCAGAAACACTCATTTGGACTCCTAAGAGGTAAAGAACTGCAGACTCAGGTTAGAAAGTTTACCAAGGACCTACATTATGCCCTCGATGTCTATATAGACACTCAGATGTTACTGGGAGGTCTGTTGTGGGAGACTACTGTCCAGAGGCAGATTTTACTCCTTTTATTACTTTTTTAATTTGTGAGAGTGTTTTTTAAGAATGGCCTAAGGTCTGGATTTTTGAGGTTTGTTTAGAGCCTGCTCTGCTCAGCACCTCAGCAAATTCAGACCACTGTTCAGAGTGAATGGACATCTACATCATGGCAGTTCACCAGGATCAGAACACCCTGTGCAGAGCACAGCATCGAACTGCTCCCTCCAAAGTGCCAAAACATTCATCTGTGCTGCCCAAAGAGTCTGAAAACCATCACACATGTCTCTGCTCCACACTTCCCAGGACTTCCAGCTTTAGACACATCCTACAAAGGATTTGTGGACACCTCTGAATGCACAAAGATGCCTTTAGGCAGCTGGCTCCTATTTTCCACAATGACCTGGAAGGCAAGTTCTATCTCTAACCCTTAAACTAAATTCATGGAAGTAAAATAGCTAAATACCACTGCTGCTCTAACCATAACAGCAGATGACTAGGAGACCTGAAATGCCTAGAATTGAAGACAGACCTTCATAAAGACAGACAAAAGTACATAGGTGCTAAACTGCTACCAAATACACTATCACCTTGTGCTAGTTTGAAGCAGGCTAGAATGTTTTGGTGAGAAGTACAGGCTGTGGAAAGAAAACAGTGGTGATGTCTACTTTGCTCACAGGCTTGCTGAGAAGTACAGGAACAAGAAATAAAAACATTTGATAACACTCTCGGCATCACTCTCGCTGGGGCTGCTGGCTGAGCTGCATCTCTCTAACTTCACCCTCTATTTTGGGCTAACCCACCTTGCTTCTTAACCTCTGGTCAAACCTCTATTCTTCCTTGGACTGGAGTAAGGTTGAGAGCCCCTCCTGGGGACTCAGGTTTCTGGGAGGGGAGTTGTGTTTCTGTATTACCTTTTACCTTGTCTATTTCTGCCTATAACTGTATATACTGTAAATATCTGCTGGTATATTGTGCTAGCTGTAAATATAAGCTTCATTCATATTTCCAGAGCCAGCTGAGTCTAGTCTGGGTGATCTTCAAAAGTAGGGGGGGCAGGGAACACCCAAACCATCACACACCTTGCCTATCAAAGCTCCAGGAAACGAATTCAGATCTTCAAACACAAGTGGGCATCAGATGGGAATACTTGCTTCTCTGCAATGAGTCAGGAAAAAGTTAGGAGTTTAATGGACTCAAGAGAGTGGAGAAGGGAAACACTCCACACTGAAAGGAGCTATTCCAAATAGCTTAAAGCAAGTAATGTTTATACCACCTCTCCCCCAAATGCCTACCTGCACAGAATAGAAATACTTCCATCCACACAGTCCAACTTGCTCAGACAACATGAAAAGGAATTCTACCAACTGAGAAGCAGCTACCAGGGCAAGTGCTCACCCAGGTCAGTCACAGCCCTTAAATTATTCCTCATCAGTGGAGGAGTGATTGTGGTGCAGAAACACATGCTGCAAGAAAAAAAATCACAGGTGTTTAAGTGTGGTGTAAATCTCAGTACTGTTTATATTAGATATAACTGAGCCAAAGTATGAACTAGCTGAGCAAAACATTTCTGTAAACCAAGGTTTTGAATATTGTGTAGTTTGCATGTTTAACAGGGTTGAGCTTTCATCACGGAGAGGGAGAGCTAATAACCCATTGATTTTAAGGCCCATTTAGGAAAAGAATTGCCTATACAGATCTGATCATTGTGCATTACTTCGTAACATCTAATACCCATGGCACAAAATAATGCTGAGAGATGCAAATTACAGCACTATTTTTATCCTGAGAGGGGCTGTGCCTGTGCATGAGAGTGTGGTATGGGGGCTACTTTGGGCTTGGGCTTAAAGCAGTCAGGAGGGACTCTGAGGAAATGGATGATGTTCCTCCATACAGCTCTAGTTACCCTGAGCTCTGCCTAGTGCATCCACCCCCTCAGCTGCTCGTCCCAATAAGGGAAATCACATAATAAAGCAAAGCACAGAAAGTCATCTGCCCAAAGTTAAGTCTCACTAATAACTCAGCTGCCTTTTTCCATTCTTGTTCAGCAAACACAAGCTTTCCTGAACTTAAAACTCTGAACAGGAGGGCATGTGAGTACAGAGCATGGACTTCCCAGAGTGTGCACCTCATGGGGACTGCGTTTCACACACAGATTTAAAACTGCTTTAGAAAGACCAACCAAGTGCTAAGTATTATCAATTTCATACCATCATCAAGCACCAGCATATTATAAATCAGCTATATTGGATGTTGAGCATCTTCAGCTCTCTCAGACTACATCTCCATCTCAAGTCTCACATTGCCTGTGCTCTGATGACTCCATCTGAATTAGCCATGCTGCAATACAGTTGCAGGTGCTTCTGCTGCCCTCACACTGCCTGCACACTGCTGGCCTTCACCCTCTGCTAAGCAGGGTGTTTTAAGAAGTCTCCCATGGAAGTAAAGGACTATTTAGTAATGAGTGGTAGCATGGGGATTAAACCATGCTCCCCCACAACTAGCCAGAGCCTACACTGCAAGCAGGCTGCTTCAGAAATTGCAAAGTCAAACTGCTGCCCAAAAAGGACAGCCTGACCCCAGCTGGCCACCACAAAGCCCAAGTCAGTACGTGGACAGGACAATCAACAGCATCGGGACAACAGCCCTCTCCTCCATGAAACACCCACATTCCCCAGGATTACATTCTTTGGGGCAGAGAGGCTCAAGCTGATAGAGTCTAAAGTTCATTCAAGCCCCCATGGGTAGTTTTGTCTATTGATGGACCTTCAGAGACACAGCAGGCATGGTTGGACAGCCCTGTGGCACCTGAATCTGACTGGCAGCGAGCTACTGCTCTCACCCAGTGAAGGAGATACTCTGCATTTGTCCCCACTGGTGGCTATTTTTTAGGAATAAATCCCCGTAGTTCTACAGGAGCCTCACTCCTATAAACACAGGGCTGCTGGACGAAGTGATTGGAGATAACCCTCACTTCTGTCCCCTTCAGCATGACCACTCACATCAATACCCCTGTACCGCCCATGCACTCTTCTCTTGCATGACGTGGATGCAGGAGGCAGCCCGAGCCCTCGTCCCCGGCACACCTCAAAGCCTCAAGACCGGGCTCCTCTGAAACAAAGACACCGGCTACAAGCCCAGCAAGCCCAAGCGCAGCTCCCAGTCTATAAAGCCTCACTAGTCAAATGACTGAAATGGAAGCTACTGGTTTCTGTAGCCCTTTGGGAAGTTGGTGATCCCCGAGGCTTGATCCCGTTGCCTGCGGCACATCCCACAGGCAGCAGCAGTAAGGACAACCCAAGACTGGCCTGACTGCCACCGCCGAGCTCAGACCGTCGCGCTGCGTTAATGACAGGGCTGGAAGCACTGGGTGGCTCTGCGCTAGATCCTCGCCTGCCACAAAGCTGATTACGGCACTGTGCAGCATCATTATGCTCTCTGCAAACACACAGCTTCTGGCTTACAACAGTTTGGGGAAAAACTGCGGGGAAATCGGGAATGCAGAAGTTTATGGCCATGGGATGCTCTCACAGTTACAGAACAAGGCTGTCTTGAAAACAATGCCGTTTGTAGATGTTAGGGGGTACAGATAAACCATCGAAAGCACGTGTGGACGTGGGTACTCGTCTGTTCCAGCCCCCTTGCACGATTTAGAGCTCGGCTTTACTGAATTTTAACTGCCAGGCGGGGTCCCTCCGGCCCTTCTGCAGGCGGTACCTCTCTGCTCTGCATACTGAGCTAATGCGGAGAGCCCCCCCCCGCCCCAGCCCCCGTATCAGGGACCAGCGGGTGATAAACCCATGGCAGATCAGCCGGGTAAGACCCATAGCCTGGCCGCTCCGCGCCTCGCTCCCCGGTGCGGGAGACCGGCTAACGCGGGGCCGGTGAACCGGCCGCAGATCGCCGCGTACCGAAACGCACTGGAAAAACGAGAGAAACAAACGGGGACAGCTTTTAGCTGATGAACAGCAAGAGCAGGGCTCGGTGGGGACAGTGGCAGGGCACCGCACCGCCGGAGCGCGGCCTTTCCCCAAACCCCGCAGCCAGGTATAATTTTTCCCCATTGGTTTTGGTTGGTTGGTTTGTTTGTTTGTTTTTTGGTTGGTTGTTTTTTTTTTATTCCCTCCCCTTTTCTCTGTCGGACACCTCCAGCGCAGGCTGCACATTTTTCCTGATGAATGGGTCCAGCTGCACCATCACCTCCACAAACCTTCCCGCACAACAGCCCAAAACCCGTCTTCAACCTCCACCTGAGCCCTGGCACCACTGAGGAAAGGATTGTTTAGGGAAATTCTTAATTAGGAAAATTTCTTAATCACTCTCCCTGCCTACCCCCAAAAAGCCTTCTGCCGTGGCAGGGTCGGGGGAACAGAAATCCCAGAACCAGGATACACCTTTAAACTCCTGCAGACTCCCAGTACCCGCCGTGGGCAAGGCAAAGCCCCGCTCGCTCTGGGCAGGACGGGATGCTGCCTGGAATGCCACCGATTCCCAAAAATACATTTTTCTGGCGGCTGCCCTCCTTGCCGGGTGACCGGTCACCTGGACCAGCAGAACTACGGAAATTTGTTCTTAAAAAATACCTTCCCACCCGCGCAGGTTGTTCAGAGAGCTGGGCTGAGGGCGAGCTCCGGGGAATCAGCACTCGGCCGGGTACGGCCATGGCCAGCCACTCACGGCAGAGGCAGGGAAAACGAAAAGCGCTGGGTGCGGCGGAAAAATTCCCGGGCATTGGTAGGGCCTTGCGCCGGTCACGCTGTTAGTCCCGGAAAGCAGCCGTCTCTGCACCCCGCCCGGCAGCTTGCGCAAACGGCCGTTCCGATGCTGTCCCAAACCCGGGGCTCTTCCGGCCACTTCTCCCCGGTCCCGGGCGGAGCGACCGGGAACGCCGCTTACAACCTGCTCCGGTGCACTTCCCTGAACTCTACTCCCAATTCACTCATCAGCCCCGGTCCCACTCCCTTCCCCGTTCCGGTCCCTCCTCACCCCGGTCAGCTCCGTATCTGCTGCCCGCCTTGAGCGCCCCGGGCCCAGGCTCAGCTCTTCCCAAGCACGGCGGCAGAGCAGGCAGCGGAGAGGCGTTTGTAAAGAAAACGTTTATTTACACGTCTCGGCAAGTACAAAGTATTATACATGGTCTGTGTCAACCCCAAATCTTCTTTATTATGAAACATAAGGCGCTTTCTCTAGAGTCGGTGGCGAAAGGAGAGGGTGCGGGTGCTCTTTCGGTGCGCTAAAGCTCGTTAGCTGGGAAGGTGAGAACAAAACCTAGTGAGTGGTGCCTGAAAGGAGCCCTTATTACTGCGGTGAATAAATTACAGCTGACATTAACTTCACCTGGGACAGATGGAAGCTACCGCTTTTCAGCTTAATAGGGTTTCCTAAGCTAATGAGTCAGCACCGGCTCCACTTAGTCCCCGCCGCTAAGTGATCGGGAGGGAGGTGGTAGTTTTTTTCGTTTAGACTATCCTCAGAACAGGAAACAAAAATAAAATAATAAATAGCCTTTTGTTCCAAAGCCAACACAAAATACCTATGTTCAGATTTCGATATAAATAATCGAGGTTTTATATAATTCCATATTAATAGTGCCCAAAATCTCGATGCATAAATAAATTAAAGTATTAACACTTCTTACAAAAAGTGACATATTTCCCTTCCTAGTGGAACATCGACACGAATATACAAGCAGAGCGCGGGGCCCCACCACGCCAGCGCCCGGCGATTCTGCTGCGCGCCGGCCTCGGGGAAGCACCGCGGCGGCCACGGCCCCAGGCCCAGGTCCCGGCCCCGCAGGCACCGCTCGCTGCTGTCTGCGCTCGCCCCGTCTGCTGCGAGTCGCGGCTCCGGGGCCGGGGGGGAGCCGCCGGCCGAGTTCTGCCGCCGAGTCCTCTGCGCTGCCCGTGCCGCCTGGCTCAGACGAGGGAGGTGACCGGGGGGATCTTGGCGCTCTCCTCCTCCCAGGGCTGCAGGTTCTGCAGCGCGAACAGCGACGAGTTGTGCAGGCACAGCGGGTCGGGCTGGATCGACTCGTTCAGCGACTTCTGGAAGGCGTCGTGCTGCAGCTGCAGCATCAGCCGGCTTGCCTGCTGCCGCTCGGCCTCCCGCTCCTCCGCCGTCTGCCGCCTGCCGGGGGACACGCTCAGCCCGCGCACCGGGATGCTCCGCCGGGACCGGGCACCTCGGGCCGCGGGAGCACGGCACGAGCCTGCCGGCTCAGCTCCAGCGGACAGCGGGGCTGCTTGTACCGGGGCCGGGCTCGGCCAGGCGGGCGGCAGCCTCTCGGCCTGGAACTGAGATTTCCAGGAGACGGGGAAATGCCTGGAAACCCCCCGCTTCCCAAAAATCCCCTTTCCCAATAGTCCCTCCTTTCCCAAATATCCTCCCATTGTTGTTTTTAGAAAATATTTGTTTTCCGACTAATCCCCCCGTTTTTCCGAATAACCCCCCGCGTTAACGAATAATGCCCCATATTTATGAACGGGGACTATACAAAAGAAAATGATAGAAATAAATAACAACGATATTATAATAGGAACAAAAATTGGGCCCCAGTCGTGTTGCTGCCGGCAAGGGGTGCGAATCGCGGCTGGAACCGGGGCTTCCCGTGGGGCGGCTGTGGGACGGGACGGCCCCGAGGGCGCGGGACTCACCGCCACTTGGTGCGCCGGTTCTGGAACCAGGTCTTGACCTGGGCGTCCGTCATCTTGAGGGACTTGGCGAGGGCAGCGCGCTCGGCCGAGGCCAGGTACTTCTGCCGGTGGAAGCGCTTCTCCAGCTCGCAGATCTGCACCCGGGAGAACGATGTCCGCGGTTTCTTGCGCTTCGGCGGAGTCCGGTTCTGGTAGGGGTGCCCGATCCGCCGTGTCACCGTGAAGGGCGTCAGTGCCGCCGCCGCTGCCCGGATGGGAAGCAGAGGGGTCAGCCCCGCGCCCCCCACGGTGCCGGCCACCCCCCCCCACCCCGTCCCGAGACCGCGGCTCTGCTTAACGGCCGCCCGCCGTCCCGCAATGAGACGGCGTCTCGTCGAAGTCCCCCTTCCACGTTTCGCCGCAGGGATGTAGGAGACGAGCGGGACCCTGCCGCCACCCGGGAGATCCCTGCCGCCAGCCCCGAGGCGGCCGCGCGGGAGAAGCGCGAGTTTTTGTAGTCGCTGCGGGTACAGGGGAGGGAACCGTCCAGCGGGCCGCCTCCGCTTTCACCTCTGTGATTATCGCTATCATTATTTCGTTTCTTATTTTTTATTCGCTTTTTCGTTCGTTGTTGGACGGGGATTCGTCGCCCGCCCCGCCAAGCCCCGGTGCCTTACCTGTGAACCGGTCCTTGACGAAGCGCCGGCTGCTCTCCATCCAAGGGAAGTTGAGGCTGCCCAGACTGGGCACGGCGGGCATTGCCGGGATGGCGCTGGAGATGGGCGGCGGCACTGCCCCAGGGATAGGCCTGTGCGCCGGCACCCGGATCACGCCGGCCGGGGCCAGGCTGAGGTTGACACTGTAAGATCCAGAGTCCTCGAAGGGAGCGGCGATGGCCGGGAAGGGGGCCGTCAGGGCCGGGTAGGGCGCGCCGCCGCGGCCACCGGGGCCGCCCAAGAAGGTCGTGCCGTCGGGGCCCCGGGGGGGCGGCGGCGCAGCACTGTCCTGCTCGGGGCTGTTGAGGATCTGGTCGATGCCGAAACTGATGGGCTCGTGCTGGTGTTGGCCCTGCGCGCCCGCCGGCGGGTCCATCCTCGGCGGGTCCACGCTCCGCCGCCGCTCCGCGCCTGCTATAAAGCCGCCGCCGCCGCTCCGCCGCGCTCCGCGGCCCGGCCGGCCCGCCGCGCGCCGCGCCGAAACTTTGCCGAGCGCGCGCCGCCCCGGCAGCCGCCCGTCATCTCCTCGGGGCCGCCGCGCGCCCCGCGCCGCCTGCGCCCCCGCCGCCGCCATTGGCCGCCGCCGCCCAGCCTCTGCGCTCCCATTGGCTCCCGCCGCTCGGCACCGGCCTCGCGCCCGGGCGCGGGGGCTCCGCCGCCGCCGCCGCCGCGGTGACATCACTGGGGCGCACGAACAATGGGTCCGCGCGGCTGGCGGGGGCGGGGCGGCGGGGGCCGCCGTCGGGGCCGCAGGGTCGGGCCGGCCCGTTACGTCGGGGGCACCGGTCCGCCGTCTGACTCGCGATCCGAGGACCCCGGCGCCGCCATCACCTCCCGGCCCGTGCCCTTCCATCGGCTCACTACCCTTGACGGTGCCTAGCTGCGGCAGCCCTGCACGGCGAGGATAGGTCTCTGTACATCTCCGTGGCTGCCCGTCCGCTAAACAGCGACGCCGGGCGCCCGCCCCGTCGGCAGTGCGGAGTGGTGACCCGAGGGGGTGTCCGGAGCCAGGCTGGGAGGTTGCTAGGGCCCCGCGGGGCGAGATTCCGTTTGGGTTGTATTTGCACCCAGGCAGCAGGAGCTCATCGCGGCCGCAGAGCGAGTTTGCAGACGCTCCCTGACGTCCAAATTGGACTAAAGGCGTTAACAATTAAATAAGGCACAGCCGCATTTACTTAGTTTCCCGCTTATAAAGGGAAATGAAAACGGGGAATAGAATTTCCCTGTTAATAGAATGTAATGGCATTTGATCAGCACCTGGCAGGGCGATCCCGGGATGCCGGAGTGGTGACAGGAGGGACTTGATTAGTTTTTAAACCTTAGGATTAAATTACCGCAGCGCGCCCAATCGTTTCGGCGGCAGCGGACGCGGACAGACCCGCCGGGCCACGCTCCCCGCCGGTTCGTCCCCCGCCGCCGAGACCCCACGATAAAAAGCGAGGCCGGGTGGGACCTATCCCACCCCGTCTGCACTGCAGGGTACGGCCGGGCGCTGACCCGGAGCTGCCGGCTGGAGTTCCCTGTCCGACCTCGACGGAGTCATGTCCCTGCTGTCGCGGGGAGGCTTTCTCATCTAGTGGCACGGAGCGAACCCCGCCCCGCCCGGTGGTCATTAACACGGCTATTAAACACACCACCCCTCGGTGCCACCTCCGGCCCCGGGCAGTCTAATTGGATTGTCCTCGCTCGGTGCGACGGGTGGGAGCGGAGCCGCCATCAGCCGCCGGTCCCCCGGAGAGGAGCTAATCGGATTGACACGATCCCGTGGCAAGATATTGCGGAGCCGGGTGGGGCCGGGCAGTGCCACCGGCAACTGCCGCGGGTGCCCAGCCCTCGGGACACGACTCCGTCCTGGCCCGATGGCGAGGGCAGGGAGGCAATGAGGCGGGAGAAAAGGAGGGGAAAAAGAGAAGGGGATGGGGAGGGAGGAAAAAAAAAGAGGCAAGCGGGGGAGGCTAAATAAATAAATAAAGTGACATCCAGTCCTGAATCAGGGCAGGCTTTGTTAGAGAAAATTGCGGCTTGATCTGCATAATGGGAACTCGGGCTGCCCAAGGCGATCTTTTTATTGCGTGTGTGTCTGCTGTTATCAATTTTGTGAACGATTTCACAGGGAGCCTGGCAGACTTGAGCTGGAATAATATGCAAAGATGAGCTTTGAATAATGAATGATGTGCTTTTAAACCAATTCCAAAGTGTCTGTGATAGTACAATATGAAAAGGGGTGGTAAGTAATAGTATATTTAAAAGGCGCTAGTATGTTTTTATTACTATATTTAAAAAGATATCTATATTATTTTTGTGAAATGGATAATATATCACAGAGTCTTTGATAATCAGCTAAACAATACATTTTTCTTTGGGAAAACTCTCCTGGTTTTTACACAGTTAAATATCCAGTATCCGTGCACCGCTTTGTAACGCTCGGCTACCTTATTAAATATTAACTCTATTTTAATATTAGCTTTTAAATTTAATATGTTGACGTTCTGCAGTTTTACTTTAATTATGTTTTATAATTAATAACCCAGGACGTATGTTATCTTTAAATGCAGCTCTGCAGCCTCCTCTGTCTTGCCCCTCCGCGGCAGCGCAGCCCCGCGGCCCGTCTCCGCACCCAGTACCCGCCCCGCACTGCGCCGGGTGCCGCGTTTCGTTGTGGCCTGGCCGGGCTCCGCTCTTGCTCCGCTCCCCGGGACATCCACGTCCGCCCGGCGAGTGGTGAGGGAACTGCGGCCCTGACGGCGCGGCCTGGCCAGAACTGGGTCCCCTGCTGACCCCGACAGTGTCCAGGGCCGGGCAGGTGCTGCTGGGGTGACCGTCGTGCGGGGCTGAACGTGTCCCGCCAGACTCGGGCTACTCTGTCCCACTGGGCAGCCAGACACCACTCGAGGCTGGTTCTGCTGCGCAGGGGCAGACAGTGGGAGCCTCAGGCAGGCACGGGCACCCACCTGTGTTCCCAGAGCCCCGTGCCAAAGCAGCTCCCTATGACAAGGGTGCAACTGGGTGTGAAGAGCCCTAGAGCTATCTGGGCTCCAGCCAGGCACGGCATGGCATGCATGGCACAGCAAAACATGGCATTTGCTTGGCAAGTCATGGCATGACATGGCACAGCATGTCAGAAGGCCAGGCTACAAGTGCTAGGGCTGCCTCTAACTTAGACACAGGGGCATGGGTGTGTGCAGCACCAGCGCGATGGGCACCCGTGCACACTGAGCACCCTGTGGCTGGGCAGACCCACAGCACCCAGCAGGGCAGCAGTGAGAGTAAGGTGGGCAGAGCAGGCGGGGAAGTGAGAGCTCCAGGGGGCCGTGCAGGAAGGCTGAGAGGTGAAGCATTGTCATTCCCTGTAAAACACAGTACTCGGTACCAGTGCTGAAACGTGGCACCGAGTGTGTGGTGGTAGCAGAAAGCAGCAGGGCATGGCCACACTGCCATGGTGTAGCATAACTCCTTTGGCCCCAGTGGCAAGTGTGATGAGGCTGCTCTGCCACGCTGGGCTGGCATGGGGGTGGGGGTCCAGACATTGCTGCACCAAGCCATCTATAAAGCATGGGGGTACATAGTTAAGAGGGTGAAACAATGTAAGAGGAGTGATCATCTCCCTGGCACCACTGGGCAGACACCCACCTGGTTTGTCACTGGGATTCACTGGAGACAGATGCATAGCACCTGGCTTACTCAGTCCCTGAAACCCCATGCTGCTCCCAGGACTGGCTGCCATGGAAGGGACATGGCGTGCAACATGCTATAGCTTACCAGAGTCACTGGATTTGGTTATGGTGCAGCACTGCTCATCCCCAGGACTGTCTCTGGGCTCAGAGAGTCATAAGGGAGGGTATCCTCGCAAGACCTGCCTTCTCACAGGACTCCCCATCTGCCCAACAGTGGCAAATGCCACCATTCAGCTTTTGAAGTGCTTCCTGTAGGGTGAGGTAATAAAAACACACAATGAAATATGCACTAACCTAACACCAAACACTCCTGCCTTCCACGAGAGAGGCAGCTTCAGCACCCCTCTTCCACTGCAGCACTAGACATTTCTGTATCCACATTTGAGGAGGTCTGCCAGCAGTGACACCAGCTATGCCACCAGTACGTGCCATGGGCATCAACAGGTACCACATCCATGCTCCTTGGGCTGTACTACAAGGGGAAAGAAACAGGGCTGCATCTCCAACAGCCACAGCCACCAGAAAACAGTGGCAGGGATGGCCTCTCACTTGGGCATGTCCTAGAGCCATAGAAAACGAAATCCTCATCTGGATGTGGTCAGCAATGCCAAGATGATTTTTAGTGTCCAGGAGATATGAGAACAGGGAGGTCACCTGGGCTGGTGCGTCACAGTGTGCAGATGGACTTCAGCTCCTTCCTGCCAACGGGTCTCTGGAGGTTGCCCAGGGCCAAGCACACTACACAAGTGGTCCCTGTTAGGACCAGACTGAGCAGCTGGGGAGCAAACAGAGAAGGACCCTTCCCCACAGTAGCTAAGCATCTTTCCTGCCCCAGCATCCTTCTACCTTCTTGAGGCCAACAACAGATGGCACAAGAGGGACCGAGAGCAGCCCATGGGTTTAAATCTGGCTTCCCCCAGGGGGGTGCCCTGTGCCATCCCTGACACAGCAGAGAGCTCCCCTCAGGGATAGGCTCAGGGAGGACGCCTATGGCGGTCAGGCCATCCCTGCAGCTTGGTTAGAGGTTCACTGCCGCAGCCCAGCCTGGGCCCAAGCATCCCTACGCCTTTTTTTTTCCTAACCAATGCCTGTTTTTGACATGAGGCATTTTGTTCGTAACGCGAGAGAGACAGGTCCGTGGCAATGAGCCCAAGGAGAAGCGCTGCGGATCCCCTGCAGCCTTTCCAGAGCAGCAGCAGCAGCAGCAGCAGCAGCAGCAGCAGCAGCAGCAGCAGCAGCAGCAGCAACTCCTCACACCGGGCCGGCACCTGCTGCACCGCTTACTGCGCAGCTTCTCCGCGTAGGGTCCGCAGCGCGGTGGACGCTCTGTCTGCACCCCCGGAGGCACAGAGGCCACTTCGGACACTCGAGATGCTGCGGGGGCTTCAGTAGCCGCTGCGAGGAGATCGCGGGGCTGCTACTACCCAGCCCTGCGTTCACCGCGGCTGCTCAAGCAGAGCCTGCGATGCTGTGCCCGGCTGGAGGGAGACCACTTCAGAACTGGGGGATCTTTCCAACACACAGCCGTGCAGCCTGCAACCACTGCGCGTACAGTGCAGCTGTAGGGGGAGAGGTGCAAGTAGGTCATGGTGGTTCCCAGCAGTACCCACAGAGATCCTCCTGGGAGATGGCAGCAGCAAATTGCCCGTGACAGTGCTGTGGAAACACAGGCTGAGGGTCTTTAGTGAGACCAAGGGGTTGGATCACACCCAAAACTGCTGAGCACCTGCTTCAGCCGCTGCTTAACTGCCGTGCTGGGGCTTTAGTCCAGCTCCGGGCTGGCCCTCATACCACCTTGAGGAGCTCCACAGAGTATTATCCAGCCTGGTACATCTGTTCAGTTGCCTTTCTGCATTTCTAGCTCCTCTCACATCCCCCCTTCCCCAACACCCCATCTGTGCATGTTCTGGGCTGCACTCCCAGGCGTGCTGTCCTGCAGGGCCAGGGGTCCATGAGCTCTAGTTTCTACAAAGGCTCCTTCCTCCAGGGCTTGGGACCAGCAATGGTCACAGTGACCCTCACCTGTGGTACTGCCTAGCAGCTGGAGGCCAGTGCTTAGAGGAGGAGAGGTTTGACCAGTATCTGACCTACAGCTTGTGTCTTCAGCAGCAGCTTTATGCTGCCTGTCACATTGCCAGCAACAAATTCTCTTTTTCGAAAGAATGCTAAAGGCCATGTCAGCTCTCACACATCAAACACCTTAATTGTCCTCAGATCCTCCTTTAACAGGCAGGATTTCACAGGCTGGGAGCTGGTCCCTAAACCTGGCAGCTGGGAAGCTGCTGCAGAGCCCATTCACGGCTGCAGGAGGCACTGAGGGCTTGTGGGGATGTGCCACCCACTTAAGTCATCACCTGTTGCTTCGGGGTTTGTCTCTTCCCATAGAGTGACTGAACGGCAGTATCTCACTGCATGAGAAAGCAGCAGCAGATGCTGAGACGTTTCTGTTATAGCTTCTGGCTTTGGCAGCAGATCTTGAAGTGGGCAAGGTCAGTCCCGTTCTCCCCAGCCTTTTCTAGATAGACATTACTGCGTAAACCCAACAGATTCTGAGTGTTTAGCACATCACTGATTCCATACCATTCGGTGGAAGTCAGCATGGCAGAGGACAGGAAGAAGTTGCTCTTCATCTGTAGCCCTGGAAATGGCATCCCTGTGGCACTGGTGGGGTGATGTACTCAAGATGAAAAGGGACATGGGTGCTCTGTATCCTGCTGTGGGAAGGGGTAGGGCAAGAGGAGAGACAAAAAACACTTACGTGCTGCAAAGCTGCTGTTTGAGCTCTCTGCTGTGCTCAGTGGCACGTTCCTGGGGAGACACACTGGGCAGGGAGGGGTTGAGGTGCACACACAGAAGGGTGATGCAGTCCTGTTTTACCTTCTTCTGCAGGGTCCTTTGAAGCAGAATGGGTCCTCCTTACCAGAGCTGAGCCTCACTGCGATGTCCAGGGGGCTCAACAGGCCCCAGGACAAAGCAGTGGTCTTGCTGCCATGTCCCGTGAAGGGCAGAGACCCTGGGGGGCCATGCTTGAGGCCACACTCTTGCTGGCACTGAGCTCTTGGTGCTCAGCAGAGTGGATGCACAGTTCTGTTAGGCCATGGGGGTGTCACCAGCTGCTCTTTTCCTAAGGCAAAAGTTCTGCTGCTGCAGTGTCTGAAGATCATTCCCCTCTGCTCCTTTCTTTCAGCTTGGGGTCTGCACCCCTCTGTCTCTGCCTGGAGAGAGTTGCAGAAAGAAGGAGGCAAGGTTTTTAGGCCTGCCCTCATTAGCTCTTTCCCCATCAGCCCTGTGCTCTCCATGGGGGAACTGGAGCCATCAGCCCTGAGCGAAGACTGACCAGTCCATCATGAGGAAACCTCCTCATCCTCTGCATCTTAGTGGGCAGAAACAGTGAACAGAGTACACAGCTAAAGGTGGTTCACAGCCTCCAACAGATGAACATGCCTCAGTGGTTTTAATGCATATTGCAAAGCCCATCTTTATGGCCTTGGTAACTTTAACCATGAGAGAAGCCAGAACTTCTAGTTCAGAGTCCATGCAATGGTCCAGGAACACCTGAGAAAAGATGAGATGAGGAGGGTTCAGGGAAGCCTGGGGAAGGAACCACCACTGAAAGGGAAGAGAGCAGAGGGTGATGGGCAGATGGGGCCCAAATTCTTTCTGCCATCTCTGATAAGATCAGACTGTAGTGAAGCCAAGGAGAAACACCCTGGTCCTGTGGACAAACTCTGAGAGATGCAAAGACATCTGGTCTCCCCAAGCAGCAGCATGGGGGAAGAAAGCTGGGAGGTACCTCAGATCTGTGTGCAAACAATGCTTTAACCTGGCTTCCTTCTCTCTTTCATTCTTATTTTATGCACCAACATGCAGCTTCTGCCAGTTTTCTACTCCACACGACTTTTGTTGGGCAGATTGCATTAGGATGGATGCCGCAGGTCTCCATTAGGGTTTATTTATCGTGGTACTGTTTGGATCTCGTGCTTACAAATAACTTATGGGCACAGCTTTTGTTTGTGGAAATGTAACTTACATATTTTATTAGGCTTTCTGTAAACCTCAGAAAGAATGCTGTCAAAGAAGTGCCTCTTAACAGCAGCCTGAACTACAGTACATAAAACCTACACTAGCATTATTTTTTAATACCACAAGGAAGCCTGTTATCCCTCCACAGTTTGAAAGGTTTGCTGTCATCGTAAACTCCCACTACAATAAAACATTAACAAGTCTAAGGAGTTACTTTGTAAGATGTGCATAGTGTCTGAATTTCTTCAAAGCCTCCTTATGCAAGTGGGGCAAAGTATGAACATTTGGTGTGCTCTCCAGCAAGCTGCCTTCGCCTGCTCTAGCACAGCCCAGTTCATGCGAGCAGCTCTAGGGGCAATTTGCTCTCCTGGCAGAGGGGCCAACACTTACCTGGGATTCAACAGTCCTTGATTTTTGCTGGGATGATGTAGAATACATTTGGAGCAGAATCAGATCTATTTTACAATCCCAAGGTGTTTGCACCATCATTGTAGACATGGCAGCTCAGGACACGGTTAAATGGGCATCGTGATGTTGGGTTGCTGGTTGGACTTGATGATCCTAAAGGTCTTTTCCTGCTTCTGATCCTATAGGCTCACCTTCATTTCTTGCAAGGACTTCACACTGGGTCTGAGTGCTGTCTTTGTTCCAACGTTTCTCATTCCACTGTTTGCACATCTTTTTAAGGGGGGAAAAAAAAATTGACACCCATAAAAGCAATAATGTCTCTTTGAAAGACATGGATGGCACTGGATGTGCTTTGTAACCACACGAGGGTATTCTGGGCTGTGCCCACTTTGACAGTGCCCTTTTAGAAAGCTGACAACAAAGCCTATCCACAAAGGACCAGGAGCTGTAAAACACACTATTTGCTATGCTATCCATTTCCTAACCTAAAAGCAAAGAGTATTTATATGGCTAGCTATTCTGAACAAGTTTGTGCTGTCAATTGTTAACCAAGGCTGAAGCACTGTTCAAATACATCTCAAGTCTGCCCAGTTTACAACATCACAGAATCACAGAATGATTGGCCCAGCTCACACCAAAACCTGTCCAAGAGTTCCTGAGTTCAGCTTTTCAGATTTCAAAATCCATCTTAGAAGCACAGATTGCAGTTTCCTTTCAGGACCAAACCAGAAAGTTAACAACTGTACTAATTCAAAAGTGTTTGATGTGCTGAAGATGACCAAACTTTCCATAGAGTTTTCAAATCCTGACACGTAGCATTGGGCTGCAAGTAGAAACATCCCAAACCTGCAGCTCTTCAGCAACCTGAATTGATTATCTTCTCGACTACTTAAGAAATCAGACCCTTAGGCTACAGATCAAGTATTTTCTCCAGCTCCACTTAAATGTAAACAGAAATCTGCTTAGCAGAATTATTTCCTTTCAGATTTAGTCCCTGTAATATAAAAATTGTGCAGAGAATCAACAGTTGCAAAGAAAAAAAAACCAAACAGTGGAAAAAACCTGAAGGAGTACAGGGATGACTTTCCCCTCCCTTGTTGGCCACTATTAGAAATTCCCATCCTTATTTCAATAGTGGTGAAATATTATGAAGCACACAAATGTTAGCAAGGATGAAAAAGATATGAAAAGAAATAGAAAAAGAAACCCCCAATCCAATTGAAACCCAAATACCAGCAGTTTGTAATTGAACATAATAGCTTTTGGACATTATAAACTAATTGGTTTATTGCTTAAAGAGCTGTAAATTCTGTTAGGTGTTGCTTCAGTTCATTTGTGCATCTCCACCCAAATGAATTTGTTTGTCCCCCACAGATCAGGGTGGAAGGGACCTCTGGAGACCATTTAGTCCAACTGCCCTGCCAGAGCAGGAGATCACCTAGGGAAGGTTACACAGGAAGGTAACCATACAGGTTTTGAAGGTCTCCAGAGGAGATGCTACAACCTCTCTGGGCAGTGCTCTGTCACCCCCACAGTGAAAATGTTTTCTCTTATGTGCCCATGGAACCTACTACACTCAAAAGTTTGTACCCACTGCCCCTTGTCCTATCACTGGAGTCTGGCTTCATCCTCGTGATACTCACCCCTCACATCTTTATAAACATGAATGAGGTCACCTCTCAGTCTCCTCTCGAAGCTAAAGAGCCCCAGCTCCTTCAGCTTTTCCTCACAAGGCAGATATTGCCTACAGCATCGTTGTGGCCCTGCACTGGACTCTTTCAAGCAGTTCCCTGAAGGAAGGACACAATACTGCATATGTGGCCTCATCAGGCAAGAGTAGAGGAGGAGGAGAACCTCTCTCTACCTACTAACCACAGCCCTTCTAATACAATCCAGGACACCATTGGCCTTCTTGGCCACAAGGGCACATTGCTAGCTCATGATCTTCTTTCCATCCACCAGCAGCTCAGAGTCCCTTTACCCTACACTGTTCTCCCAACGGTTTCAACAACTTTATTTTCTTCTGTGGTGTTGTTGTGGTTTTGTTTGGTTTTTTTTTTAATTCTATTTCAGTTCCCAAAGACCTGGAACATGTCTACTTGTGAAATTAAAAGCTCATCACTACTCCACAGAGGCCGGCTCTATCATCTCTTAATTTATTACGTTCAACATTCTCAACTTCCTTGCTGTACTTTGAGTACTAAAATGCCTGTTTTCAGTCTTCTACTTAGTTGCTCACACTGATAAATAAAGCACCAGTGCTGGAAATAAATATATACCATTTGGTAGAAAAATAGTCATTTTATTATTGCAAAAAGACACCACATAAAAGTCGCACTGGCTTTCCTCTCGTTTTCAAACACGTGTGACCTTGGAGGTTTTAACTGGTCTTATTTACTATTCTGTGTACAACTGAGAATCATTAACTGATACAAGCTTAGAAGGAATGCATATTTATTTTGTTCTTTGGTTAAGTACTGTTTCTACACTGCTTCATAAAGATAGATAACAGGGTAATAAATTTTGATAAGAAAGGCTGAAAACATTCTTCAAACTAACGCTGATTTCTTGTTGTTTCCACTGTTATAAATCCTTACATTTAGGCCAAAGATATAAAAAGGAAGAAGATATCTTAAAAAAATAGTTTTCACAAGAGTCAAAAGTCTATCTAACAATAAACCAGGGTCCCAGAATTTTCTGAGTTGGTTTAACAGTCAGTGCTGCGTCTCCAAAGTCACTGTCAACTCATCATATCCGCGCTGCTGGGATCCGTGGCCCCCTCGCTGCGCAAAGCCTCAGCCATGTCTCTTCGGAAGACTGACATATTCTGGGTGAATCTGGGGAAGAGAAACCCAATGGTTGGTTAAAGGAAACTTGATAGTGAGAGATGTGTTTCAAGGACTGATAAAAATAATAACCACAATGCAAATATTAAATGGAAAGAAAACCAGAGGACAATGCACACCCAAAACCATGAGGTGCCCTCAAAAGCCAGTCCTGTAAAGAATGGACGAGCAGACAAGCACTAGTGGGCAGCACTATAAACTCATATTAGAAGTCTGCTGGGAGATGAATGCAACGAGAAACCCTTCTGTCTCATGTGACTCAGAACGTGTTCCTTCCCCCAGACCTCAGCAAAAAGCTCTTTGGGACACATCCAGATGGTCACCATGGCCAGGCTCTCACAGCCCTACCTTCCTCCCTTGTGAGTGGTGTCAGAGTTCATCCTGTCTCAGCGAAATGTGGTACCATCACCCATCTGCCACAGAATGAACTCACAGACATGGACCCCAACAGTTCTCTCCAGGCAGGTGCAGGACATGAAGTCCACCCGACAGTGTCATACCTGGGATTGGATGCCAACTCTGACTCAGCCCGTGCAACAGTCCAAACCTGATCTACTCCTTTGGTCTACCTTTACCTAAAACAAAGAATTTAGCTGCCATTTATAACATCTGTGAATTACAAAAATCCCCAAACCCCCAAAAAACAAAAAGAAGATGTAAAATGCCAGACATAGACTGCAGCCTGCATTCAGGGCTTTCAAATGTTCCTTTGTTTGTTGCCTTGATGCTCTTGGCTTTGATTGTGTCAGACTGTGCTGGTGCACTATAGCCAAGCTAATAAAGCTTTCCTGAAGAACGGCTCCTTAGGGCTCCCTCCTGCTAAGGACTGCGTGGACAGGTGCCTGCAGAAGTGATGGGATCTCAGTAAAGGTCTCTTTGCAGGACCAGGGGTAATAATCCTTCCTGACTGCCTGCACTGTACTGTGCTTTATGGGTACGTCTAACAGCAGCGTGGTGAACTGGGGCTTGCTGTGTGTGGAAATACAGGATGCAATTATGAGTTTATTCTTTATTCTATTCATAATTTTTTACATTTGTGCTTATTTCCTTGCTAATGCAAATTGATTTCTGCTCAATTTTAAACAATCACAGTTAAAAGAAGCCTCCTGTTCCACAGAATAAATCTGAGAAGGATTACAGAGCCAGAGCTGCACACAGAATAAGCCAGCCCACTAAGTCATGCTGCTTGTTGGGGAAGTGATGGCTTAAAAGTCTTCCCAAGTTAGACAGGTGGATGCTGCTGAGACAGATGAGCTGCTGCCTTGCCCAGTGATCCCTGTGCCTTCACACCTGCACCTAGCCCTCCTTGCCTGCACTGCCACAGCAGTGCACCCAGAGCTTCCGCTCCACTGCCTGTCTGAGTGGCTCCCAAAGCACTCCAAGCTGAAAGTTCCTCTCAGATCCACGGGCACTGAATCAAGGACTTGCCCAATCTAGTACTTGCTGGCAGCAGAGCTGGATTTCCTACCACTACCCATCATGCCTGCCTGGAGGGGCCAGGGGAGCTTGGCCTCCTGTCCACTCAGCTTCCCTGTGACCAGGCTGAATCAGCCAACAGTCCCCTCTCCTTTGGGCCTGCAGTGCTCAGAAACAGGCAGCTCAGGGAAAATGCACATCCATGTAGCTTTTCTTGGAATTTATTATCTTGAGGGCTTCTTGCCTTCAATAAATGTAAGTAAACATGGAACCAAGCAACTATCTAGTTACAATGTTTACTCAGCTTTTATGTTTTTAATTTTAAATCACTGAATGGTATGAGTAGAAGGAACCTCTAAAGGTCATCTAGTCCTCTCCTCTCCTTTCCCATACCTCCCCCTGCAGTGACCAGGGACATCTGCAACTAGAGCAGGTTGCTCAGAGCAGACCTGGAATAGCTCCAGGGATGGGGCCTCTCCCACCTGTCTGGAAACATAAGCCAAGGTATCACCACTCTCATTGTAAAAAACTTGTTCTCTCTTAAGTCTAAATCTCCCTGGTTTAGTTTAAAAACATATCCTCTCTTTCTGTTGCAAGTAACTGCTAAAGATGTTGCCCCCATCTTCCTTATAATCTTGGAGAACTGCTGAGTCAAATGAAACCCTGTAGCATTTACAGCTCTGAGTTGAAACCAGTTCCTACAATCCACCACCACCAGCTCAGTTCTCCTTTGTTTTCACAGGCATACTTTTCATTCTCAGTGTCTCTCTGTCTCTCCTCCATATTTTCTGCTGATCCATAATACAAGTTCCACAGAACGCCTGTGTGATTGATTAGTGCCATGGATGTGATCTCTATGCTGCTCTGGGTTTGCTTCCAAATTCCCCTGTCTCTGGCTATCATCCACAGTCAAGCCAGAAGAACTTACACCTTACTTAATAGGAAAAATCAAACAAATTTGTGGAGACTACAATTAATGCAAAACTATTTCAGAATTAACCAAGTTCAACACAACTTTCACACCAACAAACAGAGAAGTCGTCAGAGGAATAAAATCAACAAATGGTTTGAGCTACCACTTCTCTCCAAGCCTCACTCCAGTTTCTTTCAAGCTTTCCAGGAAGCTCCAGAGTCTGGACTTAGATGGTGCCCCTATAGCTTCAAGGTTTGCTTTGGCTAAATAATGGAGGTAGCTACCAACAAGATAGTAACGTGAGCATTACATGGAGACAAAGTTGTCATTCCTTTTGTGAAGGCTTCTATTCTGTTGTCAAATGGGTGAATTTGGGATTAAATCAGGAAATACATTTCTGACCAAGAAAATAGACAACTACCACACGTTCAGGCTCTGACTGTGAAGCCAAGGGATGAATTCTCTGACAGGATATTACCTGTCTTTCAAAAAGAACTGCAGCTTAAGGCTACCTGAAATACTTACTATGTTCTATTTTTTTTCCAGTTAAAGTTTTCATTTGTCTTATTTTTTCCCCCAGCTTACTGATGTGTTATGAACTCACCTGTCTCTGTTCTTTACCAAAAGGTTTTGCTCGACTCCTTCCATAAGATTCCTGAAGCACTGGTCAAGGATTTCACGCTTGCTCTCAGGTTGGCTGGTTATCAAGGTTGCCCTTAGTTCACTGAAGTACTACAACAGCAAAGCAGAGAAGATTAAAGATGGGGTTTGAAAATGCAAGCCTAGTTACTCACCTGCATGGGCAGAGCTCCCAAGCAAGTGCTTTGTTTGTTGCCCTCTGGGAGAGGAGCCTGGCAAACGGCACACAGTGGTCTAGCTGAGTTGGGTTTCAGACGCTGCCTCCCTGAACTGTCCCAGCAGTGCATGGTTGTGTACCACAACTCAAGTTTAGTGGCAGCAGGTGGTATGTCACTGGACAAGTAGATGTTGGCCTCCTAACCGGTTCCAGTGCAGAAAGGCATCCAACAGAGGAGACAGAAAGATCTTTGACTACTCTTCCAGTCTTTCCAAAGTGGTGGAAGTTAGTACACTCTGCTGTGGACTCCAATCACTTTAGTGCTGTGCTGAGACAGAGTCATCTTTGTGTCTTCAGAAGCTAGATGATCAAGATGATGTTCTGTATCACTGTTCCCCTTATATTCTGGCAAATCTATGGATTAGCTAAAACAGAACTTTTTTATCACCTTAGGAAAACATTGGTTTAGTCTAGAAATACAAAACAGGAGGGGACTTCCAGTACTACCCACTACCAGAGACAAGCAAGTCATGTAATCCTGCTTCGTCTTTCCTGTATTAACACATCCATGGTATAAGCACTGAGAGAGACAGATATTCAGAGGAGAATGAACCATTCTGATCAACCTGTGCCCAGGTACCTGGCAAAGCTTCTGAGCAGTCTGTTCTTGCAGCCAGGAGGAATACTGCTACTACTCCCCAGATTTCAGGTGTGTAACAAGGTAACTTGTTACATGTAGGCTGGAAATTTGGTTTTAGTACGCAAAATTTAGTAGATTTTGGAGGTTAACTTAGAGGGTGGCATACTGAGTGTCAGAACACAGAAGTCTGATTCATTTGCCAGATTTAAAAACCTTCAATGGGATTAAAACTGCTTAAATCTTAAAATCTCAAACTAAACAACCTTCTTTCCATCACTACCATTGCTCTTCTGTGCACACAAAACCCATCGGATAACAAAATGTAGTAAAACCGCAATGCTAACGCTAAGCTCTGGCGACTCAGTAGGACTATAGGAAGTGTTTACTTTAATGTCTGCTTGGCAAATAACTCAATTCAGTTCCCCTTAAACCAGAAACATCCCCTGTTATGCCTCTCTGCTGATCAGTGCAGCAGTGCTGGAAGTGAAAGCAGCAGCTGATCAAATAACTGGGTCCCAAACTACTTAGGAACTTGCAACTGAAAATCACCTGGGAGCTGGTGTAGAAGATGAAATATCTGCCTGCACCAAGCACATTCCCAGAAGCCCTGGGTGACAAATGCAGAGTTCAGTGCAGAAGAGGCCACCACCCAGAGAAGTGGTCCAGCACCCACAAATTGTT
This sequence comes from Pogoniulus pusillus, assembly GCF_015220805.1. Taxonomy (NCBI): domain Eukaryota; kingdom Metazoa; phylum Chordata; class Aves; order Piciformes; family Lybiidae; genus Pogoniulus; species Pogoniulus pusillus. The sequence goes on along the minus strand of NC_087285.1, from coordinate 9,392,945 downwards.
TCAGAGAAGAGGTATTCCAAGAGTAACCTCAGTCATCCTCAGAATGGAAGTGCTGACAGCATTTTCTGCCCACCATTAACGGCTGCAGCATCCCACGGCATTGCTGGTCTGAGTCCTGGACTTTCCCAGGCTTCTCTGAAATAACATCACTTCTTCCAGTACTCTTCTTTCTTTGTGTGTTCCTTGGTTGGGACAACAGAAGGAGGCGCCATGGTTGCCACACTATCAGGATACTGAGAGCTTTTTCTGCCAATCCCTTGTCCCAAGGATTTAAACTGAACTTGCTGCTGCACTTCAATATGGAAACACTGTCGGGAGCCACGTGGAACCATCCCATTTCATACTTAGCTGATACTGTCTCAAAAGATTTAATGTTGGTTTAGTGAACTGTGTGATTCCTGATTTGCTATAATTAGCCCTACTGGTGCAAGCAATTCCAATTTTTCTGAGTCCTCAAGCAAACCTAATACTTCCCCTTTGAGATGAACTCTAGGCAAAGAAGATCTCACTAAAACAAAAGAACAAGCAGTAGAACATGGTCAACGAGTGCTTTGCTGTCTCAGGAGCTGTAGAGAGACCCTACTTGAAAGAAAGGAACCTATTTCCAACGAACAAACCTGCAGTGCACTGGAACTGGCCAAGAAAAAAAGACAGCCATGTGTAAGTACGGGTTCTGCTTTTTCTGAACACTAAATGAATAGCCTCGATGCAAAAGAGGCAACAAAAATCCTGCAAATTCTGTCTCCTCCACCCTTCCAAGAGACTTGGTCGTAAGTGAAGGTGCTTGTATACATCCATGTCTGCTAAGCAAAACACATAATCATTAGAACTAGTCTAATTTCAGTAAAAAGAACATTCTGCCACTCAGAAATTTATTCCTTATGATTTACAGCTCCGTGGTTTTATCTTCAAGTGAAATATTTAATTTCTTCTTATACTGAAGCATCAAACCCACATAATTAATATGTAGTCAGGCTAATACTTAAGCGCTATAAATCAGAAGCATTATATAAACAAAAGTGTCGTCTTGAACAAGATTGGGAATGCACAAAACTACTTATTTCCCACTTTTATAATGATGCAGTGACTCAGAGCAGATAGAAAATGATTAGTTTTCCTTCCAAAGTAAGAAATATTGCTTCCATCTGTAAAGTATAATATTGTGATGTCATAAAGTTTTCCTAAACACTGAATTTGCCCTTATTCCCTCTCAATCATTTTAAAAGAACTGCTCTCTCTTATAGAGCTTGGATTTAAATCACAATAACACACCAAGAAGATGAATGACAGTGCTATTGGATATGGCTAAAATTGGATCCTTCAGCACAGGTGAATGATGAGACAGCGCTTCTCTTCTTGATATATTTTCTTCTTCTATTAGTTTCCTCCCATAGCTGGGATTTCAGTTTGAATTTTAATGTATGCGGTTGCTGCTAATCTTAGTGTCTTATTTTTTTCCAGCACCCTCTTATTGTATAGACAATTCATTCTCCAAAGCAGTAATACACTGAGGCTTGTGACTGCCCAAGAGATAAAGCAATTCGGAATAAAGTTAGAGCTGGCTCTGAAGTATGGCAAATACAACAGGTCAATATCTTCAGAAGCGATGCCTTGCCATACAAAAAATGCACACATTTAGATCAACTCACATTCATTTACTCAGATGGTTTCCATTTCAGACAATATTGTCTCTATTAAGTCACTGGGGAAACATGATGGGTAGTTCCAAATTCATAGTTTCAGATTTTATTGAAAGGGCAAATTGCAGAGTATTTCCTGGCTTACAGAATCTGCCACATGTGCACACAATCCAAATTGCAATCAATGCCAGTACTTAAGTGTCAGTGCTCATATAATATCCCCCAAAGCTAGTTATTCCTGGGAAACCTTTCAGAACAAGAGAGTGGTTAACTGTTTTTCTAGGAAACATTTTTTCTGATGTGATTTCCAGTGTTCTTGTTTCATATTTCTAACTAAAAAGCCAGCTGAGCTTGCATAACTTTTATTCCTGCCTAATTCTGGAAAAGTGAAGACATCCAATTTAATTAGATGCATGATATGAGGTTGGGGTAAAGGTTTGAGAGCATTTTTCAGTAAGATGAAGTCACTAAGCCTCTGTGGACTAATCTGTAAAATGCTTACACAGTACATGAGCTGAATCCCACTCTTCTCTCCTAATGAGAGCACAATGGAGTGAACTCCCAAGGGAAGAGAGAGGGGATTTGAAGTGCAACAGGCAGCTTGGTTCTGCGTGAAATAATTACTTCAACTGTGTGGGCATGTGAAGAGTGAATCTGGTGGGATTTCCTGAATACTCACTTTCTCATTGAGAAGTATAAGTCCGAGCAGTGGCCTTGACACAGACCATTGGTTTCTGCAGTCTTCAAAAATGATGGTGTTCATGAGGATTGACATCATCTGCAAGAAGGTTCAGACAGTTTTACATGAGTGTGGATAATGCTGTCACACCACACGATGCAGTGAGAAAGAAAATGTAATCAATCACCAGGTGGATGCCACCTATCAGCGTGGTATTACAGAAGTCATTCTTGCAAACAGTTCCATAACTGAAACTACCAGGTGAAGAGAGGTAAAGAGATGTCAAAACTCAGCTCTAAAGAGAAAGCTGAAGTTAAGCCAAATATGAATTGAGATTTAGAGCTGTGTTAATTTAAGGTACAGGCTTTGACTTTACTACAGGGATTTGCCCTGTTGTCACACTACTTCTAGCAGAGCAATACACGTAATGACCAGTAATCTATATTAGTTTCAGATTAATCCCCAGCTGCTCTTCAAGATTCTGGATTTCTGACATCCACCTCTCTTTGTCTATGACCCTGGAAGGCACATGAAGGTAACACACCCTGTTCTGATGAAGGCAGTCATGATCACAGCATGAAGTCTATAAATCTCTGCTGCTTCCCCCATGCTTAGAAAGCCAGCCTCTGATTTTTAGACATTCTGCTTCACTTTTGTGACTTTACAGAGCTCTACAGCAGGCACAGAGCCACTTCACCAACTTTATAAAGCACTGAGATCTATCAACTCATACAATTAAGTCCTATTGGCACCCAAACAGAAGCTACATAATTCACTTTGCTCGTTGGCTGGCACATAACCAGATCCTTCAGCTAATGTCACATGGAGTATTCTCCCTCTGAGGCCTCTTCTGTACCTCTAGTGTATGTAGGACTTATTTTAGGGATTGGAACAACGTTTGTAAAAAAAGAAACCACAAAATAACTATAGAATCCATTTAAAGATACAATGCTTTAAGATATCCTTGAGATATGTTAGTTCAAAATGCCAAGGGCCACAACATATACAAACCTAAAAACATTACTCAGAGATTAAACAGAGTGAAAATTTGTAAAATGTCACCAGTAAATAGCTTGGCTCACATTTATAAAATATCTACACCCTAAAACCAAACGTAGAGGAAGTAGAAAATGATTAAATCCTTTCTCCTAGCCCAATGAGTAGCTGTGAACAGGGTCTCCAGAGAGCTGCCACACTGCAAACTAGCCTGTAATAACTGACCAAGGCGAAGTCAAACAGCATGTTTCACTAAATGAGAAAGATGAATCCTACCACTACAAATCACCTGGAACAGAAATATCCACAAATCATTTGAGCTTTCAGCTTAGGAACGCACAAGCTGGCGTGGGAAATGTCGATTCTTCACCTGACTTCACAATTTATACATTAGGCAAGCTATTTTCCATTATGTATAGGACCAGAGCAGTTCTATACTGCTTTGGAACCAACACAAACAATTCAGAACCTCTGGATGAGCACTAATAATGCTAATGGTTGGATATGATGACCTTAAAAGTCTTTTCCAACCAAAATGATTCTACATTTTTTTGTAGGGGCTTGTTTTCCAAACATAAAGAACATTCACAACTTCTCATAACTCATTCATCACCAGGTTTTATCTCTGCAGCTTTAACAAAGCCAGCTCTTAGGAGAGAGGTGTGGGTTTAAGTAATTAAACAAATCTGCTTAGGCTGTGATTTAGTCAGAGCACCATCACTGACATACCTGTATTTCTTGAAGTGCTAGGCATGTAGAGACTATCAGTGTGATGCTTAATCTAAACAGGGCATCCTCAGAGACCAGATCACAACTGACCCAGAGGGAAAGTGCCACTTTTTTTCTGAACTCCAGCATCATACTCCAAGTGACATCTACACCCTTCACATCTCATGTGATCAGTGATTTGACTCTGCTGTCATCAGGAGAAACAAGTCAACCCTTGCAGGGAAGAATTTCTGTATACTTGACATACAGCTCCAAACCAGGTCCATTTCTGTTGCTCCCCTGAGTCATTCAGGTCATGAAAGAACTGCAACTGTTCAAGCTTCTGAAGAAGGCCCTGAAAGAATGTGCTGCCTTCTTCAGATTTCATTTACTGACACACATATACATATATTTGCATTTATGATGACACATGGACAGAAATGGTAACCACAATTTTCCAGAGATGAGATCTTAGAATCATAGAATCACAGAATTGTCTAGGTTCAAGATTACTGAGTCCAACTGTTTAGCCAGCATTGCTGGGTCATCACTAAACCATGACCCTCAGCACCACATGTACAGGTCTTTTAAATTCCATCAGGGCTTCCTTGGGCAGTGTGTTCCAGGGCTTGACAATTCCTTTGGAGAAGCAATAGTTCCTGGTACACACTGTAAACCCTCCCTGGCAGAATCTGAGCCCGTTTCTCTTTGCCCTACTCCTAGTCCCTTGGGAGAAAAGATCAACGCCCCTTTACAACTTGCTCTTAGGCAGTCACAGAGTGTTCTTGCCTAATAACATCTACAACTGAGGAGATTAAGGCAGTCACATGGCCAGCTCTGCTGGGCCAGAGTGATCCCCTGGCTCCAGGGCCACTGGGTGGACCCATGTACCTAAGCAAGTGCTCAGCAGCCCACAGCAGCAGCACTGTCTGCAGCATTACTGCTTTTGAGAACTGCAGAGCACTTCCCAGATTAGTTGGCTTCGAAGTGTGCCCCTGAGACACATCAGCGTTAACCATCACATTTTACAGAGGAGCTGCCTGAGCAACAGTCTGTAGGCAAAGCTGCCGAGACAGACTGAGCCTGAGGCACCCTCTCAACCTCCGGAGCTCCTTCCTGCCACCCTTCAACCTTGACCATGCTGCGCTAGAGACCTGCTGTCTCTCTTACCAGCCAGCAGCAGAAGCTAGTGGAGTTCAGGTGGACCAGCATGTATGTAGAATGCAGGTGTCAGAAGGCGGCCCCTGCTATGGTACACTCTTTCCTTGTCCACCTTGCCAAAAGTCTCATCACCTAACTGGAGATCACAAAGAGACTCAACAGCAAAGTAAAACATAGTGCACAGAAGCAGAATTGATCAAATGTAGGGACTTTTGGGGTTTTTAGGTGGAAAATGACCTCTTGATGGAAACTGAGACATTTTGCTTCAGGAGCAGGACTTCTCAGATGCTGGCACATACCCACTACACCTCTCCCTCAGCTGGAGAGCTGCTGCAGCATGAGGCAGGCTCACATCCTCATGCTGAGTCAGGAAAAATCCAAGGTCTCAAGGTGGGCAAAGAGATATTAGAAAGAAATGGATGTAGAGGAACAAATCATCTATTTTCTCCTTACTTCAAAATAGCAACCTTGCCTCTCTTATCTTAAACACAGGGCATCACTTTATCTGGTTCAATAATGTTTCTCCTGACACATTTGTTCTTTACAGAAGGAACTATTGACAGAACAGGCAAGAGTAAAGAACTGTTCTTCCAACAAATTAATTCTTCAGAGCTTCTCTTCTTTCAGAGCCTGTGTCTTGGGTGGAGGAGGAAAATATTGGTCAAAATAACCCTCAATATGAAACCTTAAGAAAAAGGAAGCTGGAACAGAAGCTGCCTTTCCATTAGAAGACTTTTTTTTCCTGCTGCTCCATGTTACCAATAGAGAGCATGTGCATCACTGTAGATCCCTTAACTCATTTCTTTCTCCCATATATTGGGATGAATATTTTATTCTGCTAAAACTAATCCCATTTGGACATCAAGAGCGTTCTCTTGCCACCAGAGGCAGCAGTACTGATTGTGTTACAAAGGATTCAGAACAGTGGAGAATACCCACAACTTTCAAGCAGCACTTGGCAGGTAAGAACATTCCTCTTTTTCATTCAGATCTTAAAAAGATGCAGATTTGTTGTCCAGATGGAGACGGGTTACAACTGGTGTCCCTCAAGGGCCTGTACTGGGACCAGTGCTGTTTGGTATCTTCATCAGTGACACAGAAAGTGAGACTGAGTGCACCTTCAGCAGGTTTGCAGATGATACCAAGCTGAATGATGCAGTTGCTAAGACTGAAGGATGAAATGGCATCCAGAGAGCCCTGGACAGGCTGGAGAGGTGGACTGAGGAGAATCTCAGTAAGGTGAAGTGCAAGGTCCTGCACCTAGGTCATGGTAACCCTCCATATCAATACAGACTTGGGGATGGTGAGATTGAGAGCAGCCCTGCAGAAAAAGACTTGGGGGTGCTGGTGGATGAGAAACTGGACATGAGCAGACACCGTGAGCTTGTGGCCCAGAAGGTCAATGGAATTCTGGGCTGCATAAAAGGCAGTGTGGCCAACAGAGAGAGGGGATTCTGCCCCTCTGCTCTGGTGAGACCTCACCTGGAGTACTGCATCCAGCTCCACAGCCCTCAACACAGGAGGGACATGGACCTGCTGGAGTGGGTCCAGAGGAGGGCCATAAAAATCATCAGGGGGCTGGGCTGGAGCACCTCTGCTACAAGGACAGGTAGAGAGAGCTAAGGTTGTTCAGCCTGCAGAAGACAAGGCTTCAGGGAGACCTAAGAGAGCCCTTCCAGTATCTGAAAGGGGCCTACAAGAAGGCTGCAAAGGGACTGTTTACAAAGGCCTGAAGTGACAGATTAAATTTTAATCTGTTGTTTTAAAAATATTTATTTTCCTAGGAAACCTAACTTCTGCATTCATATTTTCAAAGCCAAAACTTCCAGATGAAATCACAAAACTAAAGCCATTGTTTATTGTGAAAGTGAGGATCAGCCCATTCTGCCTGAACTAGAAATATTTAACTGTCAGAAACAGCAAATGAGTTGAAATTTGCAGTACAGGGGAGTTAGAGAGTCACATGCCTTGTTCCCTTGCCTTATAAAATCACATTAAACCAACAAAGAGCCTTGAACAGGTGGTTCTGAAGCAGCAGAAGCATGGAAGGCTGCTGCTGCAGCTGATACAGGCAGGCTTGGCCTTCAGCACTGAATAACAGGCTGAATTACACCCAGCAGCTTTGCTTCTGGACACCTTCTTGACTCCCATCCTGATGCTAATTTTCATTACATGTGTAGGAAGAGAGGAGAAATTGTGGATGGAGGGAGGGTGGAAGAGAGAGGGGGGCATCAGGCAGAAAACATCAGACAGAAACTGGGCTCACACAGCCGCAGAGCTCTTTTCCAGTCTTTCTGCTCTGAGCCTGCTACAGCTACCCTGAGAGCAAGCTTCTCCTTCAGCTTATACATGCAAGAAGAGCCCTCCAGACTTTTGCCTATAGATACAGCATTTCACCCTGTTTAGATGTGTCCAATAAACATTAATAAATAGAATGTGATGATTTAACAGATGAAGCTTACTGTGAGTGACTCAATCTTGGTCTTTTAGTTTTCACTTATGAAAAATTAAGGTATAAATGGCTGAAAAATACTCAATTGCTGGTGTCAGGACAAGGCACCTCAGTAACACACTCCATTCCATGACCCACTGCATGTCTGCAGCTAATGGACAGAAACAGGATTTCGATCTATCTGTCACAAACTATTCCTACCAGGTACATGTTTTGTTCTGTTGGGAGACTCTTTTCTTGCACTGCTCAGAAGGGAGGGAGAAGGGATGGCTATAGATGGGAAAAAAGAAACAGTTACAGGAATGTGGAGCTTGGCATTTCCCTGGACATGTCTTTAGAACTGGCTAAGAGGCTGTGCATGGGACAGTCACTTGAGGCATGTTCAAATCATGAGCCAGCAGAAATAATCATAAAGTAAACCTGTACTAACTTAGGTGAAACCTGACTTTGTGTCTGAAAGAAAAATCAGGAGCACATCCTCTAAAGGATACATTTAGGATAACAGTTGAATGTTAAACAAGCACCTGCCATGTGCCTGGGACATTTCCTACCTCAGACCCATTGCAGTTTTCTGGGTTCTTTTCCCCTGTTAAAATAAACTGTCACATGCTAACAGCACAGTAACACAAACCAGCAGCACAAAGCAGACTTTTCAAGTTTAGGCTCCATCATCTCCTACCTTTAGCCAGCAGTGAACTGCCTTTCAAGCAGTTGACAGCACCACAAAGCAGATGTTTGTGCCTCACTAGAGAATAACGAAGCTGGAACATGGGCAGCAGACGCAGCCTGCACACAGCGACAGATTCTGCCCTACACCAGCAGCTTCTGACACAGGGATTTTAGTGTCTTTCCTCTGGTTTGAGAGCATGTTCAAAGACGACAGAGCATGCCCTTTTCAAATGTTTTTTTTTTATGTGAAGGACTGCAATAGTGGGACCAGTCTTGCCTATCAGAATTGGGTCCATCTGTCCTAAGGGAGCCCATGCTCATCAGAGGAGGAAGAGATGCCAGCTGGCCGCTGGAGACTCACCTATAGGAAAGCAGCAAGTCTCACAGGATGGAGCAGTTTTGTCTGGTCTAAGGGTTGCCTGTGTTAAATACTGGAAGCAGAACAGTTAACAGCAGCAACATGAAAAACGCCTGATGAATGAAACACCTCTTTCTGCAGGGAGGAGGGGATACATTTGGTTAATTATTACCTTCCAGGGTGTGCTGACTTGCTTCTGTCTGTGCTGAATTTCATGTAAACCCTCTGTTGAATGTCACATACTCATATGCTGCCTGAAGTGCTAGATTCTGTATCTGGGTATATGCTGTAGCTGACAGATGTTTACAAATGTGTGTATCTACACAGCTTCTTTTTGCCTATCCATCTGTGCTCCCTGATAGACAGGCAAATTATTCCACCTCAGGCTGGAATAATTTAAGATTGTAACATCAACCCTTAATCTGCATTTTCTAGCTGGTAGCATTCAGAGATTTTTAGTTACAGATACTAGAGTGTCATTTTAAATTAACCTAAGCTGTTTGTTTAAGGTTCAGCCATTTCCAAACAAGTGGCTGTAACTATACTGCAATCCAGCTGGTTTTAACGATGACAGAACTGTGATTAGCTGGGACTTTTGGAATGTTCAACCTGCCATAATTTGCATAATTTGTAACACAAACTTCAGATGGGTTTTCTGCAGTAGAAGGCTGAGCTCTTTAAAAACATTATTAAAAATTAATACACATTCCTCTCTGTGTTTAGCAGTATATGAAGATGCAGCTCAGTTTAGGTCTCTGTAAATCCAGTTTGTCTTATCCCAGCAGGTCTGTAAGCAGTTTTTCAGTCTCTTCCTTTTTTGCACAGTCTTAGCTGAGAGGTGACACTGGATGAAGTCACTGTCTACTACCAGCATCTCTGACCAAATGACTGGTTACAGGTGATTTAATCCTCCTGGGAGGAGGGAACAGCAGCTTCACCTACACCAACACCTCCCAGCAAGAGACTGTTTTTAGGAATGTAAATGGTCCTGTGTCTACTTCTCTTAGTCTTTCCCTCAACTGACACTAGGACTCGCAGCCTGCATCTTCTTTACATTCCTCAAACATGAGCTCTCACCCTTCTCTTCCACAGCTCCTGAGAACCCACAAATGCCTTCCTTTGCACCAAGTGCTGGGAGGTGATAAGAAAAAAACCCACCTATCAATGTTACAGTGTGGGGGGGACACTTTCAATGTTACACCAGGATTTCAGCATAGGAATTCGGATCTTTGCCTGCCTGATCATCAGTTTACTGAAATCTCCAGTAATAGGAAGGTCTTCAAAATTCCAGTCAAGTGAGGGGAGGAAAAGAGGTTGGAAAATGCTATCACTGGAAAAATAATTTAGTCTAAAGCAAATGTAAGGATATCTCAGTCTACAGAAATGTTCCAGAAATGCAAAAAGCTGCATATGGAAGGCAAGGGTGAACTCTTAAGTCCTTCATCCAAAGAAGTTGAAGGTATGTCACTCTGATAAGTACCCCTGAATCTGAACTGGACTCAGGCTGACACACATAGAAGCATGCTCAGTGCAGCGCTGGGGGAGGCAAACCCCCACACATCAAGGAGCAGTCCTTAAGCTGGTCTGAAATTTGCACTCATCTTCCAGTCAAGTCCAGCCTAGCACCTCCCACATAATCCACCTGGCCTTGCAGCAACACTAAGAGGTTTGCAAGTTCTCTTCGACAAGAGCCCTGATGTTGCTTGCCACCAGGCAGCTGGGACTCCCAGGCAGCTTGAGCACAGGCTCAAACCGTGTGGATGTCTGCCAGCAGCAGAGCCAGAGGCATCCCCCACACAGCAACAGTAACCAGTAGTGCAGAGAAAATTAGAACCAGGGTAATCATTTTACTCATATTTACCTTAGTTTAGCACTGATATGGAGATAATCATCAGGGACAGGGAGGCAGGCTCAGCCTTTAAACCACACCTTGAAGGAAATCTAAATGCAAGAAACCTAAAATCTTGGCTCTAGCCACTCTTCAAGGACTGTCCGTAGAGCACAGTGAGCTGCTCTGCTCTACTGGAGCAGAGCAGTGTACTAGCACAGAATTTAGCCTAATCCAAGCATTAATTACCCACTGCCTAACAGATTTCAAGGCTCTTCTGTCTTCAAACTGTTCATAAATTGATTCTAATTTCTTCTGTGGAACAATTAAAAGTATTTTTGTTACCCTGATGAACCGAACTGTAACCAAAGCTATTGCAAATAAACATAAAAGACAGATGATAAAGAAGGTAATAAGCAGATTGCTACTGCGTCCTGAATAGTCACCAACACTTCTTAGTGAATATCATCTTTCACAACAACAACAACAAAGGATAAGAGCACAAGGCTATTTCGTGCAGTCATCAAAACAAAATGCACTGAATATTATATTTCATACTAAATACATTACCCTGGCAGTTTGACACTCAACATTTCAATAGATATTGCGTCTCTCCAACATTCTGCCTGAATTTCTGCAGATGGACTTTTAAGTATCAATGGAAGATTACTTTACTTGTCATGCTAAAAAGGTTTTAAAGAATGGTTGCACACACTTCATTTCAATGTTTTTCTAATTTCCTTTTTAAAAAAAAAAAGAAGTCTTTTGTAAAGGGAAACAAATCATGAATTCACAATGATGGTTAGACTGAAAGGTCAAACCCCACGGCGTGCAGTAGTCCCTTTGTAGCTACTGTCTTGTCTCTGACGTGCCCAGCAAAGCACCGGGAGGAGCTGATCGAGTTAAACTCAACTAACCTAAACCATGCTAAGCTGAGCTGAGATAAACTAACAGTGCTCCTGAATCCCACTGATCTGCTGTGAGAGTGGGATCTTTTTAAATGGATTTTACCCTGTGCAGGTTCCTGGAGACATGTATGTGCTAGTTTGAGCCTAGCCAGAATGTTCTGGTGAGAAGAACTAGATTACAGGCTGTGGAAGGAAACAAGGCTGATGTCTACCTCACTCATTGGCTCGCTGAGATGTATAAAACCAAGAATCAAAACATAGATAAGGTACAACTTCTTCTGCTGGGGAACTGGCTGAGATGCATCTCTAACCTCACCCCTCTATGCCTTTTCTTTGACTATTCCACTTTGCTTCCTAACCTCCTGGCTGAACCTCCATTCTTCCTTGGGACTGGGGTAAGGTTGAGAGGGGTAGGGGGAAGGCGAAGGGGCAATTGGAAGCCCCTCCTGGGGACTCAGGTTTCTTGGAGAGGTGTTGTGTTCCTGTATTACCTTTTACCTTGAATATTTCTGCATATACCTCTATATACTGTAAATATCTGCTTGTATATTCTGCTAAGCTGTAAATAATAAGCTTCATTCAATTTCCACAGCCAACTGAGTCCAGTCTGGGTGATTTCTAAAAGTGTGTCAGGGGGTGGGTAACACCCAAACCATCACAATGTAAATACCCCAAACCCTCCACTTTCAGTAAAGCCCCCTAACAAGTAAATACTGAAGAAAAATCTCCACAAAGTTGCTGGATCTCCTGATTTCAGCAGACACTCTGAGCACACAAGTACCTCTCAGGATCACAAACACACAAAACCAATGTCAATTTATCAGTGTAGGAAAAATGTGGATTTTAAGGTTCAATTCTTGACACTGAGGAAGCCAGCCAACATGAGCTGTAACTTATTTAGTGTATGCCACTCATCAGAAAGGTTTTTGCTACAAACCAGTCCTTTTCACCTGAAACACACCTTCTGTTGGCCCCAAATGGGCACTGACCGAGGCAGAACGCCACAGCCATCGCCTCGTCAAACACCACGCCTCTAAACAAGCATCACCTCATGTGCTCTATGCTGTGATGGGCCACTGCTATCCTATCCTGTCCTGTCCTGTCCTATCCTATCTTTGTAAGCTGCTGCCATGCTAGAATTTAAAACTTGGTTTATTTATTTATTTTTCCAACGGGGCAAGCGGAAGGTGTTTGTTCACTCAGGATGAGTTTCATTACTCACGTGGCAAATCTGCCAGTAGCAGATCATAGAATGGATTGTTATCTTTCCCTATCCATTTTCTAAAGATATTGCTTTCTTTCCAGACTGCAAGCATCACTTCTAACTGGATTTTGAATTATAATGTGAACTTTACAAAATTATTGGTGCTATTCATATCGCTAGTTAGATTCTAGAGAACAGCAATATTTTTTGCCCTTCCCCAAACCGGCACCTCTTAGTGTTTTATACCAAACAACCACAGCCAGCAGAATGTGAACATTTCCAAGTAATGTAAAGTATTACATTGCTCCGAGTAAACAAGGAATAAAACATTTTTATACTTCTCCTTAAACTTATTTGCTTTTTGAAAATATTTATGCAACGGAGCAGGCACGAGGTTACTGAGAAACACAGCCAGTTCCTCTTCTTTAATTGAAACATTTATGCTTTTTGTTCTGCTAGCAAGAAGCAATGAGCAGTAATAATGCAAGATAAATATACAAGAAACTTATAGATATGATTGTAAAACAACGTCGCCCTAATGTTTTCATTTAATTACCCTGCAATGTATTCTATTTAATATTCATTACTCAAAAGCCAATTTAAAAGAGAAAGAGGTGAAGGGACTTATTCAGAAAGACGGACTGTCATTCACTGCAATAGTTATCTAATATACAGAAGTTAATAAAGCAGATTAATCTACAAGTCCCTTTAAGCCATCACTGAGTTTAGAACAACTGCCTCTTTGACCTCTAACCCTCCCGCTGTGCACCAGTAGCAGGTGCCAGCTGCACTGAAATTATGGTCGAGGCGTTTTAAGGCAAAGTCTTTTCTTACTTTGCTTCTGACCAGCAGCTGACCCTGTAGGAACGATTGTTTCATGTGCTGGCCTAAAGGCTACATAAACCACTAACCGATAAACAAAAGCATACATACGCCAGCTGCCTAGCCCGAGGGGGCACATCCAACACTGACACCTCCAGCAGTTCGTTCTGCAAGCCCAAGAGCCGCTTTTTGTTTCCATCCCTGAATTCTGCACAATACTTGCTACTTTGCGGAACTAAACTTCTCCCCATCCCCAAAAGTGTTTGTGTGAACTATGGCACAGCTTGGATGATTAAGAGGAGATTCCCAATTTGATTTAGCACCATTATTAAGAGCGTGAAATCTTCAGATACATCACTAATGATGATGTATTTTAACATTAAAAGTCTTAAAATTGAATTACTTGATTCACATGACAGCGAATCACAACAAGGCTTTCAACAAAGCAGAATTAGAAAAGACACTAAACTCATTAATTTTTTTTTGATTTCTTAATTGACAGCCCTCATGCAGTGACAGCTATACGTTTAGCAATATACTTGGGACTGAGGCTGCTGCTGCTGCTTTCCTACATGTGCAGCAAGACGTGAAGCAACCTTATTTTTCATTAAGATAAGATGGCTTTGACATAGTTATTTTGCTGATACAAATTGCACAACCACAAAAACAATCAGAGTAATGATTAAATGCAGTTATGTACATGGGAGACTACTAGTGCAAATGTTAACATATTTAAATGGGTTCCCTTCATTAAAAAAATTATATATGATATTAAACCATCAATCAAATGGAAACACTAGAGTCTAAACGTATTGTCACTGTTTAAAATAAATGACTCTGAGACTGAATTTTGGCTCACTCAATATGGTGCCTTTTCTGTTGCTTAGCCACCCAAGTCTCTGCTGGCTTGGGCTACAGCTGGTACATCTCCATCCTTTTCAATTAATAAAGAAAGTTATGATAGTATTGGATAACATTTTAAAATCGTGCTAAGAGGCTGAAAACAGATGTCCCAATAAAAATCCCTCTCACTGCTGTATCAAACCTTTCAAGTCTCAATCTGGCAAAAGCTGAGCGCTCTGGTGCTGATTCAGCTGAGCCTTTAAATACAGACAATTGTAAGCGGAGGAACAACAGCACCTGTGGGTTTGACTTGGTCTTAAAATTCAGCATGTGCTCACACACGGGGCTCAAGGTGCTCACCTACTCAGCACCCCACCCCACTGCCCTCTGCCAGTACAATTCTGATGTCTGTGACGTGCTTGTATGCAAGTGCTTCTGCCTTGGCCATGAAGCACGCATTACCAGCACATCATCTCCTCAGGTTTTTATTTCAATTGCTCGACATAACTCCACACTAGCTGTGCATGCCACTGAGGTTTATCTGAAGAACAAAAAAATAATCACCGATTTTACTACATAAAAGGGGAAAAAAAGGAAGCAGCAATTTATAAAGTGTTTTTATTTTAGTACTGCTACTTGATTTTTCATTGCAACTGGCATCTTTACTTTCTGGATTACACTTGCTATGCATTACTGCTATGCTGAGTCACTTACTGCATCTTCATCACTTGGTGAAGACTCTTTTCAGTGGTGCCTAGGACAAGGGACAACGGGCACAATCTGGAACCCAGAAAGTTCCATCTTTTGCTGTGAGAGACCTGGAGCCTAGAGTAGGCTGTCCAGAGGGGATGTGGAATCTCCTCTGAAGAGATTCCACACCTGCCTGGACATTGTAATCCTGGGCAACCTGCTGTGGGTAACCCCGCTTTAAGCAGGGAGGTTGGACTGTATGATCTCTAGAGGTCCCTTCCTCTGTGAGCTTCAGATGGCTTTGGCTGCACGCTGTGTCTTGTGGGCACTGTGCACGTGTAATCCTAACAGTAGCACAACGTTCAAGCTCATCAAAAGCCCTCCTTGTTCTTAACCACACAATCCTGCTGAAAATGATGCTCAGGATGTCATCACAATTCAACACTCTCCCTTCTTCGTTACCCCTGTACCTAACACAACTCTCAGGAAAGGAAAACTGACTTACTGAAATCTGGTCTCTGTGTCCAACCAACCATTCAGCCCCTTCCACATGCAGCACAGAATTGTTTCCATGATCACTTTGTGGAGTTTTTTACTTACTGTGCAGGGCTCTAAACAACATTTGTCAGAACTATGGGTGAATGGTGCAACAAACCTGACAAAACTGACTGACTTTTTGCAAAGAACCAACGTTTGATAATACCTTATCAGGCCACAACAGAACAAACAACCTAATGAATGCAGTTCAGCAAGAGATGCATTAACAGAAGATAAAGGCAGCATCTTAAAACAAAAAATTACACTTCTATATATGAAGTGGAACAAACATCATCTTCACCTGTCAATCCCAAAGTAACAGCACAGAAAAGCAGAAGCCTTCTAAAGTTATTTATTAAGACGCTTAGCACACAGCATAATGTAGCAGCAATAGCTGAAGCTAATAAACTTAATACCACTTTCTATCCATACCTCTCAAATTATTTTACACCCGTTAAATCAGTTTAGTTGTAAAGCACTGTCATAAAGCAGTCGTTTACAGATTAAGCTCAGACTAAGTAGCTCACCCAGGGGGAACAAAGCCTGTGGCCAGCAGAGCCTAAGTCAGCAGCCACTGACACCCTTCGAAAGGATGCCATGACTTGTTCCTACGTATTAAGAAGTTGTTTCACTTCTGTGTGTTCTGTTGCTCCTGCCTTTGGTACAGTCGCATTAGCCTACTAAAAACCCCACTGTTGTTACAGGACGTAAGCAAGCAAATAAAGCATTAATGCGGTTTAATGACACAGCTCTGAGTCTGAAGCAGCTGAAGGCCGCAGTCCCAGGCACACACACAGTTACCCAGCTGCAGTCAGAGGCTCAATTGTCCCATTTAGCAGAGAACAGCGCTCAGCTGCCCGCGTCTGTTTCAGGTCTGCTGAGAGGCGGCAGCGTGCCCTGCGTGTGGGCGCGCACAGAGCCGGATAGCCCCACGCAGGCTCCCGCAAACGGGCGGTCCTGCACCCGGCAGCAGCCTCGCCTGGGAGGGCTTGCCTCACTCGGCTCCTCCGGCCACCCTGCTCGGCCCCGCGGCCCGGCCAGAGGGAAGCGAGGAGAGGGCCGGGCTGGCTTAGTCGATCCCAGAGAGCTCCGCTCCGTACCCCAGCCCTGCTCGGCCGTGCTGCCGCCGGCAGGGGGCGGCGATTCCGCTGCGCTGCTGTCGCCCCGGGCCTGCCCCGCTGTAGCTCAGCACCTACCATCGGCATCTACGGCCGCCCGCGGCGCTCCGAGCGTGCCTCCTCCTTAGCCCCGCCGGTCACTTGGCGCCGGCCCCCGCGACACCGTGCGCCCGGTCTCCGCAGAGGCGGCTGTCTCCGCTGCGGGACCGGCAGGGCGGGAAGCAGCGGTCGCGGAGCAGCGGAGCTTGGGCGTCCGGGAGGCGTCCGGTGGAGAGTCCGCATCCCGCTCAAGAGCCCGGAACGGGAAAGGGACCCGTGCAGCCGCCGTCGGGGCTCCACTGCGGGCGGCTGGGCGAGGCGGCTGCTCCTCAAGAGCGGCTGGAAATGTTAATTACCTGACTACTTCCTGAGATCCAACTTGGAAGAAATGGTCTAACTAGTAAATAATTGCAGTTATCGTTGCATCAGTTTAGTTTAAAGAGCTGACAACCCTCTCTAAACTCAAAGCACAATTAGTCATTAGGGTCTAGTTTTTCAACTGTTAAGCAATTTGTAACCCATTCCTTTTAATAGGGTTATGCATTACTTAACCGACACAGATGTCTCGAAAACTGAAACCGCTGGTTATGAAGCAGCAACCTTGTTCATTAGCCTCCATGATAGTCAAATCATCTATAAACCCCCTGTTTAATGGCCAGCCGATGAATAATCAATGTCTCACTTTTCATCTGAGTGTGAAAGTGAGAATAATCTAATAGACTGTCCCCCTGGTAAAACGCCAGGCCTTGGGTTCCGCTTCTATTCAGGGCAGATTTATAACCCAATGGAAACCTGATGTAAACATATGATCAATGAGTCCCATCATTGCTGATAATAACCCCCAACCGGCCCACTCCCTCATCTCAAAAGCCATCCCTTTAGGCTATTAGTTTCGTCCAGCTAATCCTCTCTACTATTTCTGCCTGCTGCTTTTACCTTGGCCATCCGTTCAGTCCGGCAGACTCAGAAGTAATTTTATACACAGCAGAGAGCGGGTGGAATTGATTTTTCACTCAGTGCTCAGTTCCCATCTGAATAATTATCAATTTTACTGCCTCATAAAGGGCAGAGTCAAAATTTCAAATCAATTCAAAAAGAGCTTCTGAGACTACAGAAACTGTGCATGAGAATAAAGGTCAAAGTTGTCAGTGACCTCGGGAGATGATGTCAGGTATTAGAACACTGAGTAGTTGACATCAGAGGCACTCAATATGATATGACTAGTGCTAATGCAAATCATATTTATGCTGACTACTGGAGACCAGCCATTAATATTTAAAAGAGTACGTGAAAGCCTGCATTCAAAATAAATATAACGTATTCTGCAGGACCTGAAGTTAATAAAGACAGATCACTGCCTGGTCATATGCTGTGAAATGAAAGATTACTGCCTATTAGCAGACAAGGTATTAAGATTGCCACAAATGCAGGGAAGGTCCTGAGCCCAGGCTGCTGTTCTGCTCTTCACATTCAGATCACTGCACACACACTGCAATACTGAGCAAGCTCACAGCCCCCCACTCTGATTTCACTGCTAGTTTCCCTAGTTAAATGTAAGATGTTAAAATGTACAGTTAAAAATGTAAGAACTTGTAATATGACAAAGGGAAAATTTGTCTTTGGATAATGATGTCAATAATAAACATCATTAATGCTCTCACAATATGGTATATACTGCCAGGAATGTACTAGCTACCATTAGTTACTTTCCCCCTTCAATTAGAATAGTAAACAAACGACAACAGTAACTGTGGTGATTGTATGCTAAGCTCTTTGCAAACAGCAGCATGCCTATTAGGGTAACACAAGGATGACCACACTGATCATCTGCATTTTGTTAGTAACTTACTTCCCTTTTCCTTAAAAGCCTCCAGACCTGCAAAACATGTCTCTTGAAATGAGAACTTTGCAACTGTATTGGCAATGCAGAGTCCTGTAAACAGGTATTTTCAAACAGCTTAATGAGATTTTGAGAGAACGTGGCACAGAGCAAATGTGGAACTAAGTAGCTATGAACATCCTGATCCTTCTGTAATGTACTTGGGCTGTGAGAAGCCTGACAGAAGTAGGAAGGGGAAATCTCTCCTAAACAGCAGAGCAGCCACTTCCCTTCAGAAGCATGAGATTTAATTTCTATTGTATTTACCTTTAACAGAAAAAATCCCACTGAGTCACGTACTGCAAAATAAAATATTCAAACTCAATAGCATACAGCCACTCAATTTACACATTTCATTACCAAAATGTGTGGCTCAACGCCAGAATTTTTCCTTCCTCCTAAACTACTTTAGAGAGCTTTCCTTCCCATTTATCTGTAGGAATGTATTGACCAACTTACACACTTCTTTTTAGGAGCAAAAATGAAACGCCAAATTCCAAGATACTGTACAGTCAACTATAGCATCTACACTTTTTACTGCAACAAAAGTATCTTCAATCTTTGGTTGTCATGAGCTGAAGCTATGCAGGGCTCCATACCAGTGTAGGGAAGGTTATCCTGTTACTAAATAGCCAGTGCTACTCTGGTGTTCAGTGTCACCAAAAAGAATTAATTGAGAAAAAACAGAAAAATTCAAGAAGTGTAATAATATCACACAGAAGAGCCTGCTACTTCACCTGCTGGAGAACTTCTGGGTTCTGCTGCATGAAATGAAGCAATCTCTGTCCATCCTGTGAAATCTCTCTACATCTCAGAGTCTTCTTGCCTTCTTTAGCAAGGTGCTTGAAGAGGTAAGTGACAATGTAGTCTAAACTAGTGCAACAGCTGGAGGAGACAACTGTATCTGTGTGGAAAATGAAAGAGTTTTGAAATAATTTCCATGAAAGAATAATTAATAATGACATTTTATAGTACTCAGCTCAACTTTAATAATCTCTTTGACATTAGGCTAATCGATACATTGACAAGACTATTTTGTATAGAGGAACTGACTAGCTTTGAAGACTGCTTTTATTAAGACATAGCGGTATTAAACCTTTGCTTCTGAGTGCTTCTTCCACACACTGAAGATCCTGTGAACTCCAGTGAACTTCATTCACAAATGTATGAAAGCAGCTGCACTGCCATGCACTGGGAAGTGCAGAATGAGGGCTGACACTGTGCTAGTAATCAGTTTTACATTCAGAAGGCTCCTGACTCCTGGAAACTAAAATTCTGTTTTGATCTGCTTACTGGAAGGGGAAGGTTGCATCAACTAGAGCTGTTGTCCAGGCTTTTCTCAAGTAGAGTTTCACAATGTGTCTCTGGCCCCAGACAGCTTACAATCTATGCCTGGTGGCAAACAATGATCAAGGGCCATTAAACATGGCACAAGGGTGACCACAGAACAGCCAGTGAGTCATTCTGCTTAGCACCTAGTAAGTCAGGTAGGTTCAAGTACATTAAACATGACTGGTGGCAACACAACAGCAGTCACTACCAAATACCTTCACATTAAAGTCCCCAAAACTGAATGTCATGACAGCAAAGGAGGATCCTGCTGAAAAGCAGAAGCAAAATCCACTTCCTACCTGTACTTACTGTTTCTGTAAGCAAGAGAGATTAAAAGCTTAAACCCATTTGCAGGGTTAAGTACAGCTGTCTGATTTATGGAAGTGATTTTGTTGCTGGGTGCTGCCTGCTGTGCTGTTGCTGTGAGAGGTCTGTGCTCACTGCCATACAGCACCATGAGAACAGCACACTGGCCCTTGGCTCTTGTGCACGCTCCTCGCATCTTCCTCTGGAGAACAGTGGTGCAACCCTTCCCCTGCCCAGCTGTCATCTCCTTCTGGCCTTACACCCGAGGTACTCCTTGGCCCCAAGAGCAGTGGCTGTAACTTCAACACTTAAAATTGTGCTGCCTCCCAGCTTTGGTTCTGTCCTCCTGCCCTGCCCAGAGCCACAACGCAAATTGCTGGTTGCTCCAGACACCAACTGGAGCTCCTCACAACATGTGGTGGTTTAACCTGCTGGGTGCAGCCCTAGCTGATATTCTGCAATTCCAAATATCAGATCCAAATGCTTGGAACATTCAGGACTCCATCCTACTGGCACTGACTTCAGCTAGAACTTGTCTAGGCCTTTTATAGTTCACAGTATTTGTTTTAGATGGGCCACTGGAGTAAGGGATGTGTGGGGGTTGCAAAAGGAATTAAACTGTTAAAATGCTCATTCTGAGGGAAAAGGGATTAGAAGGATCCAATTAAATGTACCTTGAATTCTTTAAACTAGGCTAATTTGGAGGCCTGCCAACCTTGCAGTGTTCATTTAAACACATCCCTCTAGACACTGAAGTATTTTGATCTGTGTCTGTTTAACTCCTTAAGCTCTGTGCTGACACTATTAACCCTTCAGCATCTAAAAACTAATTGTATTTTACTAAGAGTGATTTGCAGAAAACACTAAAGCAGCATTCAAAGGCAAGTGGTCTCCTAAGACTTGATCTTCCAAAGCAACCAGCTGACTTAGATTGTCTCAACTTCTGCTGATAACAGCTCACGGAAATGAGCTGAAGCATCTCAACTCTGTCTCCACCGGATCTGTGAGCTTCCAAGGATGGAATTCATCAGGGCAGGGTGCTAAGATGCGTTGCCAGAACAAAGCTGAGGTCGAAGTTATGAGTCTTGCCAAAGTAAAGACTGCAGAATCTGGCACTCATTGTGTTTTCATCCAAAACAGTCTGGCGTATAAACTCGAAATGCAATTCATGATGGAATTGAATCACCATCAATAACAAGTGAGAGATTTGAAAATACATATTTCATCGGAGGGCTCTGCTGTATTTCTAAACCTGTGCTTAACTCTATTTCTTTTTAAATTGAATAATACAAAGTAAATCACTATCATCAGTTTACAAAAGAGCAGTAGTTCTAAACATGCTGATACTGTACAAGCAGATATTTTACATTCGACAGTAAGTGATTTTAGCAGGACAGCAGACAGGTCTATGCTATCATTTGCTCATGAGAATCTGATATGAGTGTTAAGAGCTTCTTAAATTTGCCCATAACTATATATCAAATATGCTTCCCTATGCTCATTTTTCCTTTTGATTGCAAGGATATAACAGACAGGGAGTGTCAAGCAAACTCCCTTGAATGACTCTTCTGGGCATGTGGAACCTTGTGCTGGAGCAGAACAGTGTTCTCACTAAATCTTAGCAAGACAAGCCAGCCAGCCAAATAAACAGAACAAATGAGCAGCACGGAGCTACCCATTCTGGGCTACGGACAGAAGAAATGGGTGAAGAGAGAATAAAGAGAAGATTCTAAAAGAAACTGGGATGAACTCTCATGATAATCAGGAAAAAGGCAGTCAAATCCTGTTTCTCCCTTCTGGTCAGCTCAGTTCTATTGCCTATCAACTAGTCAGTAAGATCACAAAAGAAATAAGCTGTCCTTAAGACCCCAAACCCAGCTCCATGTGTGTCAGCACAGACACAATGACAGGTCGGCAGGCTTGTCACATCAAACTGAGCATTCTGGGCTCACTCGATGGTGAGGTAGGTGCTGGTGGTGGGCACGGGACTCTGGCAGCAGTCACCATCACAGCCATCTAATTCTTTTGGATGCTTCCTCACCAGTATGCATTCATTCAATGTTTTGGCACTTAACTTTAGACACTTTTTAATTCTGTGGTTTTGCCTTACATAGGCAACTGTAGTTCAACTGGAAGTCGTGCATGGGGTTTTACATATATATATGAGTATATATATATGGAAAACCCATTACATATATATATATCTATATATATATATATATAAAATGCAACCTCCCTGGGTTTTACATATATATATAAAAAAATACAACAAAATACATATATCTATATCTATAAAATACAATCTCCCTAGGTTTTACATATATAAATATATGTAAAATCCGTATATATATAAAATACAACCTCCCTGGTTTTCCATATATATATATATATGTAAAATACATATATATATATATGTAAAATCCACATATATATATGTAAAAGATACAACCTCCCTGGGTTTTACACACATATATATATGTATGTAAAATCCATATATATATATATATAAATACAACCCTCCTAACAACTTGAGAATGACTTTCTGTCTCAACAACACAGCAGCAGCATGATGAAGGGGAATTATTTTTCAACAGTTCAGTGACTTTGCTGAATCTCTGTGTATGAAAAAAAAAATTTGTTCAGTTTTTCACATAAAGGAGCAGGAGTTAAGTGGTATTTTCCCTGTCCATCAATTGCTTACAGTTCAATACTGGCATTATTTGCCTTTGAGACTAAACCTAGAAAGTAAATGGATTTATCAATTTAACATCTAAATTAGGCAGCAAGACAGAAAAAATGTTTCACTTTTTCCTCAATGAATAGCATACTGTACTATTAATCATATGAGAATTAGAAAAGCTTTGCAGAGATTAGTGACAACATGCCAGGCAGACTACATTAAAAGGCTCTGATCCACTGAGTCAGCTGTGAAAAAGCCAGGTAAACACTTTAGAAGAGAACTATTGGAGTGTTTATCCTCACAATAAAAGCTTAGATGAGGGCTTCCATTACAGCTGATTTACAGCTAGGTGCTTCAGAAGGAATACAGATTCTTTCACAGTGGTTTCTAAAGCCTGGAATCAAGCAAAGTATTTACTCAGCAACAGAATGAACAATCCTCAGAAACAAGGATTGGGAGAATGTTTATCCTACAGCTGACAACAATGAGAGTCTCAAAGGTTTCACATACATAGAGCAAATAGAGAAAAAAAGGCAGATACTTGGTTTTTTTTCTTTTTCTGTGAAAGAGAAGTGATCTCCTGGTATTTAATTTTTAAAATAAAAAGACAGCTATTTCATTTTTATAAACATTTCTGAAAATGACTTGTATGTTCTAATCAGTTTAAAACACAATTTCCCCTCAGATGGCTCATAGCCCTGAGCCCTACTATTCTGAAATGTTCCAGTAGCACTGAAACAATTCAGTGAAAAAAGCAGCGTTTGGACCTACTTACCCATTTTCCAAGGGCAGAAGGCTGGATGTGACCAAGTAACACACAGGAAAGGAATTTGTATTTCGCTGTCTGACAATTGGTAATGTCCCAAATACCAACATTTTAAAAGGGGTAAGACACTTGGGAGAATGAATTAAGAAAACACAACAATAACTAACTCTTGAGATGATTAAAAAGAAATAAGAGCTATGAACTGACTCAAGAGAAGTTCATCTGGATAACGTCAGTAGAAGAGTATGGAAAATTAAGCAGTTCACTACACAAATGAGGACTTCAATGTCTGGCATCAGTATCAGTTCTTGATACATATGGTATTAAGAAGCATGATATCAAGAACAAAATAACCAATGTCTCTCTTCAGCATAAAAGGTAAAAAAGAAGCATTTTTCAGCTGACTACTCTTCACGTAAGAGAGACATTCACAAAGATTAGGGGCTGCACGGGCAGACAGAATCAGAAAGTGTTTTGGAAAGGTGGAGAATACAAGTGGAAAATGTAGAGAAAATATGATCAGGATTCGAAAGATAGTGGCAGACACTAAATAGGTTTCTCCAGTCTGAGTCAGCATCAGACAGGTTCTTCAGGCCTTGTCTACTATCTAGATTTAGCAAGTCCTAAAGACCAAAAAATGATTTGAATTTAGAAGTCTCAGGAATAAAGAAAGGGAAAAACATGATCAGGGAAGTGAACACAATGACTTGTTCTAGCAGGTCCATGTCTCACTTGTGTTGGGCGCCCCAGAGCTGCACACAGCACTCCAGGTGAAGTCTCACCAGAGCAGAGTGGCAGAATCACCTCTCTTGATCTGCTGGCCGTGCTGCTTTGGATGTAGCCTAGGATGCAATCTGCCTTCACTGTATTTCCTTCCCTGTATTTTTTCCCAAACTCAAACTGAGTTTCCAAGAGATGGTTAAACTTGGCATGCTAGTGAATTATCAAAATGAATTAACCAGTATCTCAGATGGAGGGGATGCCATGTGAACTGCTAGCAGAGAATGGGAGCAGGGACTGATAAACTGACAGCTGTCAGTCAAGCTGAAGTTCAGTCCAATATATCCATCTGCAAAGGATCAACAGGCAGACTCCCAGGAGCACCAGCCTATAGGCAGGAGCTGCTGTACTGCACACTGTACAGGTGGCAAAGCACTTGAAGGATCTAGGAGAAGATGGATCTCAGCATTAAATAATAAAATGACCTGCATACTTCTTTACTAGTGTTGCTTATCTGTTCATTACCCATTTTCTCTCTGAGATTGGTTCCCCTCTTGCAGCAAAACCTGCTGAATGTTTGACTTCACAAGTGCTTTGCAAGTCTTGGTGCATTCAGGCATTCTGGTGTGGTTTGGCTGACACTCGGTAAAGATAAACATCGGCTGTTATGCAGTAACATCTCTACACACTATCTTTATGTTCCTATTTTTTCCCTAATACCCACCTTAATCAATAAATAATACTCTAAGGTTTTGAACAGCTTCTCAGACAGAAACTTCTAAATGCATGGTATTCCTAGGAGACCAGAATGTAACTGCATGCTTATTCCCCCACCTCCAAGTGCTATCTCCTTCTCCATATTCCAAATGACTTTAGGCTACCAACGCTTCCAACCCAAGCTCCAATGTCTGGACAATCATCTGGGTAAAAAGTAGAAATCAAACCATGTAAGAGAACTAAATGAACTGCAATCAGTGTGCTGTGTTTTTATTGTTGCTCCAAAGTAGGCTTGTGTGGCACCAATTCTACTCTAAAGCATATTCAGGAAGTACTGAAAAATGAGCTGCTTTTCTCCTTGGATAAATATCTCAAATTGTATCACAGCTGTGCAGAACAAGCATTATTTATACAACAGTCATGTTGATCAAATAAAAACAAAACCCCATAGATTCCTGTACACATATTAATACATTTCATGTCTGAATAACAAATGCATGACTTTGCAGTGCAGTCCTAGTGGAGGCACATTAATAAATGTAACAATTCTGGCTTGTAAGAAAAGACAATTTAAAAATACTATCTGTAAAAACCTACAGGTTAGATGTTAGAATAACTTAGCCCCATTAACCAAAACAGTCACAGTCTTCAAACATTCAACAGCCAGCATCTTTCACCGACATTCATTTTTTCCCTGTGCTTCTTTGAAAATCCTAACCAGACAAATATCTGAATTCTTTCTTTAGCCAAGCATAAAGTAATTCTTACCTAATGCAGTAAGTCCTTCAGATATTGAGGTAAAAATATAGATTAGGGTGTGAGGTTCTAAATTGGTGATGAAGCTCATGTGATCTTGGGTCAGACACTCCAAAAGAGGGTAGTAAGACTGGCTCAGTTTTCGATATTGCTGAAAAAAAGAGCAGACATCCACAGAAAACATAGATATTGCCACTGACTAGTATTAACAATGCCAACAAATGACAGGAGAGTGATCTTACAGATTTTATGACCTGATACTTTCTAATTTACCCATTAAGTCAGAATAGTCATGGAGACAGAATATTTTCTTGTGATCAGTAGATTTTAGCTGTTCAAATGTACCACAGAATATACACTCAAAGGCCCCAAACAGAACAATGCTATCAGGCTACACAGTTGTCAGCCTAGTAAAAGCAGCACAACATTCTATGCAGGGTGTGAGTCTGACATGGCTATCCTCACATCTTACCTTCTGCAGGAAATCTTGTGAAGATTTACTGCAGATTTCCCCAAATCATCTCAGATTTTTTTTTTGTGTGTGTGCTTAAGTGAGGTCCCAGAACAGGTTTTGTGTGGGCAATTACTTGAACCCAGCCCAATCAGCACCTTACTCTTTAGCACTGGTATTTTGAGCACCTGTTGGATGGCCAGGATTGTGCCAACTGTGCACACTTTACTATACAACCAGTACATGGATTTTAATTGAGAGCAACTTATCAGTTCCAAGGGCTTACTCTATGTGGCAAGCATAAATCTGGGTATTAACCATCTTTAACTATCCCTAACTATCCTCCTTCCTGCAAGAAAATGACAGATCTGAACTAAAGTCTCATGAAGAAAACATCACAGTTCAAATTCAGGCTGATACTTCCTAAGATCTGTTGTCTTTCCACAGAGAAGTGGGACTACAGTGTACTTTATAATTAAAATTTACATTTTATGGAGAGTACACAGTGACAATTTGCAGACTGAAACTAACTGAAGAGTAGCTGAATATGTGAGGATGTTTTACAGTGCATGCAGAGAACCTAAATGACTTTGCAAGTCTAGAAAGGGGGGAAAAAATGTCTTTCTCTCTTCTATGACAAACCTAGTCAATATTCTGGAAAACTCCCCTTTCACATGGCACTTCAGTCATACCTGTTGTTTAAATATCACTATATAAATAAATTCAAGTCATTGAACTGTATTTGAGCTGTTCTAGATCCCTCTGTCTCATAACAATACCAAGCCTGTGGCGCTGTTATTCCATATTTCACGTAAAGACTCCCAAGATAAGGAATTGCTTACTAGCAAGTCACCGTGGGATACTGAAAGCAGCATTTTGACAAAGGCCTGAAGTACATTGTCAAAGTGGTTGTCCCCGTACAACTTGAAGACGCCAAAGCTGACATAATTTCCACATAAGGCAGATTTGAGTGCAGAGTAACAGATGGAAATGCCCTTGAGTTTCAACGGATAAACCTGATCTTTTGACAAAGTCCCAAGAGAGAGGATCTGATTACCTGTTTTCATAAAAAGAAAGAAAGAGACTTACATAAGCAGCTGCAAATCTACATTATTTTGATGGCACTATCCAAACTTATTTTGTTGTCTGTACTATTTCATTACCATTCAGAAGAAAAATTGTTTCTGCACTTGATATAAAAGATCTGTTAAGTGAGTTTAGACTAGAGCTTAAAAGCCACTAAGGAGGTAGTTTGCAAAATTTAAAACACCAACTCTGGAATTCCTGCCATTGACATGCAGCCAGACCATGGCTGGGACTATCATCGTGAATTCTTTTATCTGAATGGAGTCACATCACATGGGATTATGGCTTCTCATGCTGCAGCAAAGCCCACTTTTGATCCATTACCTTGATGGTTTCTTCACAGTATCACCAAGGTTGGAAGAGACCTCATAGATCATCAAGTCCAACCAAGTTCTTGGGATGGTTGCTGATGTATGTCTACACTAAATACATCCCTCAGAAAACAAATCTGCCCGTTACAAACCCCTCTGATTTACCAGTCACAGACGGGAATGACTTTTTAATTAAACTTCACGTTTAGTATGTAAAAAGAGCAACTAACAGCACATATTTGCTGGTGCCATTGACAGGCACTGGTGACTTTAGGATCCACTGTGCAGAAGGGCAGTAGATTCCACTGCGATCCTCTGCACAAATCTCATTATTCACAAGGCCTCATTACCAAGTTTTATAAGTATCTTCCAGTAATTGAATGATCATCTTTACAGCACTCCAGAGTTAGTTTGCCTTCATGACATATTTTTAACCTGAACTAATTCATAAAAGTGAGCTAAAACAGCAGAATGAACACTGCAGACTAAGAGCCTAATAGTAGCATAGTACACTTCCAATACCTGAAGGGAGCCTACAAGAAGGCTGTAAAGAGACTGTTTAAATAAAGACCTGCAGTGATAGGACAAGAGGCAATGGTTTCACAGTAGAGAAGAGTAGATTTATATTGGATGTTAGGAATAAGCTCTTTATCATGAGGGTGGTGGAACACTGGGACAGGTTGCCCAGGGAGGTAGTTGAGGCCCCATTCCTGGAAATACCCAAGGTCAGGCCAGACAAGGCTCTGGGCAACCTGATCTAGTGGAGAATGTCCCTGCTTCCTGATGTCCCCTGTCACTGCAGGGGAGTTAGATTGGATGACCTTTGGAGATTGCTTGCAACCCAAACCATTCTATGATTCTCTGATTCAGTTCTTCCACGAAGCAGCCTTACTAAGTTGACCCCATCTGACAAGCCTGACCTGCACAAACCCCACTTGCCAGGTGTTCACTGTGTTACTAGTCATCACTCTTGGTAATTTTAACTATAGAAAAATAACACTGTATATTTTGACAAGTATCCCTACAAATAAAATCACAACAGTCTACAGAGCTCGGCCCATCAGCTTTCTGTCTAACCTAGCTGTCGCGGCTATGATGCCAACTTTGATCAAGGAGCAATGAGTAAACTGGGCTTTAAGTATTTGCAGTTTCAAACTGAGGTGCAGTTATGACAACTCAATTTTAGTTTCTTAATAGGCAGCTTAAAAAATGCCCTTTAAAACCTTGCCCTAGATGACACAGCTCTCATCAGTTGTGCAGTACTGTTTAATATGCATAGAGGGCTAATATTAAGTTGGTTCTGTTTCTACACAGCTCTCCTTTTCTACCCATGCACATTTCCACCTAAAAATCACATACTTGTCTCATTTTAGTTCTTTCCCTTAATGCTATTATTACTGTCAATGAGGGGGAAAAACCTTGCTTCGAAACATCAATGCATTGAAGGATCGTTCACTTGTTGATGCAACGAAGGAAAAGCCTAAGTTACTGTTTAAAACATGAATGTTGTTAGCACTTCTAACAAGTACAAGGCAATTCATCTGTCAAGTTGTGAAGTAAAAGCAGATTGACAAAAAAAGACTGGGTGTATGATCAGATATTGCCTAGAAGAAATAACTGGGGTCTGTAGGAAGCTGGAAGGGCATCACTAGAATTATGGAAGGGAGGAGAAGAATCGAGTATTTAGCTAGGGAAGATGGTCACTTGCAGTAAAAACCAAACACTCTTCTTATTCTAACTAAAAGTACAGCATGGTTTTGTACTATAATCGGTCATATGAGCTCTTCTATTACCCTGAATGCTTTAGTTATGAACACTGTAACTGGGGAAAAAGGTCCATTTCTAGTGACTACTACTGCAGAGAAACTAATCCCAGAGAAAGAAGAACGTCTTCTACTGTACCTGGTTGTTAAGTTGTTGTAATTGCTGAGAAATTACATTTACATAAAATCCAAGATGAACTCTATTTAGCTTCCTACAGTGCCCCCTTTACCAGATCATCTTAATTAGCATTAATCTTTTTGACAAGACATAGTCTAGTTACTGAGAAGATCAGAGAACTTCAAATAAAAGAGAAATACAAAACTGTCTGTGGGCTGCAGTGGGAAGGAGCACACTTTTTGCAAGCCACTTAAGGAAATGGTGCATAATTCTTAAGGCCAAACCAAGACATTAAGGTAAGTGTGTTGTGAACTAACCTTATTTGCTCTTCTCCACTATTACATTCTCTGAAAAGCTCTGCTTTAATAACACAAATACATATCTGGCTTTGGAAGTAAGCAAAGTTCTGGATCCGGGCAAGCAGGAGCCTTGGATTTATAGCTGAGCTGTCCAAGCATGACATTCTGCAATTCCAGCTCCTTGAAGTACTTGGTGTAATACACAACAACAGATGGAAAGAGCTTTGTAGTTGTCAGCAAGGCAATTATGTATTTAATATGGAAATTAATTGGAAGTGGATGGAAAAAATGGATGATGAGGAAAGGTGGAAAAGCCCTTGGAATCCCTTAGCCTGGCCACATCAATTCTAGGAGGTATCTACGCAGCAGTGCATAGAATTATTGCTCTTATTACCTTACAAAAATCTTCTATCACCCTATAATTAAAACTTTAAGTCCATTGATCTTCAGGAAGCAGTCATCACTGGAAGGCACAACTCTGCTCCCTCACAAAGCCTCACCCCCGGGCAGGCACTGCATAAGAGGAACTCAGTGCCCATCCCTCCTAATGAAAACTCTGAGAAAAATTTGGGCCTAGGGTGAGATTAAAAGCTGCTTTTTGCAAGTGGAGAGTCCGCAGAGAACTGGTCTGTGTTCACAGGCTCATTTTAAAAGGGCCTAAGAGTGGGAGCAGTGGATTTCCAATTAGCAGCAGAGGTGAAAGACCATGCGGTGCCTGTTACCAGTGCCCCGAGCCATCAGCCTAGGATCCAAGGGATGCAGAGCAAGACCAAAGACCAGTGTTGCAGCATTAGTTATTGAAAAAAATATGAAGTACTGTGCTTTGCCTGACTAAATAAAAAAAAAAAAGAATGATCTACTTGTAACACTTAGCAGGAGCTTCAGGGGAATATTTTTACACACCATGGATACTACTGAACATAAACTAATTTACTGAGGTACTTGGAATCAGGTCAAGAACAACTCCTCAGCTACTGAGGGCATGCTTACATTTATAATCCTTGTAGTGGAGAACCAAACCACAATTGTGCAAACTTCTATTGTTAAAATAAACAATTTAAGAGAAGTTACATCAAGACAAAAGCAACCTTTGACATGCTGAATCTAAAACCTGTGTTTGAAATTGGTATCTCCTGTCAAAATAAAAACTCTGCGGAGTCCAATCAGAGAAGTTTCAGTGTTAGGACTGAATTAAAAAAATCACATTAAAAAAATAATCCAACGTGCACCAATTTTGGTTTTATATGTGAGAAATTGTATCATGCAATCTTAAAATATACAGACTTTCAAAATTCTCAACAATTTCCTTTAATGCAACATTTTGTCATGCATTTGGCATTTCACTTGCGAGTTGAAACTCTCCAAGCCTCAGAGGTGATACAAAATTCTGACAGGAATAAGAAAAGGGGTTTTAAAGTATTGGGCAAAACTGCTAAATACAAAATAAGGGCTTGAAGCTGGCTGACAATTTAAGCATTTCATTACCCAAAGACTCCTTACTACAGAAACAAAGGAGCTGGAAGGAGAAGCGTGCATATGCAGAGAGGGAATACAAAGGCAGCAAAAGCCAACTGGGCTGCTCTGACCGCAGATAACATCACCATGCCTCAGAATCCCACAGGCAATATGCACCAGAGCTCTTTGCACAGCTCATTCCCTCACTCCCTCCTAGATGCGGGAGCATGTCAGGACAGGCAGCTTTCCTTTCAGTTCTCCTCCTTAATTGCTTTTACAGTAGAATCTATAATACAAAAATGATTTCCTTATGGCTGAGTTTCATTTAAGCAGGGCTTGTTCTAGATTTCAGTCCAATAAGCTCTATGTATAATAATACAACTAAACCATCTTTTAACATGTGTGAATTAGATGAAGATAGAAAAAAAAAAAAAAGACTTGGGTGAGATGAAACAAAGGTTGCAAAAACTTATCATGTTTATAGAGAGAAAGTGGGGTTTGCCATTTCCCCTTTCCTATTTTATTATTCACCACTGCCCCATAAAGCTGGGTTGCAATGTATGCTTGGCACTCAGGCACTCAGAATGCTAGGGCAGGATAAAGAAGTGGACATACAGAGAAAACAAAAAAAAAAGGAAAACATGCATCATAAAGATGAGAGCAAGCCTCCAAAACTGATTTTTTTAAAGCTTCCACAACAACAAATCATGCATAAAACCTCTCCAATCAGCACAGTGGGCATGCACAGCTCCAAGACTAATTTGTCAAAAGAAACAGAATATGAAATCTAAGTTTGTAACGAAGAGCAATACATTCTGGAACCTCTGCCACAACAGAGAGGAGAGGCCAGAGAGCACTCTTCTTGGAAGCCAAGATGCTGATCAGAAATACCTGTTATAAAGCAAGAATCAGTTTAACCAAAATTCTGAGGAAGAGCTGTTATCTTTGAAAGTTGCTGGCACTGAATGGATCACCACACTAAGTTTTGAAATACATGTTATGGAAGCAATTTAAAGCTCATTAGAAATAATTGTGTCTGGCTACTGGAAAATGTGGTAAAATTTAATCCACATCCAAATGCTACCTGGGCTGTGAGCACAGGAAATTGTTTTGTGCTACTGTGGCTAACCTCATTGCTGACCTTGAGCAGTAACTGCTACAACAGCTGAAAGCTGAAGCAAAATTAAAAACTTACATCAAAGTATATCATGACAGAATGTAGATAAATAAAAACAGCATATTGAGAGTATTATTTTTATGTCAGGCTCCCATAACAAAAGGGAAGAGGTTTACTAAAATGTAAAGAAACCACAGAACAAAAATAGATGGTCCTGAGACGCACTGAAACATCGCTCCTGTACAACTGGGAGTTCAAAAGCACACAGTAAGGAGAGTTGTACATACAGAATTAAAAGTGAAATATATTGGGGATGAAGAATGGTGGACTTGGCTATTCCAACTCCTTTCAATTGTCTCCTCTCAGCTGTTTATTTTAAATCACTCTCTCACTCCGTCAGAGTGGCTCTAGCCATAATAATGGACAAGCCACAACACCCCTTGCCAAGCAGCTGGAGAGGCCTAACAAGGATAATTGGCTATCTAAGTGCTTTTTGCATCCTAGGCCAGGCTTTGCATCTTCTGAACACACAACATTTGTAAAGACATCTTAGCCTTCAGCACTGTTATCAGTAGCAGCGATAAATGAGCAGAAAGACAGGACACAGCTGTGCTACCTTCATCACAAAGCTGGATCTGTTAAGCAGAAGTAAGCACTGGTTGAGGTGCTAATGTTTAAACCAACAAACAATTCATATTCTCAATTCTATTCACTGACAGCTGAGGATGCTTAGCATATCTTAGCGATAGGCATTTTGGAGTTTTTTTGCTCTGCACTCAAATATATGAAGTCACTGTATTTACAGATTGCACTGGGTTGGAAGGGACCCACAAAGATCATCTTGTCCAGCCCCCTGCACTCAGCAGGGACATCTCCAGGTACAGCAGGCTGCCCATGACCACATCAAGCCTAATCCTGAATGTCTCCAGGGACAGGGTCTCAACCACGTCTCTGGGCAACCTGTTCCAATATTCCACCACCCTCATTGTAAAGAACTTTCTCCTGATACCCAACCTGAATCTATCCTACACCAGTTTCAAATCATTGCCTCTTGTCCTATCACCACAGGCCCTTCTGAACAGTCCTTCTCCAGCCTTCTTGCAGGTCCCCTTCAAATAATGAAATGCAGCAATAAGGTCCCCCTGGAGCCTCCTCTTCTCCAGGATGAACAGTCTCAGCTCTCCCAGCCTGCCTTCATAGGACAGGTGCCCTCCTCTGGATCTGCTCCCGCAGGTCCATGTCTCTCTTTCGTTGGGGGCCCCATAGCTGGATACAGCACTCCAGGTGAGGTCTCACCAGAGCAGAGTGGCAGAATCATCCATCTGATCTGCTGGCCACATTTCTTTTGATGTGCCAGTCTAAAGAAGAGAATGTGCTTTAGAACTGAAGAGATTCCAGATACACCTCAGAAGGCAGTTCTACCCTTTTCCTCTTGCTTTGGTTTTCAGCCCAAGCACAGACCTTACAGTACATATAGACAGTAAACGAAGGTATCTTTCAAACATAAATGAACATCACAGAAGATAGAAAGAAAGCAACAAGCCAGGTTACCTAATGCTTGTTTCAAAGCTATTCCTGTGCAACCAGCAGCAGAGGTTTTACACAAAGCACATCCACATGTACATTCTAGATG
This sequence comes from Pogoniulus pusillus, assembly GCF_015220805.1. Lineage (NCBI taxonomy): Eukaryota > Metazoa > Chordata > Aves > Piciformes > Lybiidae > Pogoniulus > Pogoniulus pusillus. The sequence goes on along the minus strand of NC_087285.1, from coordinate 9,358,904 downwards.
ATTTTCACTGCCTGCAGAAGGCTGCATTTGCAAAGCATCTGTCTGTTATCCAGAACTGCTTTGTGCAGTGTAGGCCAAACTTAGGAAAACCCACTGTGCTCTGATGTTGGTGAGGAGGATCACTGATGCCACCTCTTTTCAGGTACTAATTCCTTGTCCAAGTGTTGATAGGACAAAGGCTTATTTCAGATCACAATTTTACATAACTATACATTTATGTAGCAGGAAGACTGCCAGTGGACTACAGTCATAACTGGAAATTTTCCTGCTTAGCCTGGTGCAGGTGCAACTTCTGAAAATCACACTTCTGCTGGCATTTTCTGTCTGCCATTACATGTGAGAGACCAAGTGGAAAAATCCTCTTCTAAAACAAATTCAAATGTCACTTGTAAGTGGGACTATGGCCAACATTAGGCCATATTTTCACTTATTGTTTGCATGTTATTCTTGTTAAGGAAGTGGAGCTACCAGGCCAGGCTATACTGCCTGCAGGAGAGGAAGCAGCAAGTCCTTCCCTGGAGAGCTGCTGGGCTATGGAAAAGGAAGCACTCACTGTCAAAAGCATGGCGTGAAGAGCGGTGACAAGCAGAACTGGAAGCCTGGTGTTCAGACAGAGGTTGCCAAGAGGAGTGAACACAGCCAGGTCTCCACGTGATAAAGAGCTTCTTAGGGACAGGAGGAGGCTGGGCATTGTTTATGGCAACTTAGTCAACAGATTAACTAAAGCCAAGACTAAAAGCAAGGATCTTCCCACTCGGGCAGTGTGATGAAGGAAAGACATGTCTGGCTCCTAACTGTCCCCCTCTGTCTCATGTCATCACTTGGTGATTCTCTCAGGTTAAAAAGGCAATTATTACAGTTTGGATTTCAATCACATCTGTCTTGAGTTTCAGGTGGGTTTTTTTATCAGCTTTGAGGAGCTTACTCAAAGCTGCAGGCACATACAAGAGGCTGGGCTGGCTTAGTAAGATAAATGAGCATATACTATCTGTTGGCATCTCTTGACATTTACTGTGCATCTTCTGTTTTTTTTTTTTTTCTCTAATGCTTCAGCTGTAAAATCATGCTGAATTTGAGAATCTCAACTATTTTCAGAATGCAGTAGTGGTAGAGCAGCAAAGATGAAAACAGAACCCACTGTTTAGAAGGCAGGTACAGGTTCATTCTGTTAACTGAACCACACAATTTCTGCAGGTTGTGGGGCTGGAAATATGGCTCCAAAGTGAGTTTTAAGACCATCACTTGCTTTACTTGTTTATTTTTCCCCATGTATCTGCCAAGTCTATATATGCTTAAAACACCCCTCAGAGTATCATGGACTAAAGTTTTCCTTAGAAGCACAATTATTAAAGATTTTCAGAAAAGGATTTGAAATTAATGCAAAAATCCCTTAATATCAGAATTTTATAGGAATTTGTATGCTCAAAAGATCATACAGAACTAAAGTAATGAATCCTTACAACACATTTCCAGAAGAGTTTTATCTTTCTGTACACTGGAATGGAAATCTCATAAACCAGTAATTGGTGCTAAAAGTTGAAAACATTAACAGAAATTATTCAAAGCTGATTAATTGTAGTATCTTAAAATACTTATAGCATGCAGCAAAACTTTCCCAGACCCTAAGCCAGTGGCCACTTCAGAAGTAGCTGTAGCAGGGTGAAATAGTGCTGATCTGGGATGTTTATTCCAGTGTCCACAGCTGAGCCACGGGGATGGCCAGGCCAGTGGTGCCCATCTGTGCCCAAGCTGAGCCAGCTGGATTATGTGAGCTCTCTGCTCTCAGTGGCCAGCACAGCCCATCACACCAGGAGGGCTTTTATAGTGACTCTGCAGTGAGTCCAGCCCTGCAGTAAGTGTTGGCAACCACACACAGAAAACAAAACCTAAGCGACTCCTCTAAGTGTCTGAAGTAGTAGAAAGATTTCAGACATGGGTGATAACATGCATAACATGGAAAGCAAAATGAAAACAACCCAGCCCATACATGTAACTGAGTAAAGGCTTTCTCCCATGTCTACCCCCTTCCTCCATTTTTAATTGATAGGTGATTTAAAGGTTTTCTTTTGGAGGACATGAAGAACAGTTCTCCTCTTGCCTCTGTGTTGAGCAAAACGTCATCAGGAGCACAGTTAGGAAGAACACAAGAAAAAGCTCCTATGGTTGTTTTACTTCTTTCTATGGCAACAATCTCCAGGTATATGCCACACACCTCCAAGTGTTGTTCACACAATGTAACAAAGCAGACAACATGCTTAGACAAGGGCTTCCACAGGCTTTATGGCTCCACTACTTAGTTTTATGTCTTTGATCTGCACTGTCCTAGAATTTCCTTTTACATTGCATAATTAAATTCTAGCATGAGCCAGAAATGTTGTCTGGTCCTTATGTGCGAGAGCTACCAATGCTTTGGGGCTGAGAACTTAATGAACTTTGCACACACACAATATAAACTGCAACTGAAAGCAAAAGGTTTCTTTACAGAGTGTTTTTTAGACATGAATTAAGAATGAAGCAGGCTGAAACCAACCAGTGTGGATTACTCAAGAAGGTTTAGAAACTGGATGCAAACATAAGCTGACTGTGTCCTGGACTACATCAAGAGCAGTGTGACCAGAAGGATGAGGAAAGTTATTCTGCCCCTTTACTCCACTCTTGTGGTACTCTACCTGGAGTACTGTGTCCAGTTCTGGTGCCTCCAGGACAAGAAGGACATGGAACTACTGGACCAGGTCCAGAGGAGGGCCATGAAGATGATTAGAGGGCTGAGGCACCTCTGCTATGGGAAGAGGCTGAGAGAGTTGGGCTTGTTCAGCCTGGAAAGAAGCCCAGTCTGGAGAGGAGAAGGCTCTGGGTAGACCTTAGAGCAGCCTTCCAGTCCCTGAAAGGGACCTAGAGAAAAGCCAGGGAGGGACTTTCTACAAGCACTTGTAGTGACAGGATAAGGGGCAGTGGCTTTAAGCTTGAGGAGGGCAGACACATACTGGATATTTGGAAGAAATGTTTTACAGTTAGGGTGATGACATAGTGGATGCCCAGTGAAGTCATGGATGCTCTCTCTCTGGAGGTGTTCAAGGCCAGGTTGGATAAGGCCTTGAGCAACTTGGACTCATAGAAAATGTCTCTGCCCATGGAAAGGGGCTGAAACTGGATAGTCTTGAAGGTTCCATTCAACCTAAACTATTCTACAAATCTACAGACTGAAATGAATGGATGCCAGATAATAGGACAGGGGTTTCCCAAGTGCAGAAAGGATGGGAAAGGCTGAATGGAAGCAATGAAAATACTCAGAAAGAAAACACAACTGCAGTGGAATCCGGTGCCATAACACAGTTAGGGCTGAAGCATCATCATAAGTACAGGTATCTGCTTTTTTGAAATAAAAGAAAGCATACAGCAATTAAGCAGAAAGGCTAACAGAAACTGAGCAGTAAAATCTAAAAGTTCAGCTTTTTTTTTTTTTGTAGATGGAAAGCCTTATTTTTTATTTAGCTTAATTGTTCTATCAAATTTACTTAAGAAGTTAGGTGAAAAATATTGGGCTAGCTGACTGCATGGGGTATTTGAATGGCAAAATGATTCTGCAGGGAGTGAGAGTTACTTGGCTGTACTTTTTTTCTGTCATAAGTAAATGCTTTATGCATTCTGCATATACTGTTTCCATGCCCTGCAGATCAAATGCAAAATTACATCTGAAGTTTTGTTGGTTTTTTTGGTTTGTTATTTTTTTAATACTCAGGCAGTAATGTAACAGTTTCCTGACTCAAAATACAACTTGAAGGCAGTAAAAGCAAACATGATGCACACAGTTTCTTTCTTTAAAAGAAATAAGTAGTTTTCCTGTTTACACAAACTACAAATGAAGCTGTTCTACAAAAAACTTGGTAATGTTCCTTTCAAAATATTTAGAAAGCAAAACTGTAACCTACAGAATTGGAGTGTAATATAAACTGCTGGTGTCAAAGACCTGTTGCAGTTGCATGCATGAGTGGGAGTAGTAAAATGGAGCAACTTATTATAAACACTTTTAACAGTGCTCTAGGGCAAAGCTGGTTTGGTTCTCATATGTTTTGGAATGGCTGAAATATAATTTGAATACATAAAATCAACCCACATCTATCAATCAGTAGCCTAGATCGAACACCTCCTGAGTATCTCTATCTTCACTGAAACATTTAGAGTTGTTAGAAGGCAGGGGCTCAAATTGAAAGAGAGATGCAAGCAACAATGCTACAGAAATGGGCCCTCAACTGTGAAAGTCAGTGAGGTCTAAAGGTCTGCATTCCACAAAAGCATGACACTGGCTGCAGCACCTGACAGTCCTGCTACCTATTCCACAAACCTACTGGTGTTCAGCACTATGAACTAACAGCATTTTTATATCACAAGACAGGCAAAGAACTACACTACAGAGGAAAACATTACTGGATACCTACCATAGGTACAAATCATTTTGCTAGCTTCTCTAAAGAGAAGAATTCCATTTGGAGATGAGACATCGAAATTTAAACGTTGTGACCTAAAAAAATAACAGCAAAAAATATTCAGAGGGTCATTGAAAAAGAAAGTTGCAATGGATTCCATCCGAAACCAAAATCCCCATTTGCTGACAACGAAGTACAGGTATTTGATAGCCTAATTCTGGCTTTCAGTACACAGCTGTGGTTATCTCCATGAGTTGCCAAAGAAACAATTCTATGTCGAAAATATTTTAACCAGCCAAGTTGACCTGACAGTACCTACACAGCTTTCAGTGGCAGGTGAACACCTTTTATGCCTGTATACAGTTCAGAAGAATGCTACAAAGGTAATCCATTGAAATGGATTGGTACTGGATAAAAGAGTTGAGCTGCAAAAGGAACTCTAAGGCAGGTGTGATTTTACAGGCACCTATGTAAGTAAGCTGCTTGGATTAAGGCAACATTCAGTCTGCAGCAAGCCTTGACAAAAGACAGTTTTTGGATAGTTAGAACCAACATTTATCCTTGGTTAAAACACACATTTCAGCTAACAGTGAATATAAAGTCACAGTGGCCTCTCACATGTATTCCTGTAATCAATCCTTATCAGTTGATTTTTAACATCGCTCATTTTGGTAGAAAACCACAGTGACCCTGAAATCTGAGCTCTGCTTGTCCACTCTGGTCCAAAACCCAAAGGCAGCAGTCATACAGTGCAGGTCAGACAGCATGAGGCTAAGCAAAATATAAACCAGATGGCACAGACTGCATACCAGGGCAGTATTCATTGCTACTCTGATGTCATATGTCGCTTACCTGTTCTGCATAAATTCTGCCATCAGCTTTAAGATGGGGGTTGTGCAGGCAGGTTCCTGGTACCACAGTTCGATAGCTCGTTGCAGGACAGACATGTAGGCAGGGTATCTTCACCAAAATCAGTTAAGGAGTACACAGACAAAATGATGTCTCGAAAAACAACCTGGAGGGCTGGAGCACCTGTCCTAAGAAGACAGCCTGAAAGAACTGGGGCTGTTCTGCCTGGAGAAAAGAAAGCTCTGAGGAGACCTTAGAGCTGCATTTCACCATCTGAAGGGGACCTACAGGAAGGCTGGAGAAGGACTGTTTAGAAGGCCCTGTGGAGACAGACCAAGGGGCGACGTTTTGAAACTGGAGCAGGGTAGATTTAAATTGGACACCAGGAAGAAGCTCTTCATAATGAGAGTGGTGACATACTGGAACAGGTTGCCCAGAGTTGTGGTTGAGGCCCCATCCTTGAAGACATTCAAGATCAGACTTGATGTGGCCCTGGGCAGTCTGATCTAGTTGGAAGTGTCCCTGTTGAATGGGGGGAGGTGTTGGACAAGATGACCTTTGAGTGTCCCCCCCAACCAAATGCAATCCATGAGCCTGTGAACTTTCCCTGAGACTGTAGCTCACCATCAGTGGGTGAGCCACATACAGACCCTGTCATTCTCACAGAGGCACTGCCAGGACCTATAAACTTCAGCAAGTCTCTGCTTAGAAGTCTAAATCCTTTGGAAATGTTAATGGTTAACTGGGAAAGAGTTGATGGACCAGAGCTGTGATAAAGGAAATGAAGGCAGTTGGTGTAAGTGAAGCTAACCTGCAAGTACATATATAAAATGAGTTTTCAGGGAATGACAACAGTCATAAATGGCAATTTGATTTAAAACCCCCACAAATCTACATATAAAGCACACCCTGGCCCCCATGTTTCACCGTCACCTCATGTAAATTGTATTTGCTATATAAACACTTGAGGATTGCCTGAAATTGCTTGCAGAGCACTCAGGAAGAGAATTCAGTCAAGCTGTGAGGGGGGAGACCAGCAAAGTTAGATTCCCAAGAATTCTTTCAGGAGAACTTTTTGCTCATTATCACCCAGAAGGGATCAGTTCTTTTAAAGCAGGATTTCGAAGAATCCAGTACAGAAAAAAAAACCCCAAGTATAGCAGGCTCTGTAATGAAACTAAAAGGAGTTCCTGACTGTGTTCAGGTATTTCATGAAAGGATTTGATACAGAGCTGCCCACCAGTTTTCCAAACATGCTGAAAGAAAGAGTTTATTTGGATAAGACTGCAGACTGGTAAATGGAAATGAGGTAGCACAGCTTGCTTGGCAAAGAATTAAACAGTTATTTTACACTGAACCAAGAGATTTTAACTATACAGTTTGCTAATAAAACATGATCTAGCTAATCTACTTGGTGGTTTTGTTTAATAATAAACTTATGTTTCATTTTTAACTCTGTTTCATGTCATATAATTCTGCTTTATTTAACCACAGGAGAAACAGAGACTATTATTAGGAAAAGGCTATTGCCTATTCAGACAATAAAGGCAACTACTGTGAATCTTACAAAGTAGAATACAGGCCAAGTGCTCAACATGGGATTGTAAAATAAAAGCCTAAAATACATAAAGGTTTACGTGTGCCTAGGATATGTAGACACAGCTCTGGCTCAGCTCAATCCAGCTCTTCTGGTGGAGGCTGACGCTGTCAGGCACAGCCGTGCTGATGAATGACAGTGCTGTGCAGACAGATGGAAGGCATTCTGGCTACTGCTGTCTGTCTGAGGCATCTCAAGACTTCTGCACTTTGCTGCCAGCTGCTTGAGGCACTGCAGGCATAAACTATATGTAGCAGAAGACCTTGACATGTAAAATATACTTTTAGACCTTCTTTGTCACTCCTTTGTGGGGTTCTTTACAGTTTAAAATCAAACCAACCAAACAGGGTGAGTTATCCAGTAGCAAGCTAGGACTTGAATTCAAATCTCACTCACCCAAAATAACCTTGAAGCAGGCACAGGTGATCCATGCCATCTCACACCTTTAAAAATTCACCAACGCCAGCTCTGCTTTGTCTGATGTGGGCTTCCAGCCCAGCTCATTCTCAATGGAGAATGGTCAATATGCTCAACATGCAGATGTCATGTAAGATATAGAACTGAGCTGTGCTATTACATCTATTAAGTCATGCCTCTTCCTCAGCCTTCACAGTAGCCCCATGTGCATGAAAGAGAGATGGTGCAATGGTGCAGGTCCCCACTGTGGAATCTCATGGGGTAGAAAACAACTGCCTATTCAGATTTCATGGTCAAGAGAGCAACTTGAGAGCCAAACCCTACAACTAAAATGTAAAAACTTAAGCCTTGAGTCCATATTCACTGATGAGGAAAGACTGGAGACTATAACCAAATTTTGTAAAAGCTAGGGTCAACAGAAGAGCTTTGGTAATTTGTTATTTCTTTTACAAATCAACTAAAGTGAAATAAATTGGTTTTAAACAGAGTATTCTTTTCAGGTGTTCTTAATCACAATTTTTAAGGAATCTGCCTAAATTGTGAACTTGACCTCACCACTGAGTTCAAGCTCAAAGGAATTCAAACTGCAAAATATGGCACTGAGGTCTGAATGAACGCAACTGACAAGAACAGCTATTACAAACAGATTACTCATCAGGTAGATCAGGTAGTCTTGTTTCACAAGAAAATGTGATCTCCTGTGATTAGGACATGTCAGTTGCTACATATATCTGTTTGCTTGGTTCTTGCAAGTTTTCACCTTACCCTGAAATCTTAAAATAAACTTTAAATTTTAGCTCTTTAAAACCAGAACTATTTGGAACAAGCTACCTATATTGCTGCACCTGTGTTTATTTGCTTCTTTTAGTGGGCCACATCTGAGGCAGCATACCATCAGACACTCAAATATCTAGGCCAGCTGGAACTTCTAAATGACCATTAGGTCCAACATCTCAGTGGCAGATGACTTCTCTATAAACTCAGCAGCTATGCATCTAGACACACAAGCATTCTTACTTAGGCAGCCAACTTCATGCACTCAGGCATATCCACCATGTGCTACCCAGCTGACATCAACTCTGAGTCAACTTAATGATGTAATTCCTGCAACCCACTTTCTTCTTGCAACCTTTTTCTTTTGCAGACAACAGAAGGCATTAAATGCTGGGGGGAACACAGGAAGGACTGTTGATGGGTTGCCACCTAACTGTAAGAAACACACACTGAAAAAGAACAACAAAGTGGACATTACCTTGAACTCACCATGGAATCACCATGGACGTATCTTGACTGAAAGACTGAGGACCTACGGCTGCAGTCTGGTATTAGTATGGAAGAAAACAGATTAAACTTTCAACATCCCATCCAGGCAGACTGGAAGTGAGCAGCTGGGTGAAAGGTATAAGGAGAATCAGCATCATTAAGCAAGGCAGGTTGTGATTCTGCTCACGCTGAGTACAGGTTTGCTCAGGCCGCACCTGCCTGCTCAGGGCTGACCTACAAAGTCCACAGAGCACACACTGTGAATACAAAAGGCAAATAAACTTCCCAAAGCTCTGGCACTGGAATCATCATTGACAGCTTGACATATCAATATTTCAGGAAGAATAAATGACTTTCATATCCAGGGTTTTGGGGGGGTGGGTTGTTTTGTTTGTTTGTTTGTGTGCTGTTCTCCTCCACCTTTCATTACCGGATGCTTTGGGAAGGTGCTCTACTTAACACCTGAAGCTGCTTAAAAGATTTGGAAATATTTTAATGAAGTCTTTTGAGATATCACCTAATACAACTTTAAAACAAATTTTACTATTATTGTAAGTATTTTCTCTTCATCCCTTGCCAGAGGAAAACTATAAATCTTGTCTCAGCTGAATGAACACCATTTATCATATTCATTTTCTTGTCAATACAATTATGAAAAGCCTTTGGCCTTTTTCCAAGGAGCCTGATTTGCTAGAGAAACTCAATTAGTATAAGCAAGCCTGCTACAAAACAACCCTATCTGGCATCTAGCACAGCTTCAGCATACCTGACGATCCACCTCTACATCACCATTCTAATAACTCAATCACAGTGGCAAAACACAAGATAAAACGGTGTTCCCCATGCCTCCTCCCCTCTCTGGACCAAGAGGACTTGGAAGAAATTATTTCTGCTCATTTTTGCCATCTGCTGGACAAAACTTAAATCCTAACCATTGCAAAGAGAAAAAAGAAGAGTCTCTCAGGTGAGAGATTACTGACTGCAATGTGTTTTGTTATAGCCAGGGCTCAGACTCTGAATATTTCCTGCAATCACCTGGAAAGTTTTTCAGTACATTCTCCTGACAACAATTTACAAATGACTCTTTCTGGCAGTTTTCAATAGAGACTGAACATGATCTCATGGCACATTAAAAGCTTAGCAAGAGATAACCCTTGCCTCTTTGTGTTGTTTACTTATTGAAAAATGCAAGTAAATCAGATGTATTTTGGCTAATATTCTGTACTTGCCATTTGCAATATTGAAATATCAGAGCTTCACACATAACAGAATAAAACCTGTTTGCAAAAATTATTTTCTTTACCATTAAGATCATTTTCTGATGATTGAGATGAAAGCAAAAAAAGAAGAAATGCATTAATCAAAGGATATTTAAACTTCACAAGATAAAACTGGTATTTGAGCCTCACTTCTCCTCCCATTTATACAGTAAATAAGAGTTGTGATAATAGCAGCTTATTCTGCTGTAATGCTTTGGATCAATACCTGGATGAAGCTGGGCTCATCCAAACGAGGTGAAATCCACTGATCAGAAGCAGGCACTTAGCCTTTACAGCCAAAGGTGAGGAAGAAAAAAAAATGGAGCCTGTGCAGTGGAAATGAAACCAAGAAGGCCTGAGCTCTGAATTCCACAAAAGCAGCATTTCCATCTATTTTTACTGTTACTACAGAATAATGAAATCCAAAAGTCGGAGGCTGTTTTTATCTATTTGAAATAAACTTAACTGATTCCTTTGAATTTATGAGTTAATTAAAAAACATAAAAGATCATGTCAGGGTCCTGAGCATGATGCATCCTGGATCCGTGTATCAAGAAACACCTCCATGGATGAACCCATTTCTTTCAAACAGAGAGGAAGTAAATCTGTGTTATCCCTCCTCTTGCATCAGGAGATCTGCAGTTTTGCAGAGAAGAGGAGCGTGATACTCATACTGTATGAGGGAAAACAAAGTAAAACCAAATTGAAATGGAAGCAGCACTGGTCTGCTTGTAGACATCCTCCTGATTTTATTATTAAGTTTTAGGGTAACACAAGCACAAGCAGTACTAACGAAGTTAAATGTACCCAATGGTGCCCATTAGAAAATGAGATGCTAATTCACAGTCTGGCTTCGGTAGTTTGGGGTTTGGTTTTGTTGGTTTTGTTTTTCTCTTGTCCTCTAAAACTGAAATTAAGGGATACTTTCCACTATTTTAAAGAGAAATAAAGATTACACTGATTTGTGTTTTGGACTAATTTTCTGCAATCTAAGCCTGCACATAGGAAGAATCAATGCAGGCTTGTGAAGGTCTTAAACAGGGTTTATCAGAATGGTCACCAGGTTCCCACCACTCAACTCACAAGGATGTCTATCAGATCAAACCACACTGCACTGTACAGCTTTTCAGTCCTTAAAGGCTAATTTCTTAGTTGCAATTAATATACTGAGACATTTCTCTTTCTTAACCAGAAAGATGAATGAAGAGTAGGGTTTCGTTACTGACTTAAAATAAGAATCTTTCTAAGAGCTTGATTTCTACTACAGCACCACATTGCACTGGAATGTTATTTTGCTTTCATTGCTCTTGAATGTTATTCATTTTTCATAAAATAAACAAATAGATAACTAGCCTCCACAGCTTTGTGAGATCTAAATTCTAAATCAAGTATTTTCATAGTTACTTCACAATATATTTCAGCAGTCTCGTACTAATCTGAATGTGTGCTACTGTATTTATAAAAACAGAAACCATTTCTCTGTAGTATTAAGAAAATACCCATGAGTATTATTATTGGCATAAAAATATGTACAAAATTTAAAGCAGATGGAGTATCGTTACTTACTGAAGAAAAGGACAGTCTAAAGAGTTTGGTTTTGTTTTCAGATGTCCATTTTAGTCTGGATGAAGACTGCAGGTGTTGTGATATTAATAGAGCTGACATAAATAGAAAGTAACTGACTAAATTAAAGACATGATTCATACCAGGGAGAGAAATCTCCCCAGACAGCACTTGTATAGTATTTTTTATACACTTTCAATGTGAAACCAAATGTAGGTACATTGTATTTGGAGCTGAAGACAAAGCTCTGTTGTTTTTTGCTTGGTTGGCTTTTTTTTTTTAATGAAAACATGAGAGGTTTCTAAAAGGAAGAAACCCACTTGGATACGTTTTCTAGATGAGTAGTGTGACACAACAAAAAAGTGACCTCTCTGTGGTCCTTCCCAGTTAACTGCATGGTTGCCATTGTGCTGTAATTTTAGCTGATTACACATTAGTTCATTTAGCTTTGTTTCCTCTTCCCCACTGTGCCATACTATTAAACTAATGCAAGGGGCCTGGTATCCCTCTGTGCACAGAGCTGGTATTGTCATCGTGTAATAAGGATACATCCAGTCAAACAGCATGGTGTAGCTGGTCTTTGTGTTCAGTGCAAAGGCAATCCCTCGAAGATCCCTTGCCAGCCCGATCAACATACGCTGTCAGTGGGAAAGAGACACAGTAATTGATTTTCACGTTAGCGCAGAGCAGATGGAGTAATAATCAGCCAATAATGACCACATATCTGATTTTGATTCATTAGTTTAAATGTCTCGCTCAAATCTCTGCTCTTTTTTTTGGTTTTTTTTGGTTGAATTTATTATAAACCTCACAGATTCTTTTAACAAACAGGACTGTCTCAAGTTTTACAAGGATAACACCAACAAAATGCTTGGGCAATGCTTTTGATTATTTGCAGGTCTCTCCTAATGAACAATGCAAATTAACACAGAATCTATGAATATGGTGTGTTCAACTTTCAAAGTGCTTCCTGTATTCCTATATTTAAAGTAATAATAACAACAATAAAACGTTCATTTAAGCTTGTAATATTCTGAATGAGGTGCAGGACTAACAGATATTTGTAACAAGCTACAATTAAGGTTGTTCTGAGAGTCTCACTGAACTGTTCCTGTAAAACATCTTCTGTGTCTTTGCTTTTAAAGTAAATTTTTCAGGTTAAATTTATTCCAAAAGATTCTTTTTTGGGTGGTGGGGTTTTTTATTTTTGTTCAAAGAACACCATACATATCTCTGTCTGTATTAGCAGGAGTTCTGAGATGCATTCTTTTTTTTCCCCCCCTTTAGTGAGTGAAGTGTGGCTTCAGAATCTTTCCAGCTGAAACACAGGCAACAATTTATGCATAGATAATTAGGGATGTTTTCAGGATAATTAATAGACACCAATAAGAAACACTTCTGAATGAAAAATAGTTTAACAATGCAAATAAACTTTTCAATTTATTTAGACATAACTGTTATTTTCTGACAATTAGGCAGTTTTAATAAATATCATCCATGTGTTGCAGATGGGGCTTGCCCCCTTTTTTTTCCCCTTCATAATACTGCAGGGTGAAAAAAAAAAAGAATCACTGAAGCATGGCAAAAAAAGCCTCAGTAAGAAATTTTGTCTTTTAAAATCTGAGTTTTCAATAATGTACCACTTGGTGCTAACACTCTAATATTTACAGTGTTGAGAAATACAAAAGATAAGATTCAGATATTAATTTTAATTGATCACATGAAGAGCAAATTATGGCTGCTGCCTTCTTAAACTGCTAAATGTAATCTTACACAGGGGCTAATTTCTACTTTTCCTATGCAGAGCCATCAGTCCAACTGACTTGAATGGCACACACATAGATTTATCCAAGGATAACTGAGATCACTTCAAAACATCGTTGAGGTTGCTAGGAGTATTTTAATATTTGCATTTCCTTTTTGTTGTGCACTGAAATGGCCTGAACTTGCAAGATGCTCAGAGGTCTCAACTCTCATTAACTTTAATGGGACTCTGAAGTCACTGGAGAGGAAGTGTTCAATACTGAGGAGATGCAATATAAAACTGTAACTTTATATGCATCTGTATTTTCATATTTCTTGTGCTCTTCTGTCCACACAGAAAATAACTGTTTAGCAGATGTGGTGGCCAAAACTAAAGAATTAAAAGAGCTCAGCAGCAACACTTCATACTTTGTTCTAAATGCATGCAGACTTCCAGCAATAGCCCCAAGGATGTGGAAATCTTCCCAATTGATTTTGGTTCCTTTGCCCATTCTAGCAACCAGACAGAAGATAAGCAAGCATGCACAAAGGAGAGTTTGGAACAGGGAAGAAGGGGAGCTACAGCCCCTGGCAAGATGTGAACTTGCCTTTGTTTGAGGATACACTTGGAGAGAAAGAGCTCACCATCCTGCTATGGTCTCCAGAACATGGCTTAGAAACAGACAACTAGCCAAACTCACATTGCTTAACATGCTTGTTCTGTCTTTACAAGAACAATTGGTTTCAAAACCCTTCTCTTTCCCAAATATATTTAAGAAACAGTTTGGTTGTGAGACTTCAAAAGTTATTAAAGCAGATCCACAACTTTCTTCAAACTAGGATCTCAGATTTATGGGAACCTACACAAATATCAGGCAACTTCAGACACCACTGGACCTTGAATTGTAAAGGAAGGAGAAGAACTACTACATAAACAACAGTTCTTGAGACTCTATTCTTTAAATTTAGTTACTGTTATTAAAACGCCCACCCTGTTAACCACACTATTCATAATCTGTGACTTCAGTCTACAAGGCACTGTAATGTTCTTGTCCTATAAAATCCCAGCAAACTCAGTGGTTTGGGTAATATCCATCAGATCTCTGTGAAACAGTCCTGCTGGCAACACCCAGACAGCTTATAGAACCGCCTAGAGAATCCTGAGATAAATCCTGGTCCATTTCAGGCACAGGTAAAATAAACTCTAAGGGGAGCAAAATCTACCCTAAAGTCCATGGTTGCTAAGTCATATTTAGTAGACAACATAGCCCCCAAACTTTAAAATCCCAAGACACTCTACTTTTAGTTCATTATGAGTTTTAAAATACCACTTATGTGAATAAAAACAACATCATAAACCCATACATCTACTTTTTGTCTGTCATCCTGTGGGATTTGAAGTGCCTGCCAACTTAGCAGAGTCATTTGAGCAATACACGTAGCTGCTGCTTCACTCACAACTGAGCAGCAGCCAATGCTGGGGCTAACTGACAATTAACAATATCACCAGCAACTGCAAAATGAATAAGGTGAGATGTGAAGAACAGCAAGGAGAAGCAGCCCAGCAAGGGGAGGCTTGTCAGCAGTAGTATGTGTGCTTAGACATTGCTTCTCTTGCTAATGGAATCATTTTGTGGAAATGTTGGTCTTGGTTCTTTCCTGAATGTCAGCCATAGGTTTCTTTAAGATCAGCTAAACCAAATCCATAAAAAAATATATTCAACTATTTCATTTCAAAGTCCCAAAAAAGATTTTTCAATGAATTGGAGCTTTCAAAGGAAAAGGAGCAGAAGACTTAAATATTCACAGAAGAAAACCCTATGTCTTGTCAACGTGTGCCAAGTATCTGACCAACCCAATTAAAACAGACAAGGTGACTCCAAGCACCCACCCCCAAAAAGGGGCTTGTAATGGAAAGTCTGACAGACCCTTAACTATAGTGGCACTACTGGGTGCAGCTATAATATTACCCTCATAATTCTACTATATAATAACAACAAAGGAAAAAAAAGGTGAAGGGTCATTGCGCTTTGTCTTTAGAATTAAGATGGCTGTCTTCATCCTTACAGCATACTCTTAATTCTGGAGACACGTCTTAATAACCTCTAAATAGTTCCAACAAAAGAGCCGTGTCAGAGGAATGAGCAGGCCCCAAGGTGTTTCAACTGGAGTGTTTTCATCTGCCTTTATTGCTCTATCCCTCTCCAGAATTAAGGCAATAACCTGTGATAAATTATTCAGGAACTGCTACAGGGATCAAAGCAAAATCATTCTGTTAAAGTGCTGTTTGCAACATTTGGCACTTAGTGTGAAAACTTTTAATGTGTGCAAGCTGAAAATCAAGGATTTTAAATAATTTAACAGCGTGGAGTTTCTACAAACTAGCTAAAGATAGCATGTTGCTATTTAACTGCTTTTTCCTCAGATCTTTTTTCTTTTCATGCATTTCTAGCAAATCTGATGGTGTCAGAACTACAAACAAAGTAGCACTAAGATTCCTTCCAGCTACTTGGACAATGTGTTACTTAACCAGATTGTCAAGAGAAACCTTGAAATTTAGGGGAGAAAATCAGCCACCGTTTTAACACTGGACATTTCTCCTTTCAGTATAAAAATGGGAAGATGGAAGTAGACCAAAAAAAATCAGAAAGGGAAGAAGGAAAAAAAGGAAAGCAAAGCACATAATTACTTAAGTCATCTTCAATTATACTTGATCTCCCTGGAAAAGAAACCCAAACATATGTTTTGTATGCAGATGTAATGATTACAAATGTATTTTAAAGAGAAAGAGCTCCCTTGTTGCAACTGGTTTTCAATGGTGTATTTCAGAAATATTAAAAACCTAGAAAAAACCCTCGCCAGTTAGAAAGTCCTAGTAAAAACCACAAATTAAATGAATTTGGCACTCCTGGACCATTTTCCTAGTGATATTTTAACAGTGTCATCTCCCGGTGGATGGGAATACTAAGCATTTTATTGAAGAACTGAACTGGTTTTGTTTTCAGTACTTGCAAAATGAAGTACCTGAAAGCACTTCTGCATGTATTATTTATTTATCATGATAGAAAAATAGCTTTAACCTAATAAATTACATTTAAGAGAATTTAGAGCAAAAGTTTTGTTTATGATAAAGCAACAGATTTAGTTCTTTATCAATAGCTTAAAGCACCAAGTTTTCTTTATACAAATTAGACAGATGGTGCTTACAGTAGAATTTACTAAAGGTCTGTCACAACAAATGCAGCCAAGCTGCATATTTAATCACTGCAGAACCTTGTCTACCTGCAGCTGCCAACTGCTAATCCAATTTCCCTGATAAATGTGGCAAGAGACACGATCAGCAATAAAGAGCATCTAACTCCATTTTCCTGCAGGGCGTCTTTTGATGAACATTTAGGACGGAAGCACCGAGTGCACTGTGTGGCCCTGGCTGGTGGCAGCTGCATGCATTTTGAAGACACACTTCTCAGGTTACTCACTTAATTCTGCCACTATCATTATGTTGCTATTGATCTCAGTAGCTCTTGTCTACACAGCATTACTCTAGATGAAGCTGAATCAGGCAGTTATCATGCATCAAACTTGCTCAAAAGCCTGGAGATTTCCCCTTAATTACTTGTGATTTTA
Organism: Pogoniulus pusillus; assembly: GCF_015220805.1. NCBI lineage: Eukaryota > Metazoa > Chordata > Aves > Piciformes > Lybiidae > Pogoniulus > Pogoniulus pusillus. The sequence continues at coordinate 9,342,162 of NC_087285.1, read as the reverse complement.
TTTGCAAATACCGTTAAAGTGTAATCAAGCAGTCACTTTCCAGGGTCGTTAAGAACTTGCTAGTTTAGGAATATATCACTGGCACTCCATTAAAATTTCTCTGCTGAAACAGTTTCAAGCAAAGCAGACAGGACAACAGCCGAATTATTTTAACAAACTGAATCCTCAGGAGATAAATAAGAGTTTCCTACAGAAAGGGGCAATGCCATCAAGTGACCTCTCTGCTTGGATTTTTAGGATTTCTAACTTGAAAATCTGAGCTGAATCCAAGACAGATGAACTGCACCCATTTAACAAATGAAAAGTTATTAAAATTACAATAGATAAAGCAACAACAAATGAGGAAATTAGAATCAAGTAATTATTGAAATAGCCTTAAATAGGATTTTCTAAAAAATATTAGCTTCATTCAAGTGATTATTGTGAACTATGCATCTTCTGGCACTGTCAGAGATGCACTGCAGAGAAATTACTTACTAAATATCCCAGCGTATCTCTTTACCTTCTTATGAAAGGAAGAGGATAAATGTGATGATGCAGTACTTAAGTTTCCATCATATTTTAAAATGGTGAATTAAAAATCACTGTTAGGGTTTCCTCAAAAGCACCCTGTGTAGCTGGAGCGAGCTCTCCAGCGTGCATTGTTAACTATTCAGTGACGGCAGAAGGGGATCTCTTTAATGCAACAGTGCTCTAATATATTACCACTCCTGATGATGCAGCTTCTATCTAGCAAGTCTTTTTCCTCCCTAAAATATACTGTTGTTTTGACACAAGCAGCTTGCTACACTTAAGGATTTTACTAATAAAACATAATGTTGTGCTAGATATTATGACTGTTGCCACAGCTGAACTGACTTGTCAAATCAATCCTAATATGGCTCCCACAGGCACATAAAAACCTTATTTAGCTATCAGTTATCCTAATCACTTTGTTCAGTTTAAGGGTGCAATGCTTCAAGACCAGTTCCTATTTATACATATATGCCCAGCCATTTAATAAAGTCTTGATTTATATAATAAATTCTTGTTGGAAAAAAAAACAACCTTCAAATCAGCAGTGTTTTATCAAGTGTGTTATAACATGGCTCCTCATCCCCCCCAAATAAATATGTTAATAGACACAAACAGGGTACTCACACAGCGAGAGGCAATATTACATATGAAACAGATCAGCTATCACTGGAAACAATTTTGTCCCTTTCATTATACATGGGGCTCAAATAGGGTCGCTCTATCTGCTAAACACTGAAAGATCCCAAAGCATTTATAAAACCTTTGCACAAACTTTATTTTGTTAGCCTTTGTCTTTCTACTGTCCACATTCCTAATGACACTAGATGTGGGTACAGATACACACAGAAGTACAAAGGTATGTGCATACCAAGAGAGAGACAGGAGAGACAAGAAGCTGGTTGTTAAATGGGGATGAGAAACTTGTTACATGCTTGCTCCTGTTGTATTTTTTTCTGTCAATAATTTCTTTCCATCTAATTGAAATAAACCTACCTTTGCTGCTTCTTGTTCAAAACTACTGTTGAGTATCTGAGTCACGCTTTCAAAGGTAATTGTGAGGGGGAGCATGAAATTCTCAAACTCATCCTCGTCTTCACCTACAGGAAAAGAAAGCAAAGTAGCAAAAACATTGGATCATATTCACACTGCTGTTTGGAAGGGCCCGTCTCATAGGCTTCTAGAGGAAAGTCTCACTACGAGCATGGGAACTTGGATATCACCTTATAGGAACAAAAACCTGAGGTTTGACATGTTTTCTACTGAGCCAGAAACAAAGAAGATAAATTGTTGATCATGAACAACTAGTATACCTGAAACCAGCACATCTCTGCATTTCTCATCTTTCTCTGTTTTGTTTTTCTCTTTTCTGTTAATCTGACAGCATTTGTTCAGAACTCTACAAGAACAGTCTTGTAAGAAAGGCATGGTTTAACCGTCAGAAAATGTTAAATTTAAACCTGCAGCAACAGATGAGATCCTGTCACATGTACTTCATAGCCTGATGTTTAAATCACAACCTTTTTTGATTGTATGCTCTTTATTTCTACCTCTGACCTACTTAGTGCACAGAACAAAGCTGACATGGAAATAAATCTGGACTGTGTTGGGGTTATTTGTGTGATGCTATTGCTCCTTAGATTAAAATAAACAAGATGTTGTGGGTAGGGAAAGAAGAGACTGTCTTGGTCAGACAGCTGAAAGACACCCTGCAAGTCTGCATTGTTTTTGTTTTGTTGTGATGCTGAACAGGTAACTATAACCAGCAACATTTTAGAAGTGGCACTCTGCATGAGGGTTGGTACTCCTGCTACTTTTCTTTAGAGCCTTAATGAGGGTAGCTTGCCTCTCAGATGCAGATTCCCCATGGGAGTAATTCAGAGTAGGAATTTAATTTATGTTCTTTGAAGAGCTCTTTGTCATAAGGCTCCTCTCTCTTCTCTCTTCCTTGGCAAAGTCTGGAAAACTAAGTTGCAGCTTAGAGGGAGTCTTCCACGTGTCAAATTGGTTGTGCTTATCATGCCGCACAGCAGGTGTTTTCTACAGCTTAGATCAACTCCTTTTGATAGTGCAGAAGAAGTAAGTGATTAAAAAGTATTTACCCCAGTAAAATGTTTCATATAAACATAACTTTTACTGGTGATTTTGTATTGTGCATTATCAGCCTTCCTCAAACACCTACGAGCATCCATAGAGTCATGACAGAATGGTTTGGGTTGGAAGCAATCTTAAAGATCACCTAGTTCCAGCTCTCTGGCCATAGCAGGGACAACTTCCACTAGAGCAAGATGCAGCATCCATCCCAGGGAGACCAAATGGCACCCTTCCAGTACCCGAAGGGGGGGCTACAAGAAGGATGGAGAGGGGCTGTTTCTAAAAATGCCTATGGTGGTAGGATGAGGAAAATGGTTTGAAATTAGAGAAGAGTAGATTAAGACGGAACGTTAGGAACAAGTTCTTTACCGTGAGGGTACTGGAACAGGTTGTCCAAGGATGCAGTTGAGGTCCCATCCCATATACAAGGTCAGGATGTACAAGGCTCTGAGCAACCTGATCTAATGGAGGATGTCCCTGCTGACTGGAGAGGGGGGTGGACTAGAGGATGACCTTTGGAGGTCCCTTCTACCCAAAGCATTCTATGACTCTATGATCTCCAAAGTTGAAGGTAGTGATTTAAGTAGTAACTGTAACATGTTTATTGTACAATTAAGCTGCTGTTTGATTGGTTTAATACCCTTAAAAATTCATAGCTCTACAAAAGACAGCAAGGTGTCTCAGGGACATGGGAGAGGACCTTACCTAAATCCACCATGAGCAGGCGAGTCAGAGCGGTGTAGAACATCGTCCGGCACCGAAGGTCACTGAGGCTGTAGTTATCACTGACATCCAAGAAGGGGAAGTGCTTACTCTGGTGAAACATAAGGGTCTGAAAAGTGAGGTGCTCTATGCAAATTTACTACACTCAACATTTTAAGCATGTTAGGACAACTTACTGTGTGATTCTGAAGCATGAATTTGACAGCTTCTATTTTCACAAGCTTTTTCAGGAGACTATAAGTAGCAGAGGTTAAGGAACCTTCCAGTATTATGACATGTGCAGGTTGTAGGAAATTTTAGTGAGAAAAAACAATTCTACCTGAAACAAAAGTGCATTAAATACTGGAGCCTTCTCCTCTAAGGTCTCCCTGGAGAGGAGAAGGCTCCAGGGAAATCCTAGACTAGCTTCACAGTATTTGAAATGGGCTACATGAGAGCTGGAAAGGGACTTTTCAAATAGGCCTGGAGTGACAGGATGAGGAATGATGGCCTCAAACTGGAAGAAGCTGCATTTACATTAGGAAGAAATACTTCCCACGAGGGTGGCAAGGCACTGGAACAGGTTGTCCAGAGAAACTGTGGGGGCCTCCAACTCTGGAAGTGTTCAAAACCAGCTTTCATGGGACCATGAGTAGTATGTGCTCCTGACCATGTCAGGGAGGTTGGAACTAGATGATCTTTAAGGTTCTTTCCAACCCAGACCGTTGTATGTACGAGTCTATAAAATAATCTGAATTTCATCTAGAAATGTATGTCATACAGATACTCTTTAGAACATTACAGACCATAATCTATTACTAATTAAAGCAATTACTTTTCATGGCATATATTCTAGTCACAAAATAGACAAATGAACTAAATGACTTCTATAATTAAACAGAGAGTTTCTGATAACAAATGGCGCTGCTTTTCCCCCAGACAGACTGGTGTCATCAGTATGAACAAAAAAGCCCAGTGGTTTTCTGACCATCTGAACCAAAGACAACTGGCACTTGGCAATGAGACTGGCAGCAGCCCTCAGCAGCACTGAAGTAATGGCCTCCAAATCACAGAGGTGATCTTCCAGGCCCATCAGAAAAAAAAAAACCATTTAATTTGTTTCAGTTACAACAGATGAAAATCCAGTTCGCACACGTTGAGCTATGTTAAAATACTGAAGAACTGAAAAGGTATTTCTGAAGAACATACAAGGTCTCAGAACTAGAGCAAAGTCTGTAACGAGGTGCTACTGCTGGGAATTTTGGATGTATCCAAAGAAGAATACTAGTTTCTCCAACTTTATAAATACAAAGCAAAATTAATTGACCACTACTAAGCAGAAACTGCTATTTTCCACTCCACCAACCGGCTAAATTCAAGCCAGTGACAGGCCAGATGGCAGGTAACTAAAGCAGTACCATGCTGCCCCCAGCCACCATGCTCTGCTCTCTGCTCAGGAACACTACAGAAAAATTCAAACCCCAGAAACATTCCTAAGCACTGAAGGCATAAAATGACTGAAATGACTTTTGGGCTGGTACATTCCACTATGAACATGACAAGCCTACGAATCCTTAGTTTACCCATCACTGTTGATCCTACAGGAAAGCTGGAGAGAGACTTTTCACAAAGGCATGGAGTGACTGGACAGGGAATAATGGTCTCAAACTGGAAGAAGATTGATTTATATTAGACCCTAGGAAGAAATTCTTCCCCATGAGGCTGGGGAGGCACTGATACAGGTTGCCCAGAGCAGCTGTGAAGGCTCTAACCCTGAAAGTCTTCAGGCTGGATGGGTGTTTGAACAGCTTGGTCTGGTAGGATGTGTCCCAGCCCCTGGGCAGGGGGATTGGAATCAGATGATCTTTAAGGTGCCTTCCGACCCAACCCATTCTAGGATTCCAAGATCCTTGGCATTGATGAAGGCCTCTAAGAAACATGACTGTGCTAACTTCAGACCATGCAGGAATGCCTCCAGTCCTGCTCAAACACAGAACATTTTAGACCCTGAACATTTACTATTGGTACTTTCTTCTTTTTGAGTGCTTACTTCACTCTGCCATTCCTGCCCATAATTGATTGAAGAGTTCGATTACTTTTATGGGAATAAACAATTTCCCTTTTCATTTTAAATGGATTAAATTCTATTTAAACAGGCAAAAGTGCAAGAATAGGTTTTATGGCTGCTATTGGTAAAACTCCTAATCTAGTTTTAAGATGATGTTCCTCTATCAATCTATAACACTTGAAATAGCATTACTTGGTTTTACACTGCAAAGCTACAGAGTTGGCTTTCTTCCCCACCCTCCCCCAGTTAAAAGAGCAAAGTCTTTCATAACATAAGGCTAACAAAGACAAAGACATGGATAAAGAATCAGAGAGACTATAAATATTTTACCCTGAAGTTATTGTACAAAACCACAATGAAACCATAGTTATTTTGGTACAAAAATAGATAAAGAAAAAGTTAATTATCAGGAAGAACTAAACATGCATGAGGGAGCACTATGGTTTGAAAGACATAAAGGAATGACTAACATATTCCATTATGTAAATGAATTCAAAGATATTTCACAACTGATCAGCTAGAAGGGACATAATGATTTATAATTCAAATAACTGAGCTTTGAAATCAAATTGGGCTAATATATTTCGAAATATGCAAACCTGGAGTAATTGTGAAAGTAATGTAAACCATGACACCAGCTCCAATCATTTGTTGCCTCTTGTTGTTAATGTTGTCTTCTGCCTTTTCTTCTTTCCCTGTTATCTAGTACAGTTGCTGGAATTATGGTTTGCTTTTAATTCTAGAATATCCCTTAGAAAAAAAAAGACTATTAGGCACAGAAAAGAAGAAAAACACCAGTTTTTAAGACTGTGTAGAAGTTGATTGACATAGAGGGAAGTACTGAAATTAAATAAATTATATTTTAACCTTTCAGGCTAGCCACAATTTAATCTATATCAAATACTGAAAATTGATCCACTGGATCCAGCGTTCTAACAATACACTATTTCTTTCAAAGCAATATAGACTTAATGCCTTTTAAAAACCCCCTAATATAATGTGAAAAGGCCAAAGTTTGCAATGCCAGGAAGTAGTTATAAACTACTTCATATGTTTGAAATAAAAAGTACTTTGGTATTGTTATTAAAAAAAAAAAAAAAGAAAAAAGAACACTATTGGTAGAGTTTTTAATAGGAAAAAAATACATATCTTTAAAAGCCAAAATGACCAGTGAAATTGGGTTGTACATCATTTTCTGGGAAAAAGGAAAAACAGCCTGGACAGGTGTAATTTATCATTTTTCTGATTTAATACCAAAGAAATATATTAAAATAATAAAAAGAATCCTGAAATCCTCAAAATTTGTAGTGATAAATAGCCCTCCCTGTCTTTATTGCATTATGCCTACTAACAGAAATATTGCATGGTGGATTTTGCCAGACAAGGACGATTATTTTCCAATAAAAAGTTGCATATTAAATTCCAGCACAAAAGTGGGTGTCTAATACTTTTGAAATCTTTTATGGTTTGCCAGGGAACACAATTTTAAACTTAACTAATACAACATCATGGTGAAGAGAACCAGCATTAAAGCTGGCTTTGTACAACCCCACCCATCTAAGCAGCAAAGCTACTGTTCTCACCATTTTTGTTTGAAGTATTTCCATTGAAAAATAATTGCATAAATTTGGGAGCATTTGGGGTTTTTTTAGTAAACTGCTGTTTTACTAGTCTTAAAACCTTTCACGTTGATGTCTAAGATGTAAAGAACCACTGCCTTCATAAATATACATTGTGACTACACACAAGGGGCTGAAACTGCTCTTGCAACAGTTACAAGCTGCTGCAAATTAAAACAAAACAAAACCCAAAAAAACACAATTTCATCACAATTCTGCTCTTCAGAAGAACTTAAGAGTATTCAGCCTGGAGAAGAGAAGGCTCCAGGGAGACCTAACAGTGGCATTCCAGTACCTGAAAGGGGCCTACAAGAATGCTGGAGTGGGTCTGTTTCCAAAGGCCTGGAGTGATAGGACAAGGGGCAATGGTTTGAAATTAGAGAAGAGCAGTTTTAGATTGGATGCTAAGAAAAAGTTCTTCACCATAAGGGTGGTGGAACACTGGAACAGTTTGCCCAGGGAGATAGAGTTGAGGCCCCATCCCTGGAGATGTTCAAGGTCAGGCATGGCAAGGCTCTGGGCAAGCTGATCTAATGGAGGATGTCTGTACTCACTGCAGGGAGGGTTGGACTAGATGATTTCTGAAGGTCCCTTCCAACCCATATCACTCCACAATTCTACGACTAAATATAAACTTTTAATGTTTTCTAAGTCCTGATATTTTTCTATCTATTTAATGTCTATGAACCTCTCAGAATTCCTTAGTAATGTTTTCCCTTCAACTCCTTTCCTGCCCTGTTGCTGTAATGCCATGAGACCATGAACACATGCATATTGAAAAGATCAAGTTGGCTGCTTAATGGCATTTGAAGTACACATACAGAAGTACACTCTGCATGATTTTCATTAAACAGAATTCACTTATGCAATGTGAAAACCTGCACTCATCTTTCAACCCAAGGAAATATATTCAAATTCTTCTCATATGATTAGAGTTCTATAGAGAAAGAAAATGATACCAATTGTCATATTCCAGGTGCCTTCCCCTCTGCTTGTCTAACAATCTCCTCTAGAAAATTGCTGAAAAGTTGTTTTGATTTCAAAACAGTGAAGGATTTCAACACTGAATGCTTTCATGAGCCCTGGTGGTTTATTGCCTGTCATATACCTTTAAATCTTGTGCCACACCAAAATTAATTTCTACTTTTTAAACACCTTCATGCATGATGGATTGAAAATTCTATGAGCAAATATGACAGGCTGTGGTTAGTAGGTTCCCTTCTACTCTGCTGGTGAGGCTGCATCTGGAACCTGGTGTCCAGTTCTGGGCCCCACAGTTCAAGGAGCACCTCAGGTGGAAATAAGCACACCTTAAAAAACTATGATACAAAAAAAAAAGATTAATAAAAATGAATAAATATTAACATCTAATTAGTTTTATGGAACGGTGGAGGTCTCTTTAATCTTTACCTTACTAATTCCCAACATTACATTATGCCATATACAAGAAAAAGGATATCCAACGGAAAGGTCATTTAGAAACTGAAGAGTTCTTGAAATCACAGGCTCACATCTTCCCCGGTACTTAAGGTTTGTGACACTAGAATAAACAAAACAAACCAGGTGAGATTTTGTAACAGATTCTGCTCTTGAGTAGTGGTGCATTATAGTACGAATGCATTTCTGTGCTATGGCTCAGGATTACCCAAACAGGCCACCCTGTCTTCCTGAATGAGAGATTCAAACGTTTTTGCAGTACTGTAACAAATACATTCATTTAAAGAAAATCCATCATCTGTCACCATGAAACAAACGATCTGAAGCTAATCCCTACTTGTATCTGTTTTACTCTTCAATGCAGCATCTGGCCTTTTAACTTCCATTGCATTTATCTGCCCAGTTCTTCACAGGAGAAAAACAAATTGCTGTAAATTCCCCAGGAATTTCTATAGGTGAAACAGGGTGCAGGAAAACTAAAGGCTAACTCAGCTATCTGCCAGTGCAGCCAGATCCCAAGGAAACGCCACCTTGCACATCTTGTACTAATCCCTGTGTTATCTCTTCCTTACACCAAACACTTAAGACACATCACACAGGTGAGATGATATAGTTGCTATCCTGTACGGGGCCAAAAAGAAAGTTGGGAAGGGGCTTTTCACAAGGACATGCAGTGATAGGATGACAGGGAACGGATGGAAGCTTGAGAAGGGCAGATTTAAACTGCAGATTAGGAAGAAACTCTTTATACAGTGAGGGACTGGGAGACATTGGACCAGGTTTGCCTTCTTCCTGAAGGTGTTCAAAGCCAGTCTGGATGAGGCTTTGTGTGACATGGTCTAGTGGAAGGTGTCCCTACCCATAGCAAGGGGGTTGGAACTAGATGATATTTAAGATCCACAGATCACCCTGGAGGAGGCTCTGAGGTGACCTTATTGTGGCCTTCCAGGATCTGAAGGTACAAAAAAAGCTGGGGAGGGACATTTTAGACTATCAGGTAGTGACAGGACTAGGGGGAATGGAGCAAAGCTGGAGGTGGGGAGATTCAGACTGGATGTGAGGAGGAAGTTCTTCACCATGAGAGTGGTAAGACCCTGGAATGGGTTGCCCAGTGAGGTGGTTGAGGCCCCATCTCTGGAGGTGTTTAAGGCCAGGCTGGATGAGGCTCTGGCCAGCCCGATCTAGGGTAGGGTGTCCCTACCCATGGCAGGGGGGTTGAAACTAGATGATCCTTGTAGTTCCTTCCAGCCCTGACTGAATCTATGATCCTTTCCAACCCAAACTATTCTGTGATTCCCTAATGGAAGCATGTTTTGATTAGTGAACCAATATATAAACAATATAGGATAACACCAGATCTATCACCAGTCTTTAGGGAACACCAGATAAAACAACTCCCCTTTTTGAGAGTACACTTTTAGAGTTAACCTTTCAGTGAAATCCTGAAGCTAACACTTTGCTCTATCTACCACTTGGCATAGGTGAAGCACGAGCCATGAGGCACCAGCACAGTGCCAGGATCCTCTATGGCTTCTGCTGGATTGCAGGCAGTGTCAAGACACCCAAGTGACCTGGGGTGGAACCTTCTCTGTTCACCCACAAGGTCTGTTAGGAGGTGAAGAGGCAGCATTAAGCCTTCAGCTGAACAGGGTAAATGGAAGCCAGCAGAGACTGTGTATTTTTTGCTAACGAGGTGTGGCTAAAACAATAAAAGTCACTGGTCCTGCAGTTTGTCATCCCTAACCTCCTTAGGGGAGAACCAGGTAGGCCAGTGCAAATCATCTTACTAAATGCCAAATAGAATGTCAAAGAATTACAGAATACTGTGGGTTGGAAGGAACCTCCAAAGGCCATCTAGTCCAAAGCCCCTGCAGCTGGCAGGGACATCCTCCACTAGATCAGGTTGCCCAGAGCCTTGTCTGGTCTGACCTTGAATATCTCCAGGGATGGGGCCTCAACTACCTCCCTGGGCAACCTGTTCCAGTGTTCCACTGCCCTCACGGCAAAGAGTTTGTTCCTAACATCCAATCTAAATTGTCTTTCCCCTAATTTCGAACCACTGCAATCCATCCTATCACTGCAGGCCTTTGTAAATAAACCCTCTGCAGCCTTCCTCCAGGCCTCCTTGAGGTACTGGAAAGCTGCTACTAGGTCTCCCTGGAGCCTTCTCTTCTCCAGGCTGAACACTCCCAGCTCCTCAGCCTGTCCTTGCAGAGGAGGTGCTCCAGCCCCTGATCACTTTCATTGCCCTCCTCTGGACTGCCATGTGATGAAGAATGAATTTCAGATTTGCATGCCTTCATTTCCTTGTCTGTAGAACATGCATAATGACTCTAATCTGTCAGATCTACTGATGAAAGACCATGACATAACATGGGTACCAGCTATTTATTCTGTGACGCAGTAGGGTTTCAGTTTGGGGAATACAGAATCCAAAGAAGTAATCTTAAGTGCCTTCAAATCAGCATTGATGATTGCTTTTAGACATTCACAGGGTAAGGAACATGCTGCACCACATCAACTAAATCTCTTTTTCAGGAAGTTATAAATTCAAGCAAGCAGTTTAAAGCATCTAAGTGTTTAGTATTATTTGCTCAGGAAAAGGCAAATAACAATGCAATTAGAAAAGCAGTACTCCTCAATTTAGATTTACCAAAAAGCATTGATTTACTTCATAAAATCTCTATGAAGAGCTACAGAGGTTCAGATTGCCTTAAAGAAATAGTCCACACTAGCAAATCCATAATTCACAGTTTATCCCTACTATGGGGAGTTCTGGAGATGTTTATAGTTGCACTAAATCCTTAACAAGTATATACCATACAAAGCAATAAAAATGAATTTGGAGCACCAAGATTCGACATCAGTATCAAAATCATAAAAGGGTTACTTGCAAAAGAGCAAAATATTTGTCACTCAGCAGCCAGATAAGACATTTAAAGAAAAACAGGAAGTCTCAGTGACAGTTTGAAGAGAAAACGAAAACTGTGTAAGGAAAAGTGCTCATCCAGCACTCAAGGTACTTTTGCCTACATCTGTTCTTTCAGTTCCTGACTGTATTTGGATGCTAAAAGATGGAGTAATGATAGAAAAGCTTGTGAGAACAGAGGCTGAATCACTTCAATTACAAGGGTAAGCAATTCCCATTTTTGTTTCTGCCCTATCAGTACCAGACAATATGAAAGACATATAAAATGCAGTATTTTAACATGTACAAAACATTATACATATCTGAATAAATCTGTAAAGATCTAGAGAAGCATCCTGCAATATAAAACCAAATTTTGAACTACATAAGGAAAAGAAGTGAAGGAATGAAAGAGGAGAAAAATCTATAGCGCTTGGAGAAATCTTTGCAAGACAACCCTTCAATCCCAGCACAAGTGTTCTTGCCTCTCTCTCTCTCAAGTGGCTTATTGATTTAAAATATGAACTACATGAAATGAAGTCAAAAGAACCCATCTTGAAGATTCAGATGAGTCACAGAAAAGAGAAGCCTCTTTAAAAGCTATGCCAATGCCAAATTCACCAGAATATCTACAGTAGAGGAGCACTGAACAGATTTTAAAGGCAAGTACTGACAAAGTGTTAATAAAGAATAGCATTTTCAATTTTGGTAACAACACCAGTATCAAAATACTGAGCTACACAGAGATACAAACCCAAAAGAGCAACAGCAACACTGATCCCTGCCAAAAAACTGTGACAATTTGAAAGATTCCAATGAAACAGCTTTAAGAATTCACTATATTTGCAAATACTTTGCTTTAGTTGGATGTTAGTAAGATGATAAGAATAAAACCTTAGCTGTAAGAGCTGCATGAGAGAAGCTTCTCAGCTTTCCGACCTCCAAACCCTCTAGCTTACTGTGAGTCTGTCAGCACGACTGTAACTAATGCAGTTCCATCAGCACACCAAATGTTTCTTCCCTTAATATAGTAACTTATAAGTATCATTCAAAGAACCTGTTAAATTTAAACTAAAATCTAGAAGCAAAGATAAATGGTGACTATGGACACCAATTTACAGTTCTCTGGAACATGGTTTACCATATCATCCACATTAAAATCCAAATAATTTGCAAGTACTCAAAGAATTTCATAGATTCATAGAATGGTTTAGCTTGGAAGAGGCATTAAAGACCATCTAGTTCCAATCCCCCTGCCATGGGCAGGGATACTTTCCACTAGACCAGGCTGCTCAAAGCCTCATCCAATCTGGCCTGAACACATCCAGGGAACGGGAAATTCATCCATCCTCTTTCCAGGAGGCCTTAAACTCCTTCTCTGAAATGTAGTGGCAAGTTTTGATATCACAAGAAAGCTGAGCAATCCCAGAACCTGCAATGCCTGCACAGGTTCAGGTCAGTGTACCTCAGGCACACAGGAGACCTTGGGATGTGGCAAAGCAGCAGCCATAAAAGTTAGGCTGTTACCAGTCAAACGAGATGATGACTGCTGTAAATCTGCAAGTTTGGCCCTGTGGAGTTTCTCTGATGCTGTTATTTGTGTTCAGTTTTCAAACAATTAAAGCAGAGAGTAAAAACTTTTAAACTTCTATAAAGACATGAACCAGAATTTAGAGACAGACTTGGTCTCAAGTTAGGGATATTACAAATACCTTTGCACTACAAAAAAAGCAGAAAGACAAAATAACACATTTCAAACAAAACTTTCTTACTGTGCTATCCAATTGCAATCACGGTGCAAGAAAAATGGACAACCAGATCCCTCAAAAAGACTTTAAAACAATCTCTTCTTTCTGTGGTACCTAATATCAGTAATAATGAAGACAGCCATTTGTTGGCAGAAAGCTCTGTACAGCCACGTTTTAATTATTTCTTGTAGATTAGCATCATTTACAATGAAAGCTCTCTGTGACTCAGTGACACTGATTGGATAAATCCTTTTCATTAGAGCTGGACAAAGGTGAACAGTTAAAAATATGCACATTGTGTTGTGAGCAAAAGTGGAACATTTTACTTATTCTGTGATTCATGAGTCATGTCAGCATGAGGGTTCAGAAAAAGACTCAAGAGATACAACCTTTTTATGCTTCTGTTTTGCTTAAACATTGCCACATGGAAGATCTCCTTATTTATATCTATGTACATTCACCACAGTCTCATCATTACAGCAGTAACTGCATCTCTCTCTAACCTCACCCTCCGTTTCTCTGATTAATCCACTTTCCTAACCCCCTGGCTGAACCTCCATTCTTCCTTGGGACTGGGGTAGGGTTGAGAGGGGTAGGGGGAAGGTGAAGGGGTGGTTGGAAGCCTCTTCTGGGGACTCAGGTTTCTGGGAGGGGGGAGTTGTGTTTATGTATTATCTTTTACCTTGTCTATTTCTCTATATAACTGTATATACTGTAAATATCTGCTTGCATATTCTGCTAAGCTGTAAATATAAGCTTCATTCAATTTCCAGAGCTGGTTGAGTCTAGTCTGGGTGATTTCCAAAGTGTGGGGGGGCGGGGAACACCCAAACCATCACAATCCCAAACAAAAGAACCCACCCAGCAGCAATGTCTGGCTTTGTGGATTTTATTTGTCAGTCATTTTATCATGACTAAAAATACCAAACACTGGAGCAAATATTTTGTAAATTCATGTTATGATGAATCACTACCACATGAATTTGATGATAATAACTGGAAGGAACCAGAAGAGGTTCACAAAGAGTATGTGAAAAGGACAAAATCAATACCATTTGGCCAAATGCTCAGAACAGGCTTTGAGGAGCAGACAGAACTAAAACTATTCTAGTTGAAGTATTTCCTTACTTCTTGCCTATACAGAGAATGACCAAGGCAAGTAGACAGCTACTGCTCAAAGGGTTGACCACTGAATGAAGAGGACTACTGCTCATTTTGGGCTCAGTGCCTCACTCCTTGCTCTAAGAGGCATAGGAACATGCGTTTTGGGAGGAATTAGAAGCAACAAGGGCAGAGAACTCCAGAGACAGAGGAATAGCCTTTGCCTGTGAAAACCTCAGGGCAACAGGCTAAAGCAGAATAAAGTCTTAAAAAGACAGGCTGAAACCTCAAGTCACAGTCCTTCTCCAGAATCTTGGTATTCACTGCAACCCCACTAGCTCCTACAATATCCCATTGCTCCCTCTTGCCTGTCTTCACCCTCAGATAACTCCTGCCAGATTATCCCTTCTTGAACCTACTCTGCTGTTGCTTTAGTGCTGAACACAGCTGAGAAGAGTTACAATGTCATGCATAAAAGAAAGAAATTAGTTTGAGATTAAGTACTTTTGTGCTTGGCCTTTCCCCTTCCACATATGCATCCTGTAAGGTGACAGTCAAAGCAAGCAGAGGCAATGGATGCTAAAAGAACCATCCTGTATGTGATGAAATACAGCCATTAAGGGATATTCTGAGTACATAAAACTGTCCCTTCAACAGGGGTTTAACAGGAATTCAGTAAAAGGCACATTCATTAACTTCCAATGGAAAGGTGATAAAAAGTCTAAGATTTGATGTGGCAGGAGTACTTTGAACTGCAGTCAGAAGGTCTAAAGGACACCTATTACACTGACAAATCTCAAAATAGTTCTGCAAATTGAAGAATAGCTTTTTCCCACAGCCTTTAATCCATACACTGAAGAGTGGCTACTATAGCTAGTAACAGCTATGCTATGACACAAGTATAATTGTTTGCTGTTAGTGAAAGATCTCCCTAAGTTTGATCATCACTGCCAAGCTGCTATTAATGAATTCAAAAGAAAGATTAAAGCTACAAACATCACTTGCTTAAAAGAGAGAGATCTGGGGAAAGTGTTCCAACTCTCAAAATCAAAGCAAGATATCATTTATCCATCTGAAAATTCCTGAGCTCACTTCAAACACCAGGAGACTGTAACTCCATGTGCCAGCCAGTAAGTTAGCACAAAAGAGAGGTTAATTTTCTCACAGCAGAACAAAACAAAAATTAGTATGTCCTAGTAGACTACATCTTGTTTGGCTATTCTGCAATTTCTCTTTACTCCTCACACCACATACAAAATGCTTCCTGCATGCATCCTTCACTGGATTCTGTGATGATAAAGTAGAAGGAAATAACCTGCCACTGTATTTTGATTCTCCCACAGTGCTAATGGCAGATTATGGTAAGGTACTTTCTCCACTACTTTCTGACTGGAGAGACTGGCTGTCATCAGCCAGGTAACATTCCTCCAAGCACAACTCCTTTATTTCACAAAGCTTGGCATTAGCAAAACTGAAACGATCCTGTCTCAAACATCCTTATGCAGCTACTGTAGAATACCAGCACTTCAACAAGAAAGTGCACACTAAAATTCCCCAGTTTTTCCTTTTAATTGAATGTAAAGGAATAAGAGGTGACCAAACAACAGCCTTCAAGTACCTGAAGTGGGCCTACAAGAAGGCTACAGAGGGACTGTTTACAAAGGTCTGGAATGATAGGACAATGGGCCACACATTGAAATTAGAGTAGACTTAGACTGGATGCCAGGAGCAAGTTCCTTCCAGGAGGGGGGTGAAACAAAGTTGTCCAGAGAGGTAGTTGAGGCCCCATTCCTAGAGATACTCAAGGTCAGGTTGGATAAGGCTCTGAGCAACCTGATCTAGTGGAGGATGTCCCTGCTGACTGAAGGGGGGTTGGATGGGATGGCCTTTGAAAGCCTCTTCCAACTCAAACCATTCTATGACTCTATATGAAAAAAATCACTTACTTAAAGAAAAAAAAGGGATCTGTAAGGTAAGGCAGAACAGCAGACTAACAGGTTTTTAAAATAACAGTGTATTTAAACATATAGACTATAGCCACAAAAGAAGAAGGTGAGTGGTCTCACAGTTGTGTATCCTATCCACTCCTGTTACTGCTGTGCTAAGACTATTCTCAGTAAGAGCACCAAAGCGCAGCCAGACTGGACTGTCCCATCAGACTGCAGGGTTTGGATCATGTAGGTCATGGTTTCACACCCAGATTTTCCAACTGGCACACAGTCACTTGGGAAAGGCTCATTTATTTCAACTGACACAAACATGAATGTGATTATACAACAGTTTCACAAATAACTCTTTAAACTACTGAATTGTCCATTTCACACTGTAACATCCATTCTGTAAAATGAAATTGATCTTCAATTTAATCAATGAACAATTCATATCTTTAGGAAAATATAGGAAGCCTTGAGAAAAGAGAAAATAAGAATGTAGTGTAGAATCTAAAATGTAGCACTCACTTTTGCTTTTTATGTACTGAGGTTGCCTTTTTTTTTAAAGCCTTCTGTTTAACATTAACATCCTATGTTTTTTTCTTAATTTACAGTCCCTGTGCAAATACAGCCCTGTCCAATCTAAACACATGAAGTACCTATCACAGTACTTGTAAAATGCTTCTGTTCCCTCAGCTGGCAAAGCCAACAGAGATTTCCTTTCAATGGCAGCAACAAGTGGAAAGAGAAGCAAACTGATTTGGCCAGTCTGCAAACAACAGTTCTCTTTCTCCTCTTGCTCCTCAGTTGTTCAAGTTTCAGTGTAGTTGGAAACAACAAAATGAAGCTGCTTAGTGCCCTGACAGGGACTGCTGCCACAAAGTGCACAGTGAGTAACCATCAATATTTTTCCATTCCTCATCCTCCATTTACCTGCCTTCAACACATGCTCCAGATGAATATCGAGGTTTGATAGGTACTACTGTTATCCTAAGGCAAGAAATTACACTCAGCTTCTCATTTGGAGGAAGCAAAGCCTTTATGCCTTGTTTTCCACAGCAAACTTAAGTCATATTGGAAAATGACCTCGTCTTAATTGCTACTATTTCTCAAGGTTGGGAGTCATGGTAGTAAAAGACAGGTCATGTTTAATACTGTCTGAACAGGTCACAGCCAACCTGGCAGCACCAGAAGAGAAGTTTCTGTACTAGATCAAAGTCTACTGCAAGTATTTAAAGGTCTTGTAAGTCAGATTTAGAGGACATGAAGTAAATGACATGATGCAGCATCTTCCTCACTGTAGAGGAAAGGAGAAAAGTACTCGTTTCTCTTTCTCCACACAGAACTTGTCTCCTGGGGACTCCTAGATTTTTTTAGTGGATATTCACAATTTTTCAGAGGGACCATTTTGTTTTGCTTCAAGAACAAAACTGATTTTAGATGAAACTCTTTTTGAGTCAGGAGAAACTATCAAATCTCATGAAGGACATAAGTAATAAAAGACAAAATCATGGTAGTTTTGCTGGCACTCAAGGAAAGCAGCTGCAGCAGAGGCATGAGCAATAGGTAGCTTCTCCAGAGTAAATTTCTAGGATTATTCTTAAGATAAATTATAGCAGTATCTGCCAGAATATCACACCATCTTATTCTGCCAAATACCAGAGATGAGTTGACAGATGAGAATAATGCCCCTTGTCTCTTCAGTGTGAGGCCTTAAAATCCTCCCAGTGAAGCCGTATTTTTAAGAGAACAAATTCTGCCAGATCCTGCCAAGAAGCAATCCAAAAAGGCCTCCCCCAGACAAACATTAGTTTCATTTTGGTCAGTTCCCCACTGTAAACCATCACGAAGCTTTGCAGGCAATTCCACTGACATCTGTGGGTGCAGGAATGAGAAGTGGGGCGGGACAGAGGCTGCTTACGCCAGGCTGTCACTGAACAACAGTCTACAAAACCTCAGCTCTGTTCCCCCATAAGCCATGCTGAGAAAGGGTGCAGGCACTGTGGAGAATGTATCTAGCTGCTAGTGTTTATTCAGGGACTGGCAGTACCTTCAGAAAATAAGGTATGGGTGCTTCTGAAAGTGCTTATCCCTTACCTCAAGTATTTGCAATTTACAGAAAACATTTTTCTAGCAAAGAGTGAACTTAATGACAAAATAAAACCTGTTTTTATATAGATGTTAAAGACAAAACAAAATACATACAGAATAGAACTGACAGACTCACATTTTGGTCATAAATGTTTCCAGAACATGGTTGTCATCTGTTATTCCCAAGACTTCTGACATTCGGGTGTACACCTGGAAATAAACATGTCAGTGTTAACACATCAGAGATATGCACAAGTACCAACATCTTCAGTCATTCTAAAACCTCCCCTATTTTGATTTTGAATGAGAGAGGAACAGGCACAAATGCCCGTCCCTGCAGCCTAGCTGAGGAGTTTGTAAGTGAAGGCTTATACACCTGTGCTGGTGTTTTGTGAATTCGGGACAGACAGGCTTTCACTTGCCTACATTTCCTCCCACAAAGGAGCTGTAAATTTACCGCATTCCACTCACTCTGTTGAGAACAATATGGCCTCTGTCCAAACAACCAAACCAAACAAACCAAACTTTTATTTAAAAACTCAAAAAGGGATGGAGAAAACATTGTTCTGTCCTCAGTGGAGTGTGATTTAACATTGTCCTTTCACTTGTGTTCGCAAGTTCTTTCACTGCCAGTCACAAAATCCAGTAAGTTAGGTATTCTTCAGCCATTAAGCTTTGTGTTTGTGCAGAGAGAACAAAAGCTTTGGAAGCCAAGTACTTGGTAGTTGTTTACTTTTCCCCTTCTTTCAGCTCCAAGCCCTCTATTACCAGCCAGGTTTTCCCAACACCCTACCTAGCAGACAGAACTGCTGTTAGGATGCAGTAGCAAATGCACAACACACATCAAGTACACATTTTTTTTCCTTACCGTGCAATCTTCATAACGTTTTCTGGTAGTTTTAGTGGCCTAACGTTTAGTTTGGATAAAAATACTTAGTTGGGTCAAACCAACTCCAGAAACGGAAGGGAGACACCTTCTGCAAAATCTCCTGCCTACTCCACCCTGAGCTCAAGTAACTCCCCCATTTGCTTACCATTGGGCTAGCGGCAGATCTACCACTCAGTGAATTTCCTTTCAGCCACTGCAACTTTTAGCGACACTAAACCAAATATTGTAGGTGCTCTGCAATTCTTCCACATGATGTGATGGAGTGAAGCATCACTAAGGTTTGCAAGGAGAGCACCCAGCAGCAGGCAGGTACCCAGCAGTGAAAGCCTGGTGCCATCTAGCTGCCAAGTTTGTTCCCTGACACTACTTATTCCACACAAACACAACTGAACTTCAGCTAACTCAGTACTTCTGTCACTGTACCAAACCTTGCTTGCAGCAACTTCCTTTTGCTAGGGATGCAGTCCCATGACTATGCTTAAAATCCCAATCAGCAGTATCCCACCTCTGAGGAACAGTAACACCACCACCAACACAAACAACACACAAAAGGACAATAAAAACTACATTTTCACACCCCAAACTTTATTATGCTGGGAGTTGAAACTAAAACTATGAGTAGAGACATAGAGCTCTAACCCAGAGTTGCACCAAGGTTGAGGAAAACTAATTTCTTCTATGAATGGAAATTGTGACAAAAATCAGCGTGGAAAGGGCAATCTAAACATGAACAAAATCGTGACATCCAATATGACCCTTCAAATGCTGCAAATGATGTTCACACTGTAAATGTGAAGTCATCCTTTACAGTAATTAGATACAGCAACAATAATTTATCCAAATAGACCAAGTGTATTTTAATTTCAAAACATCGTATCTCTAAACAGTACACTGCTGAAATGCTACAGCAGCTGCGGTTTTAGCATAAGAAGTATAAGAGTTTCTGTATTTGATGTGAGGAAAGTGAAGAAGAGTGAGCGAGCGTTGTAAAGGCATCAGCAAACACCTATTTGCGTTGGGAGCTTTCCTTTCTGCCACTGGAAAGCAGTGGGAGAAAGCGAGCATGAGGCACGGTAGCAGCTTTGTGCTCTGTTGTCAAACTGGGCTCTCCCCACATCAGAGTTTAACAAATAAAATACTAAAACAGCAGTCAGTGTTGACAAAGAGCAGTGCTTTAATCCACAATTATCCTTGTAACACTTACTACTCCTTTTATCATCCATTAGCTTTGATTCCCATTATCCCATCAAGAACTGTGTCAACGCTTTTGTCCCTGGGGATTTCCCACAACTACTCGGATCTGACAGCCAAGCTTGAGTGCTAAGCAGGATCATTACCTCTTAAATCCACTTATCTGATCCACTGAATAGTAAATTGAAAAGCTCATTAACAGCAACAATCTGATTTGTTTTCACATGTGACAGGGTCATTCCAAGTCAGCAGGAATACAGTGCTTGTAATAAAAACTACCACCCGCTCCCTAATGTGACAAATTGTTAGCTAAAATAAATGTGATATTTTAAACACCTTCTTCAAAATCCTTTTCAAAACCAACACACCCTCTCAGCATGTAAAAATAGAAAAGCAAACAACCCTGAACCACAACAATGAAAGGCCCTTAGACTTTTAAGCACTATAAAAAATTAATGATAAAGCATTTTGGACATATAATAATAAAACACTCTTCGACAAAGAGCGGGCTACATATGCAAAAGGCAGAGAAAACCACAGTGGAGAGAGGTCAGTAGAGGATGTGGTAGTGCTTTCATCTTGTTGAGCTGGGTTCCCATTCTCATGCCATGCTGGTGAAGGCAGGGCAGGGCTTTTCGGGGGAGCCTGTGGAACCTTATTGCCATCACACCAACAGGTTCCCTCTCTTTGAGACCTCCCTTTCATTCTTCCAGCAAAAAAAACAACAAACCCATGGCTTATGTTTTCACTTCCCTCCAGACACTTCGAATAAGGAGAAGGATAATTAACTTCCAGCAGGAAACAAGCAGTTTAAGACTTCTGGAAAACCATCACACAACCATTCCCAAATCCTTGCAACTACAGAATTTATAAGTTCCAAAACAAATCGTGAATCAACACACAGAACTATGTGGCCACACAAGGAGATCATAAGAGTTGCAAGCTCCACAGTCAAATACCCTCCCAACTCTCCAATCACCATCATCACCATCTTGTTCTCACAACAGTTACAAATCTAAGTGAAAAATCTACACAAGTGGTACCATTAAGCCACAGTGTTCAATGAGCTTCAGAGGTGCCAGTATATACAGGTCCTTGGAGGAAGCTTGTCTGATACCACCAATACCCTAAGGGCTGTATTCCAAGGTGACAACAATGGTCATGACTGAGAAGATTAAAAAGAGAACAGCAAAAGAGCTTCAGTAACAATTTAAAACACCTTTAAAGCAGGAGTGAAGATAAAGAATCCAGGGTTCTTGCTTTATTTCCTTGGTTACTCCATAATAACTGTCTCATGGCATCAGGATCTTTAAGTAGAACAGTAGATTCACAAGCTCTGGTACCAGGGATTTTTATTATCATCTAGCAGATTTATCATGGAATAGTTTGGGCTGGAAAAGACCTTTGAAGGTCAGCTAGCCAAAGTCCCTTGCAATGAGCAGGGACACCTTCAACTACATCAGGCTGCTGGAAGCCTGGCCTTGAATACTTCCAGGGATGAGGCACAGTACTCAACTGTGGCCTCATTAGCGCAGAATACAGGAGTACCTTCGATGTAAGGAGTTTCAGATATATCAAAGTCTGCTTTAAACCTTAAGACTGTTCCTTCATTTGGTATCATTTCAGATGTTTGTTTGGCCTTTTTTTGTCTTTTTTTTTTTTTTTAGAGGGCAGAATAAGGCATCCAGGCAGGAGTAATGTAATTTCTGAAGGAGAAGGTAAAATGATGCATCAGGGCAACTAAGCCAAATGTCTGTAAATCTGGTGTTTTTCCATTGTTTTGGATCTTCAGGATTTAGAAGAACAAGGTGCTACAGTCACTTCCTCTCTTTTCCTATCTCTATAGTGAAAGTATTTAAAATGATAGAATGGTTTCAGTTGGAAATCAGTTACTAGTGATTCATATTATGTAATCATGTACTTTCCAACTACTTGAACAGCACCTGCTGTGCCTCAAAAAGGTGAGAAAATGAAATTGTGGAAGCAATGTTTTACAAAGCAAAGCACTTGTGTGTAAAACAGTCCAAGGAAATGGAGAACTATTTCAGTAATCATGCTAAAACTTTATTTCTGTGTCAGCTCTACTCTTTGGCCCTAGATATGCTTCACTTTGCTGTGTCTTTTGAGGTCTCCTCTTTTTGATACCACCATTATAACTCTGAAGAAGCTAATTATGTCAATTCTTAAATGTGAGGCAGATTACAGAACTGGGAAGCTCAGAATATGAGTTCCTAAAGGTTGTATGGCTATATAATGACAGCCACAGAAATTCAATAACAGCACTGTATGGAATGTACTCAAACGCACCCCATGAAACAAATTAAAACAGAGCAATGAATCTCTCACACTGTGCAAATAAGAAAACACAAGAAAATGTTAGCTTCTATATGTTTCATAAGGGCTATTATAATGAATTAAGATTTTGGATAATGAATCTTCAGAAAATTACAGTGAAGTTATTACCCGTAGGCACAGTGCAAATGCTGAAGATATTAGAACTTCCTTGAAGCTTTCCAGGCCTTGCTGCAGAGACCTATCACTGCAACACTAAAGTATTTTGTCATGAACAGTGAGAGCAAAACCAGACCCAAACAATACTTATCCCAACTGGACAGGAGTAAAGTGGGAAGAACTGGGAGCTGATGGGCTGGAGCACATGAAACAGGTTGAGGTGAGCCCCTCCATCCCCACGCTCTGCTGGGAACTCATGTGACCAGAGCAGATGGCTGGAACTTCCAGCCCACCTCTCTAGCACTCCTGTGCATCACCCTGAGTTAGGAATTCCCACTGCTTTTTAAAATCACACTCAGCTATTTTGAGCTCCACCACAACACAGCATAACCTAGCTCCCAAATCCCACAGACAACGTCTGGCAAGCTGAACTGAATGCCCATAATGAGTACGTTGGGGTGCCATATTGCTAATCTTTGCCTCCTGACCAAACTAAGGGCTTTAAAAAAACCTTGGCTTCTTTTCTGTTCTCTCCCAACAGAAAAAACTTGGGTCACCTCCACTCCTAACCAGCTGTCTTAAAAAGCTAATATCTCAAAACACCTTTAACTCAGAGTCTAAACCAAAAGCATGGGTTAATCCATTTTTGATAGCTAGCTCCCTAAATGATAAAAACCCTCTCAATCAGGCCATTCAAAATTGCCTCAGCTTCAGACAGGAGCTCTGAAAATCAAGTTGGGCTTTGTATTACTAAAAAGTAGGCTCCATTCCCATTTCCTGCTGCATGTGTTAGTAAAGCAACCAGAGGAACTACACCAATTCTATAAACCATATACTATGGACTGTCTTACCTAGAAACCTAATTAAATATTGCATAAAGTTTTTCTGAGTTGAAAGAGACCTATAATAAAATAACCTGTAAAAATTAGGGTATTGTTACTACAACCAAGAGTTATGTATGTTGTAGGGGAAAGGGTGAATCTGCTGTGTGGCTCAGAGTCATTGCTATGAAGGTTACTGTATACTTCTGGTCTGTTGAAACGCTGTCAGCACAAGCTCAGACTGCAAGAGGCATTAGTAGTCCCCATGAAGACTGCTTTCCAGGCTGTCTTCCCCACTCCCTTCTCTGCTGGATAACAACAGAACAAGAGGACTGGCAGGAGTCGAGGCATGTGGGAGTGAGCATCTCCCCACCTTCTGCTCCAGCAAGTGCCCACACGGTGCCAGCAATAACTTCTTCTTAAATGGAAATTGATCTCTCCTTCAATGGCTTTCTCTAAGCTTTTATTTACTTATTTATTTATTTCTTCCTTCCTTAATTCCTGCGTTGTGATAATCTTGACGGAAAGATTTACAATTCTGGTGAACTTACTACAGGGACCCAGAATGAACTACCTGATGTTCAGTACTGATGCAGCATGAGAAGCAGTCTCAGGGGAAAAAAAAAAAAAAAAGAAGAAAAGGTTAAAAAAACCCCAAACAACCCAACCACAAATGGGTTGATCTGCTGGGTCTGCAGTTCACTCACTGCTAAAGAGGTGCTTAGCTTTAAAAGTCTTGTTTAGACTTTAATTTTTTGTAAAGCACCGTTAGAGATCTTTAATTCCACTGTCTCTTTTGTTCCCCCCCCAGGGCTTCAAGTACAAATATTATAGTGAAAACTGAGAAATATTATTAGCAGCTATTACTTTTTGAGCATCGTCTGGAAGGTTTTTAGCTTTAGAAGCGCAGTTCTGGGCTGCACTCTCCATCAGAGCTACCCACTGCACTGCAGAGATTCAAGCCATATACACAGGCGGGTATTTGTCTAACAAGAAGCCAAAATGCAGGTTTAAAATCTTCTGATGACTGAAATGAACCATCGTTGTACAGATTACAAGAGCAGATTTGTGCCAGTCAGAAAACTCCAAAAGACAGAGCAGGGCAGGTGCTTCAGCAGCACGAATGGACACCCTCACTTGCCTATCTAACTATCAGAAGTGCCCACCTTAATTTTATTCAGTTGCTTAACTGTATCTAAATGAGTGGCCCACTCAGCAGGCTTACGTGCAATAAATCTCAATGCTAAAGCATCGCCATTAGCTTGGCACTTCAGGTAATACAAATCATAGCTACTTATTATAGTTCTAAAATTTCTATATCTCAAACTATTTCATTGCACTAAGACAGCTGCAGGTGTTCAGCATCTCTCAGGACCAAGCCTCAAGCCTAGGAAATGTAGCCATAGCACCCATTTTAAACAGGTTTTGCACTGGGGTTGTACATGAGAGTGCTCTTGCACATTTATCCCACGGCATAAGGAGAGGTGTTAGAGCCACCACAGCTAATACCAGCAATTTGAACAACCGTCTTTGGCAAGCCAGAAATAAGATAATTGTTCAACATAGGCTGGCCCTTCTGAAATACTGGAAGCATTGCCTGTAATTATAGACATCTGTCATTGCTAGCCACTCAGTAGTAACCCTGACATCAATATACAACTATAACACTAAACTGCCTGCAGGCACAGCGATGGAAGCCAGCTACGAGAGGCGGGCAATCATCTGCCTCATCCAAACTATCTGTCAAAGGTTCCTAACCGCAAATAGCTCTTACGTTTTGTATCCTTAGGATAATATGTTGATTTATTTTAGATCCTCTAATATTTACAGTCTAGGCCATCTACTAAAATAAAGAAACAAACCTTATGGCTAATGGAGGCAGTTACCGTTCAAAACCATCACAGAAGGTCATAGCTCACCACTCCGATGTTAAATGCTGATTGCTGCCTTGAACATCCACCTGTATATAAGCTTGCCCTCCTCCAAAATATACACATTTCCAGCTACGAGACACAGTGATGGCTATTTTCTCATCAGTCAACGTTTTATCAGCCAACCCAATGAAATATTTACATTTTGAGGCTCGAGAATCTGCACGATAAGTACCAGTCTCCTGGTGTCAGTACAGAAACAAGGAGTGCTCTGCAAAATCGTCTTCGACACACAAATGTCAAAACCAAATTGCATTAATGACATTAAAAATTACTTTAATGACACAAAGTATGGTTACAGATTAAACGCTCGGCCAGTTCTTAGCAGGAAGCTGATGTACATCCTTAAACCGAGGAATGAAGTTTCTTGAAATTTACAGCTAAATGTGGATAATTTCCTTTTAATTCTAAGGTGAAAATCATGCTGAAAACCCTCAGTCCCTGCTTTTTCATCTTCACTGGAAAATCAATCTCGGAAAAGGGCAAAAAAGACTGTAGCTTTAAACTAATTAGGAATTAACATCCTTACAATTATCATAATTTGTTATTAACAAAATGGAGATTTCTTACTATGATTCACAACAGCCTCTGCTGAAGAGAAACTATTAATTACTAGACAGACAGTTAGCTTACAAGCGAGCTGCATTTTAAAAACCTCCTTTAAAATACAATTGCTAAATGCCTTACAGTGCTGTAATGTGAGACAGGTTCAAATCTTATTACTTCACCGAAATTAAAACCTAAGTTTTAATACTGTTCAAGTCGAACAATGATTCCACACTTTATTGCTTTTGAAATCCCTTGATGATCATAGGAAAAAATGCCCTCGAGAAAAAGAGACTCTGTTTTCGATAAACAGAAAATACAGTTTGCACTCTTAGCCTCTTTGTCATCACAAAAAAAGGATTTAAAGCCAATTCTTTAAAAAAAGACTTTTTTTCACAAAATGTGCACCTTGTGTGCCATTTGTAAAATCAGCTCACTTTCTTTTATTTATTACTGCAGCGCGGCAAGGCAATAAAGCAGCTACTGATAGCTAATAAATTACATGCCTTTTAAAACAATTCTCCAGCTACAAAAACTTGTAACTACAAAGGCTTACATTTACATGGTACATCGTGTGAAATGTCTGTATTTATGTTCTATTTAACCACATAAATAAAATCTGACCCTTTATTAAACAACTGGGTAGGAAAGAGGGGCTACGTGTGAGACCAAACAAAGGGAAACTTTTACAGGCTTTTTGCAGATTTACATAATTAAATGCAAAATGTTAACAAAAATCCCAACCTGGCCCAAGCAGCTCAGGTGCAAAGTATTTTTTAAAACAAAATGCATTTTTAGATGTGCTATTCAAGCTGCCTTCAGGAAAAAAAAGTAATCACCAATTTTTCCATTCTTACATGCCAACCCTGATTTACTCCTGAATCTAAAAATTACAGGTTTTCAATAATAACAGCAACGTATTCCTGCAGTATGAACCAATAATTTTCTGTCACTTATGGTGAAAACTAAGATTTGTATTTAATTAAACTAAACATCAGAGCTTTGGGAAAGATTTTTGGGTTTTTTTGTTAAAATAGATCTAAAGCAGAAAACCCCTGCAGTCTTATTTCACCATGGACCTCCCCATGAAATGCTTTAAATTTGCATCTATCTCATTGACCAACTCTTACATTTATTTTTTTCTTCATAGCTGGCCTAGCAATCCTTGCTGAGCTGCTGAGGTGCAAAGTCTCTTACCTCTGTACTGCACCATTTTAAGGCTGATTTGCTGAACTATTTTCATACGTTTGTTCCTTACAATGTGATTGTCTCATAAATCACTGAACTAAGTATTATGCTCTTTTTAACTGTCTCTATGTCATCATGCACCAAAATCTAAGCTGTCTAGTCCTGATACTCACTTCCTCCACTCACAGTTATTTTTAGAGTATCTGTGGCTTTGATTTTGCTTTGCTCACACAACTTTTTTTCATTGCTTAGTTCCAAAATGGCAGTTCCTTAATTGAGCATGAAAATGAACCCTGACTCCCCACTAATAAATAAAGCCATTTAAAATATTGCTGTTCAATTTTGAGATAACAACCGTGCCATGCCAGTGAAGACACTGCACAATTCTGAATTCCTCACCAAGCTCACCACCACCACTATCAATCACTTTGAGTGGAGATGCTGTGGGGCAGATCTTTCAGTCTGACTGAGCATTGCTTGGTGCAAAATGAGATGGGAAATAGTTTTCAGACACTTTTCTACTCCCTCAATCCTAGGGCCACCTTTCCCTATGGTAACCAAAGGTTTACTTTGCTAATATAAATTTTCTTGTATTGTGTATGTGTCACCTATGCTTAAAAGATCAAGGCAAAGACATTCATTATGTAAAGCAGGCAAAAAACCGGCTTAACAAACCAAGCAGCCAGGACAACAAACAAAGCCAAGCCTAGGGTTTCCTAATGCAGGTTTGTCTGCTTGTGAGGGTGAAGCACAGGCACAATTTTAAGAAGGCAGAGACTAAACAGTGAACAAAGCCTAGTGTGTCTATAGCAAGAGTGTCCCTTGTGTAGCATGACGACTGGAAAGCAGTGCTAAGAGTAGAGAGAATTTAACAGCACTCTTGGAAACAAGAGTTCCTTTCAAGAGCAATGACAGATATGTAAATAAAAGAAATAGTGATACTCTGACACTGAAAATTCAACAACTCCCAAGAATTTAAACTAAAACATAGGCCCAAAATCAAGCAAGAACTGAGGAGAAAGGAGCAAAGTGGTCTGACTTGTGAAGATACAATATTTGAGAGCTGTACTTTGAAAATAAAGTTGTCAATAGCAAGCCTTTGTTGAAATTCTGCAACTCTAAATGTACCCAAAAAATTGACAAAACACATTGTAAGGTAAGGAATTCCACACATAAGTGTAAGAAATTCCACACACAAATCCATTCTACAGCTAACACAGAAACAGATCCAGCTCTGGATCACCAGCAGGGAATAGAATTATAGTTACACCAGTATTTACTGTAAAGTTCACAAATGCCATAAAAACTAAGGGAACTGGTCAAAATTGGTCAAGAATCTTGACCAATAATTATTCTCACTAACATTTGGGAAGTTTCAGACTTCAGCCTCTGATGTCAGCCTTCTGAACAAAAAGGATGACACCCTGGAATTGTGCACAGAAAAGCAAACAGCCTGAATTGGCTTGACTTTGGCTAGAGAAAGTGACTATTGTTCAGGCTAAGAGGGAAACACATAGAACAAAATAAACAAAGGCCATCTCATCCAACATTTGAACTGGTCATACTGGAGTAAATACAGCTACAGAGTGGAGAAGCAACAGGCAGCACCCGCAACAGTCTGGTATCCCATTCGCACATCTACATGTCCTCTGTGTGACTTGGAAGCGTGGCCACACGGTTTTCATTCTGCATGTAATGCCATTGTTTTACAGCATGACTGATACTAATGGTCTTTAATAATATACAGAGCAATATTTTGGTTCATTTTGCTGACCTCTTAAGCAACCAAGATAATCCAATCTGTGCAAAGATGATAGATAACACAAGGCTCTCAGACATGACTACTCTCGCCAAAGGATCTGAAGCCCTTCAGGAGCAAAGCAATCTGTAAGGCGTACTATCAGATGCTGACTCATGCTTATCTTGGGGAAACATTACAAAACTCATTTTTTAGCTCAAACAGCACAGTTGCTGAGGTGATTACATAAAAATCGAAATGCATGACAATCATAATACATAAAAATTAAGTAATATTCATAATGTTGCTGCTATTCAGCAGGTTAGAATGAAATGCACAAACTAGAATGTAGTTGCATTAAGAGCTCCTTCAAAAGATGGTCTGTTACATTACTGCTACTTAAATCATCAGTTCCTGTGAGTATTCCTACAAAATCTAAAGTAATATGATTTTATATCAGCTTACATACAGAAGATTTTCCATATCTTGCAATAAACTGCATTATTGTGTAGATGACATCTGTACAAATCATTTAATACTTAAATTGGTATCAACCTCCTGCTTCAGAAATAAAACTTTTGTTCCCAGAAGACTTCTTTCTCAATAGAGCTTCACGCCTCAAGAAACAACTCTTCAGTAGTGAGAATGCTCTGGAGAAATAATATGGAACCTTCCTCATGGCCTTCCTAACTGCAGTTCTTTTGATCCAAATTGATGCCAACCACTAGCAAAGAAGATACAACTGAAAGCTATGTGGAACAGATCACTCCTATTCTTTCTATTTTCTTCTTTGCATCAAGAATGGCAAGTAGAAGAAGACAAGACAACTGTTTGCCTTCCTATGATGTCTACAAAAGTACCGTTAAGTCTGACAAATCTATTCCTGTATGGGAGAGTGATCTGTATCAAGAGCATTTGATGACTCTGCAAGCATACAGAAGCAAATGCCAGGAAGAGCCTCAAACACTCTGACAAAATACAGCTGTAGGATGTAAGTATCTAATGAAATATGGAGTCCAAACATGTATGTTCTGCACACTGTATTTCAGGATACAGAGAATGGTTATACACAAGATAAGTGTCACCACTGAGCAAGTCCCTGCATTGGCTGGGTGAGAGAGCTCTGTCATTGCTCCTCCACTGGTCTGATCACAGAGTCATAGAATGCTTTGGGTTGGAAGGGACCTCCAAAGGTCTTCATCTAGTCCAACCTCCCTGCAGTCAGCAGGGGTATCCTCCAACAGATCAGGTTGCTCAGAGACATGTCCAGTCTAACCTGTATATCTCCAGGGATAGGGCCTCAACTACCTCCCTGGGCAACCTGTTCCAGTGCTCCACCACTCTCATGGCAAAGAGCTTGTTCCTAACATCCAATCTAAATCTCCTCTAATTTCAAACCACTGCCATTCATCCTATCACTCCAGGCTTTTGTAAACAGTTCCTCTGCAGGCCCCCTTCAGGTACTATAAGGCTGCTATTAGGTCTCCCTGGAGCCTTCTCTTCTGCATCTGATAGGCCAAGATGAGCTAATTCTGCCTTCTCCTAATCCAACCAGGTATGAACATCACATGCTGGTACACAAGACACTGACAAAGTTTAACACAGATCTGAACCAGTCACTCTGGAAAACATATTTGCTTTTTAAACTGAGTTAAACCTTTACCTAAGGAAAAATCTCAAACCCTTCCCAATTCAAACTCTCCACATACAAACCCAGTTCACCCTGCTTTAAGTATTAAGGTTGTCAGACACTCCTGTTTTTGAACACATTATGCACAAGTTAAGGAAGCCAAGTGCCTCCTGTGGTGACTCCAGATACTGTAGAAAGGAAGACTAAGCAATGAACAAGGATTAGCTCTCGACTTTATTGATGCAAGAAAGAGAGCTGTGACAACTTCAGAACATCTGTTACTAAAGGAGACAGCTGGCCACAAGGCGTTCCACTAAGTCACCATAAAATGGGTCAGAAGTACTCAGAAAATGCTTCTCCTTTAATCCTGCCATTTTAGCTACAGATCTACAGAATAAAATTGAGAGAGTTTCCCCCTTTTTTTAAATTATACTTCTCTCACTCACCAAATTTATACCCAGAGCTGCTGTGATATCAAAAAATAAGCCTTGTTCATGAATAACATTCTAGGAAAACAGGCAGCACAATAATTATTTCAATTCCAGCCTGATGAACTCCAATTTGAGTTTGCACTGCACTCTAGAAGTAAGATGATGAGTTATGGGATCTGAAGTGGTGGCAATGAACAGTGGTATCATGCCATACTCCATATTGTTATAGCTGGTGCCTAATTGTGATTTCAGCTAAGAGAGGATAGCTCCTAAGTGCTCCATTCTCCTTCCCAGCAGCATAAGAGTGTAATTTAAGATGACTGTACAGACACTTCTTACATTAATATCAGAATGCCTTTTAAATGCACAGCAGCGCTGGGAGGTGAGCCTTGCTCTCTGCTCAGCACTGGTCAGACAAAGCCCCATTCAGTAATACAAAATGACAGAATCATAGAATCAACCAGGTTGGAAGAGACCTCCAAGATCATCCAGTCCAACCTAGCACCCAGCCCTATCCAGTCAACTAGACCATGGCACTAAGTGCCTCACCTCAAAAGATCATCAATAGTGACCACCAAGTGCCAGGGCAGGATCACCTAGAGTAAGTAGGTCACACAGGAATACATTCAGGAAGGCTTTAAATGTCTCCATGGAAGGAGACTGCACAGTCTTTCTGAGAAGCCTGCTCCAAGGCTCTCTCACCCTTACAGTGAAAAAGTTTTTCCTTATGTTCCTGTGGAACCTCCTGTGCTTCAGCCTGTACCTCTTGCTCCTTGTCCTATCACTGGACATCACTGAGCAGAGACTGGCCTCATCCTTCCAACACTGCCCTTCACAACTTTACAAACATGAATGAGGTCACCCCTCAAGCTCCTCTGCTCTAAGCTAAAGAGCCCCAGCTCCCTCAGCCTCTCCTCATAAGGTAGATGTTCCACTCCCTTCAGCTTCAGCATCTTTGTGGCTATGCACTGGACTCTTTGAACTCTTTGAAGCTGTTGCCTGAGGTCCTTCTTGAACTGAGGGGCCCAGAACTGGGCACAATATTCCAGATGTGGCCTCACCAGAGCAGAGTAGAGGGGGAGGAGAACCTCTATCAACCTACTAATTATACTCCTTCTAATACACCACAGGATGCCACTGGCTTTCTTGGCCAAAAGGACACACTTCCATTTCCTTATAACACTGACTTTCAAGGTAGGTCTGTATTAGCTGTTATGAACTTAAAATTTAAATCACTAAATATTAACTCAAATTTCATTAGATTTTAAGTTTTTGCTCTGAGAATTATTTTAATGACTAATTTATGTGATGAAATGTTACATTAAAAATTAAAAGACTGTGGGAAAAAAAAGTCAATATGGATTTTTTAGTAATTGAAGACCCACACAAATAAGCAAAAAGTAAGTTTTTTCTCCCTACTTTTCAATGCAGATGCACAAGAAAAAAGATTTTACTGCAGGAAAATGCTGCATTTTCAGCTCTCAAGCATCACCAGCATGGCACAAAGGAATTGAAGCAGTATTGCCCTATCACTTCAAAGGCTGCATTACTAAGAATAAAATGAAATCAAATAAAAAGTGATAGAGGTCAGTTTTCACATAACTGTACTTTCAGGACTCCCTTGTATGTCTCTGCTTTAATCTTCCCAGCACTGGTAGCAGGATGGAGGAATTAGCATCAGGAAGTCTTCCAAGGGTCAGAGCCCAAACCAGAATGCAGATATCAACCCTCGAATGGCACAGTGCAAAGACAGACCTCTTAGTACGAGGTGACACACAACCTCCTCATACATCTCTTCCTCTTACTATTCAGTCTTTACAACTGGCAGAGTAGTGGCATCCAAATGCAGTGTGAAAGTAGGAAGAAAGTTAGCTTTGACATGCTAATGAAACCACATTTACCAGCACTGCCTGCATGCTCAGGAGCTACATTAAATTGCCATGGCTTACTTAAAATCTACTTTGGTCAAGCTCAGCCTTTGTGCATTAAAAAAAAAATTACTTTGCTTGTGTTCTTTTCAAACCCTTTATAACAGTATCTGCACCGCAGGTGTGGCCTCTCTCAATCTCTGTGATCAAACTGGGACAAGGGTCCTAAAAAGCCCATTTTCTGAGAACAAAAGACCCAATTAGGGAGCTGATTACAAGTTTTACAATTCTTCCCTTTGCCAAATGCACCTCCACCAGTATTAAAAGATTCACTGAATTAATGCATAGATTCATAGAATGATTTAGGTTGGTAGGGACCTTAAAGGTCATCTAGTTCTAAGCCGTCTGTCAGGGGCAAGGACATCTTCCACTAGACCAGGCTGTTAAAGGCCTTACCCAAGCTGGCCTTGAACACCTCCAGAGAGGGGGCATCCACGACATGCCTGAGCAACCTGTTCCAGTGTCTCCCCACCCTCACTGTAAAGAATTTCTTCCTAATCTCCAGTCTAAATAAGCCCTTCACAGGAGGGATGCCACTAGAGGGCTCATGCACTGTCACATAGGTATCACATCACTCTGTGTGTTACCCAGCACGATTGCTTACTAAAATTCTGCTAACCACAGAAAAATATCATTGCCAAACATGCTGTTGGGCCATGGTTTAACTGAAAGAACAGACTGAAAATGGGCAATCGTCAACTCGTACCTGCAGTGTTTAGGCAGCAGAAGACACCTGCATTTGCCATGCAGAACAAAGAGTTGCAGCCTTTGCTTTGTGTCAGGTCACAGGCAGCAGTGCACTGTGTAATGTCATATCGCACAGGCACGCCACAGCTGGCCTGACACACCTCACCAGGACTTAATCTTAGTGGGCTTTTTTGAAGCGCAGGTTTTACTGGAAGGATGCTATTTAGTAATTACAAATGTGCTAGAGATGCTCCCTAAATCACTTCATTAAGTGAGGACCATACAGAACTTCATTCTGCAACATGGTGATCAGTCCCTGTGTAGTTCATTGTGATAAGAACCATGATAAGAGAGAAGTGTGCCCAGCAGGTCAAGGGAGGTGATTCTTGATTATCCCCCTCTACTCTGCTCTGGTGAGACCCCACCTGGAGTACTGCACCCAGTTCTGGAGCCCCTATTACAAGAGGGATGTGGAGATGCTGGAGCGTGTCCAGAGAAGGGCCACGAGGATGATCAGGGGGCTGGAGCACCTCTCCTATGAGGACAGACTGTCAGAGTTGGGGCTGTTCAGTCTGCAGAAGAGGAGGCTCTGTGGTGACCTTATTGTGGCCTTCCAGGATCTGAAGGGGGCCTACAATAAAGCTGGGGAGGGATTTTTCAGGATATCAGGTAGTGCCAGGACTAGGGGGAATGGAGTGAAGCTGGAAGTGGGTAGATTCAGACCAAATGTGAGGAGGAAGTTCTTCACCATGAGAGTGGTGAGAGCTTGGAATGGGTTCTCCAGGGAGGTGGTTGAGGTCCCATCCCTGGAGGTGTTTAAGGCCAGGATGGATGAGGATCTGGCCAGCCTGATGTAGGGTAGGGTGTCCCTGGTCATGGCAGGGGGGTTGGAACTAGATGATCCTTGGGGTCCCTTCCAACCCTGACTGATTCTATCATTCTATGGTAAGAGTAGCATGGTCAGCAAATCAAGGGAAGTCATTCTGCCACTTTATTCTGCCCTGGTAAGACCTCACCTGCATCCAGCTATGGAGCCCTCAACACAGGAAGGACACGAACCTGATGGAGGAGGTTCAGAGAAGGGACATGAAAATGATTAGGGAGCTGGAGCACCTCAACTATGAGGACAGGCTGAGGGAGCTTGGAATCTTCAGCATGGAGAAGAGAAGGCTCTGGGGAGACTGACTAGAGGCCTTCCAGTACCTGAAGGGTGCCTATGAGAAGGCAGCAGAGGGACTGTTCACAAATGCCTATAGTGACAGGGCGAGTGGCAGTGGTTTGAAATTAGAGAAGAGGAGATTTAGATCGGATGTTAAGAACAAGTTTTTTCCCACCAGGGTGGTGGGAACAGATTGCCCAGGGAGGGAGCTGAGTAGTCATCCTTGGAGATATTCAAGGTCAGGCTCAGCAAAGCTCTGAGCAACCTGTTCTAGTGGCGGCTGCTCCCACTGACCAGAGGAGGGTTGGACTAGATGACCTCTCTTCCAACCTATAAAACACTCTATCATTCTATGACACAAAGTCCCATGGTGGGCAGGCCTTAATTGCCTAGCATCATCAGGTGTTCACTGAAGAGGTCTGGCACTCCAACCAACAGCAGTAGTGGAGTAACGTTAGGTTTCCCCCACAGACACAACAAGAGAGGAGATACAGCCAAACAAGAATCAACAGGAAGGAAAAGAAATAGATTATGTATATGCTGGATATGTACAACACATTTTTATTCCTGCCCACATTAAACTGTGCTCCAAGACAGCAAAACCAATGGGAATGAAATATATCTTATTGATTATTAAAGGAATGAAGCTGAAAATATTTTGAGGCCAAGTGATAGACTCTAATAGGTATTTAATTTCAGAGCTAAACACCGCTGCTATACATTTTAAACCAAAATATTAGTTGACAATGTAGCTTGGCTTAAAAAAAAAATCACAAAATAAAAATTAACACAACAGCATGAGAACAAAATTAACAGTCTATGGCAGATGAATCCTCTATTGCACCTGTCCTCCACTGTGCAAAAGAACATCAGCCTGCCACTGATTATTTCTTTTTGACATGATTTATCGCCTACTATTCTTTAAACTTGATAAAGCAAATTAATCTTTGATTGCAGGAGCCACTGGAGGTTGTCATTAGTCATGTAGTTTGGTGAGGCTGCATGTGTTTCATTTACCAGTCACAAAGAAATGAAAGCCCAGCAGCCATCACTGGCTGCTTCAACTGTTTTCCTGATCCACCCAAGAGAAAAGATAACAGAATTCAGTACGTGGGATTTTAAGCAGCTACTCTAGAACTGACCTATTTAACCAGAAGAGAGAATTTGCTTTCCCAGAAAGAATGCTGATGCACTAATATTTATGTTTACAGGAAGAAACCAATTGTTAATGAACACCAATTTGATCTGATTAACAGACCCCTCAGCTTTCCCGCCCCAGCACATTTTTAACCATGCTCAACCTCATCCTGACTTTTTTGTCCAACTGCCACTGTGCTCAGTTCTCTTCAAAGCCACCGTCTCCTCCCTCTCTTCAACTGGAGAGAGGAGGCAACAGCAGCAAAAAAGAACAAATGACCAACCTGAGTGATTTTATTGACCAGTCTTCGTAAGTATTAAGGACCATTCCAGACAGAAAACAGCTTTCAGATTTAGGTTCTCCACCAGCAGAAGCAGTTTAGTCTGCAATGAGGTGTGCCTGGGAGATGGAAGCAGTTTCTGTGCCACTGGAATGGGGTTGGTTCCTCAGTTTTAAGTAACTGAAATGAAACACAGCACAACACTATATGAGGAGGTCAGTAATCCTTTAAGTAAAAAAAAACAAACAACAAACAAACAAGGAAGAAAGTCTTCTCCAGATCAGAGGAACTGTTCCAAATGAAAAGGATAACCCTACTTTTAAAGTACACAACTGAATAAAGGATGCAACAAAAGGCGACTGGTTTAACTCCAGACTATGAAATGGTATTTGACAAAACATGGCAAAGTTTCAGATACCACATAGACATGGATATCAGAAAGTCATCATTCCTATATTAATAATATTGTCCAGTACCTATATGTGAAAAAAATGTTCAGCTCATTTATTTACAGATCATTATCTTTAACACAAACCTCAAACTAGACAGTGTCTTTCCCTCAGCATTTAATGGGCTGCCCAGGAAAGTCACCATCCTCGGAAGGATTTAAGTCACGTAGATGTGGTGCTGAGGATCACGGTTTACTGGTGACTTGGCAGTGCAGAGTTAACATTTGAACTTGGTGAACTCAAATGCCTCTTCCAACCAAAACAGTTTCATGATCCTATGATCTATTATAACTGCAAGCAAGAAATACATTAACTGGTGACACACAAAACTTGCTACTTGTGGGAAAAAAAAATTACTATTTTCATGTGTAAAAGAATTCTGGGGCTATGCTGCCTACCTTCCTTAAGTTACATATTCAGAAAAAGCAACCTGTCAAGAAATTTACAGACCCAGAAAAAAGCCAAAAGAACATGATCAAACAACTCAGGAAGCAGCTGAAATGTAGTGCTGCCATTATTATTTATATCAACATTTCATTATCCACTTCATACACAGAAGAAAAAAACTCTTGAGCTTTCTCCCTACTTATCTGCACCTTGAAAGTTAAAGAAAGATTTACAAATTGTTGTGGGGTGTTTGATGCATTACTGTAATTTTTTCATTTTTAAACTAAGTGATTTGGAAGAGTTTATATGAAAACTACATTTTGCTACTCGAGATGAGGTTGATATTCCATAATTAATAGTTGCAAATGCAGGCAACAGCTGTAGGAAACCCCCTCAAAAATATCGCCACAGGATTCCCTGTACATATTTGAGAAGGTAGAACCAAAAGAAACAGTTACTTAACTGTGAATTATGAATAGCAGTTTCCCAAATAAAAATGCATTTTAAAATAGGTGAAAACATCTATATTCAGTAGATGTTCTGTCTTCTTTTCCTTAGTTGCACAGATAATTCTATGCTTATTTAACAGAAATACAAGAACAATAACTTACTGTTCCTATATACACTCTTACTGTTTGGCTCCATTGAGAAGCTATAAATTTCACCTATTGAACATTAGCTGAAAAAATTACATGTGTTTATCATCTGGATTATTCTCAGATTAATAGAGATAAATGACAAAACATAATCAGCACCAACTCTGCAACTTAATCATTGCATCTGAGCTATAGGAAACACTTAATTACTCTCATTTACTAGGTGCAATCTAATGAGGAGACATTAGCCAAATGAAAAGAATGCAGTACAAACAAACAAAATAGTTATACCATCATTAAAAAGAAACTCTGACAGTGCAGGTGACAGC
This sequence comes from Pogoniulus pusillus, assembly GCF_015220805.1. NCBI lineage: Eukaryota > Metazoa > Chordata > Aves > Piciformes > Lybiidae > Pogoniulus > Pogoniulus pusillus. The sequence continues at coordinate 9,304,181 of NC_087285.1, read as the reverse complement.
ATATGCAGGATAAATTACCATAATGTCCTAAATGCTGAGCTGTCAGCATGCTAATGCAGTGATCAGATACCCTGGGAATCTCAGCACTATAGCTGTCAGAAACAGGTATCATAAATCACCTCTCTCTACTGTACTGCTCATTATCACAGCTTTCTTAGACATGGTTCTTAGTACGATCCAATACAGGCAGGGAAGAAACAGTCATCCTCATTCAACACCAACACCTAGCTGCTCTCAGCACCCTTTAGACCAGGCAGGGAACACTTCCACGCTCGAGCCTGCACACTCAAGCATCTTGTGCCTACCTATGCCCTTGGACTCAGCTCACAGTAAGAGACAAAAACATCTTACTGCAGAATCTTGCCTCTTGCTTAGAGCAAACTAAAACAAAGCACAAGGAAGAAAAAGGATATTTTCTCCTATTTACACAGTCACTTCTTTAACGTTCAGATAACTGTTTTCACACATTTCTACCTTGGAAATACAAGAAATACAGGAATTAGGGAACAGCCATGCTGGAGTGGCACATGCAGCGTCAGTTCTCCCCACGTGCATTCCCCTTATGTGCCAGCTACATGAAGACAGGAACTAGCATACTCACTTTCTTACAGAATATTTTTTCCTCTAGTACAACACTAAATATAGAATGAAAGCATGAAATTGGAAAACTTATGATGAAGGTATGTGTTTATGTTATTCACATATGCTCGTACATTCAGTGCTGGCTATTACATACATCTACTGAAGTCACCATCCAGGTTAGGGGACAGCTACAAAATATCTTAAAGTAGGGGTGGGAAACAAATACAATACTACCTTGGGCATAATTAGGTTAAAATAGGCAGCAGAATCTTTCAGATTTTTTTCTCAGAGATGGGCAGATATACCATGTTCACAGCTCAAACTGCAGATGAGAGATGACTTCACTAGCTGGGTTGCTGACTGCTGTGGGAAGCAGGCTGGGCATGACACTGAATCACAACTTTAACCTCAGACATTAGTTGCAAGAAATGAGAATAGGAGGCTATGAAACAACTTATGGTCATCCTGCACCCATTATCTTACACCTGTGACAGCAGCAGGATCAGAGCGAAGGAATTTAAGTCCTTCTATACAGCTTTGGAAGATGCAAAATGTAACATCAAATCACTAGAATACAGACCTTGCAAACAGGGGAACCTGCATCTTCAGTCAAAATCTTCTTCCTGATGGGACTTCACCTGATCTTTGGAAAGATTTATCAATCACAATTTTTTGGGCACAAGGATTTCTTTGTTTTGTTTGTTTGTTTTAACAGTGGAGGCAAAGTGATGAAAATCAGCGAAAAAGAGAGTGAAATAATACTTCTGTTCTTCACCTGACCTTTTAGATTTCCTACACTGAGCACTGTAAGCATTCATTAAACTTTGAGAAGTGGAAAGTTTCAGATACTTGTGGGTGGGTCCAATTGAGCATTCTGGTATAAACACACATTCATCTTATCTCGCTTGTATTTTGAGAATCAAGGTCTTAAGTGGTAGAAATGCTAGAGAAAATGCACCAAGTTTGAAAGATGAAACTATTTGATCTATAACAGAGGAACCATAAATCACCTTCAGATTGAGGGAAGAAATCAACTTTAAGAGCCTGAAATGATAAATCTGTCAATTAAAGAATTTTTAGGTTCCTAAAAGCAAGAGATGAGCTCCTATTATGAAGCAATCTGATTTGCGTGCGTCTTAAATTCCTGCAGATTTCCATGGCATTAATAATGCTTCTTGCTTCCAAAAATTAGGGTGAGCTTTTTTGTTCATGTATCTCCAATATTGGAGCAGAAACATGATACAGAAAGTATATTTCAGACATGGGAGCCTAGTTTATATCATACTTTTATACTTGTGGGGAAAAATCTTCCCCTTTTCTAACTAAAACTGGGGGGGGGGGGAGGGGTGTGAAGTGAGAAAAAAAAGCAGCACACGAAGGAATGATGTTTATCCAAGATTTTCAGCTTGTGTTTGCACAAGCTAGAGGAGAAACTGGAAGGTTTTTGTTTGCATAATGCAGATGTCATTATATGCAAGTGCCTTTGAGAAGGAGAATCATTTTAAGAGTGACATTATTCAGGCAACTCTTCACAGTATCTTTTAGTAACTATATTACAAAGTCATTCATTCACTACAAAGAAGGAGAAGACACAAGCAAGGCAGATAAATTCAATAGGTAATAAAATATTTTTGAGTTGGTTTTGAAAATTCAGAATTGGATTTGGGTGACATTTTGTGCACTGGTAATTGCAGGGCAATCAGCTGTGAATGCCCTTCAAAACCATAAAAGCTAAACTAACAAATACTGACTTCCTACAACAGACTTCAAAAACAACAAGATATATAATGTGGTCAGAGGTTTAATATTCTTGCTTTAAAAAGTAAGAGAACCATCACCCCTGAGTTTACCACTGTCATCTCTTTCCCAACATATCCCTTTCAATTGCTCAAGAAATCCTGCAGCCCCTTATGTCCCCGTTATCCAAGCTGCAATGCTCCTCTACATAGCAGAGGACTGAACTGAAGCTGAGAAAATAACAGAGTGGGCAGTGAACTTCTGCAGAGACAGCAGAGTATGAAAATTGACATCATTAAATCCTGACTGAAAAGAAAAAGAATTTTCTGAGTCTGATTTTTAAGTAAAAACTTCTGCTACTGGTATTTTGGAGTTTTTTTTCCCATGTTCTACACAGGTATTGTTTGCCTGTTTTAAGAGAACTAAACACAATTTCCCCCAAATACAATTTTCCTAACAAGGAAATCTACCAAGGAAAGATGCAGAAAGAAATGTAACCATTTGAATTGATGCACCCTGCATGAACTACTCTTATTTAACGTTCTTTTTTTTTTTTTTAAAATGGAGACTGGCTTTAAATCAGAGGCTGGTGAAAAAAACAACAACTTTCTTGCGAGGACAAATAGTCAGCTAAAGGTTCCTCACTTGCTTGCTGATGAGCAGCCTTAATTAAAGATACGCCCCAAATATCTTTAAATCAGGAAACAAATCCATACTTACAGAAAATTCAGTAAAGAAAAAGATGAAGGGAAGTTGAAAAAATAAGACTGTTCATGCATGGAATATGGGTATTGTTAGTAAAGACAGTAATATGTGAAAGACCAAAAATATGTTACAAGGCTTCTCAGGAAAACAACATTTATTGCCTTTCAAAGATGACATATTCTAGTAATTCTGTGTTTATTTGTTTAAGTGGGTTTTAAAATCAAATTTTCAGTACTAACAAGAGAAAACAGTGAATAAGAATTATTGAAGCACACGCAAAAAATCTTCTATATATTACAGGCATGTAATAGGATTTTTTCCTCTATTGTAAGATATTGCAGGGGTGGACAGATAAATTACTGTCTATATTCATAGAATAATAATGAAAAACTACTCTTAAAGGGAAATCCTTCCAGATCTGTGAAACACTGGTGACAGCAGCAATCAACCTAAGAAAAAGGAGTCAGTCCTTGACTGACAGCCTCATTCATTTTTATGATAAATGAAGTATATTCCAGGGAAAACCAATCTAATGTGTTTGTTTAAAAATCCTCTGCATATTCATACAGCACTCTGTTACAACAACAGGAGCAAACATTAAACATCGCTAGAAGATGATTTGTTTTGGATACACAGAATAAGTAGCTGTAAAGCACCATGGAGTACTAGCAGAAATAAACATAAAAATTCAGTTTATCTGAGGACACTTAAACGGATTCAAAAGGACAACAATCTCAAATATTGCTTTTAATTCACAATTTTGTTGAAAAGTTACCACAAATGCATGGATTCTGAAGCCCTTAAAGAGTGTAAAACTAGTTTTCCACTGACTGAAGAGTGAAGCACTTGCAATATGGATCAAACTGTTCATAGCATAACCTCAAAACACCGATAAAAATCTCTCATTTTAAAACCCGTGGATTTCTTTTTATAAGACATTTCCTATTTCAGGTTTGTAACAAGTTCATTGCTGAGCCCTGGTATTGACAGACACAGTACTGCCCGTGACCTCCTGTGTACTACCCACCAAAATACAGGGATATTAAAGCTATGAATTAAGACATTATTTATATCCATTTAATGAATGGTAAAGTGCTTCTGTTGCTTTCTGAGGAAATGAGCAAATTATAATGTCTTTCTCTTCATAAGAAACCCTCTTTGGGCAGCTATCAATTGAGTGTGACTGTAATTGATAACCTGCGCTGATTTTACATTCTGTTACAAATCCAGGTTCAAGAGGTTAATGATGGCCCGGCCACAGGGCTGCGGCAGGCGGCGGCTGCTGGCTGCGTGCCTCGGAAATGAAGATGTAGTGCGGGGGCCAGCGCGGCGCTGACAAAGCGCCCGGCCGCCAGCAGCGCGGCACCGCGCCCGGCCTCCCCCCCCGCACCGCACTGCACTGCCCTGCCAGCCGCACACCGCACAGCCCCCCCGCTCGCTCACTCGCCAAACGGACTGCTCGCTTCGGCCTTTCAGGTGCCTTTTGCTTCACTTTTCGATTCTGTTACACGCAGGGATCGATAACCGTGTGTCAATCCAAAACGTGTTAGCGATTAATAACCAACAAAACTAACGTGAGCAAGGGTCAACACTTGGCTACTTTTCCAGTACAACGCTGAATTTAACCACGCACGAAGAGTGACTTTTAATGACACATACACACAACACGCATACCTGTTAAAGGCATCTGAAAATTACCCTAACAAACCGCTTAACAAGGCAAGTGATGATCTAACAAGCACCGCACTATGAATTAATATAATGATGAAACTATTTCACCTAGAAGAACAGCGAAGGACCCTCTCACACACTCCACACACAAACAGCAGTTTCTAGTGCAGGAGAAAGGGGCTTGCAACCTAACAAAGATCTAGGGCGATCGAGCACAAAAACCTCATTGCAAACATCCTGCTTAGCACTCCACTAACTGTACCAAATCTCACTGCGCGTCCAATTACGTTCCTCAAGAAAGGAAGCAAGCACAAGTACCCTGCAGATGCAGAGTGTGATTCTTTTAGTCGTCCTCTCCTCATAAACTGACAATGAGGCAGCAATGCAGTAATCTCAACGAGGTCCTTTCTACCACAATTACCTGCTGGGGTGCACCGCAGAACAGTAATAGTATTTTCAAAGTTAACTTGACTTATATGACAGAGCACAGATTAATAAAATCCTCTTTTGACCTGCTGTATTGTACTCCTTATGGAAGAAAACAATCCTTGACAGTAGCTCAGAAAGTAAAACAGGCAGTGAAAATATGCCAGCCAGGTGCCTTTTCCCAACTAACTCAACGAGAACCTTCCATCCAGAGAAATATAACCACCTTCTGAGAAAGCCCTAATTAATTTTCTCTCCAACCTAAAAATCTTTGATTTAAAGCTTGACTTTCAGACAGAAAAAGAAGACAAAAATCTCATTAGTTACACTGTATATTTGTAGCCTCACAAGTATTAACACAACGACTTAAAAAGGAAAATCTAAACTTAACTTCTATATGATTCGTTTGTGTTAAAGAATAGTTAAAGTATAGAAAGAGACCTGCAATACATAGAAGGGACCTTGTGGATGCTGAGTACAGTTTCTTACCAATACAGGCAACCATGTCACTTAATCCTTTTATAAATCGCTCAAACTTCATTTTAAAATCTGTTAATAATTTTCCCTCTGTAATTCCCCCTCTGGGAGGTTGTTCTGCAACCTTGATCTTTAGATGAGCAGAATCCATTTTGAATTTCTAGCCAAAGGATATTGATAGCCATATCCATTTGTTCCTGTGCCAACAGCATCCTTAGTTTAAAAAGCTCTTCTACCTCCCCAGCACTTTCAGCCCTGTCCCTTCCCTCCTCCCACATACATTCATGGTGATGACTCCAATCCCATCTCAGCACTCATTTCCAGGGCTAACCAAAGCAGCAAGACAAGGTCTCCATTTTGCGTTTACAACCTTTCTGCACACCCTTTCTGCTTTGAACAGATCCCTCTCAAATAGCTGTAGCTACAGCTACAACAGAATCTCTGATAACCCATCCAGAAGTGATCAGTTTTCACTCATTTTGTACTTGACATGTGCAATGGGACAGAAAGTCTTAGATAATAGACTAATATACCTCAGGTGCTGAGCAATTAAGACACTAGAATCCAATCTTTTGTCATCATCTCACCATGCCACTATTATAAACATAAGCCAAATAAAAATTCTGAACCTCCAGGTCAAAGAAAGTGGAATTTTAAAAGATATTGTTCATAAATGGATGCAAAAATGAAAAAAAAAGTAATTTAAAAAAAAATCACATTTGTAACTTGCTGCTGAGACATTCAATGGTTAAGCAATTCACAGAAAGCTGTGGAACTTTAGAACTCCATGAAATCATCAAGAAAGTACTAGTAAAAAAAATCCATTAATATATTGCAGATACTAAAATGCTCAAAAGTATATGATGCTGAAAATCATTAAGAGAAGGACTTGCAATCCAGGGAAAACCTCCAAAGCAGTCCAAACTTCTGGCTCTGAAAGAATTGTAATATCTCTGGCCCAGAGTCAAATATCCACATCTTTCCTCTTAAAATAATGAAAAAGAGCTAAAGACAAACTTCAGCCTGGCAACATGGAGCAAGAATTCCCTCAACATGTAAAAACCTCCTACAAAGTAAGCAAAATTATCTACATTACAAGGGACACAAGGAGAGAGTCAGTGAATCTATTTCACATGAGCTGAAGAGGTCATATATTATATGCACATTTCCCTGATCTATGCTTCTTTGTTGTGCATTGGTAGTTATTAAAAAAGGAGTATTTGTATTGAAAGACATTAAACTTAGAAAACAAGGAACTGGTTTTGAAATATCACTGCAATTTCTGTTAGTTTAATTTTATGTTAAATGAAAGCAAAACTACCTACTGCCACCAAGCTGGAATGCATGTTGGAAAACGTCTACAGAGCTCTCCTCCTATAAGGAACATTTTCTCTCTCTTCCATGCACTGTTGTCAAATTTGGGTACTCTGCAAGGCATCTGCTGGCTAATGAGACAATACAAACACTCACTGTACAAAAACACACACTGCTTGTCAAGCAGGTAAACGGTCCCATAGATTTCAGGACTACTACAGCTAATGCTTAAAAACAAGCACATGCCTAAGCAGTTTGCTGACCGCGGGCAGATTTCTCAGCAGCCCGCAGAAGCGACAGGGCTAGAACTGCAATCTGCCTAGATCACAGCTCCACCATTATGCCACACAGGGAAAAGCAGAGAGCCAAATGCAATGCAGACAGGGACAGACTGCTTCCCAAGAAGCGAGGAGGAACTGCCTTAAATGTTTTTCGCCACTCTCTGCTCAATAGGGTAATCAATTGAGACAAACTACTGAAAATATCCCATCGGCTTGTGTAATAACTCCAGTTTAATAATCATTGAACACAGTTGTAGCCAAAGTACTGCAACCTTAAATCAAAGATCACTTCATATCAGGAGGTCTTGAGGGACGGTTTTGTCTAAGAGTATATGTGGCATGCTTAGATATTAGCATAAAACTACAGTTGCTCCAGTTATTTCCAATATAAAAGGTTGTCTACAAATCAAAATTAAATCCCCTTCACTTTATTCAGAGTAAATGGCTGCATAAGGACGCAAACAAATTAACTGAAAGCTTGAAAGTCAAGTTCTCAATTACTATTTAACAGCAACTTTACTATATTTGAATATAATTTACTGTATACTTAGCTGTTTTCAAATGGAATCCAATACTGTATAATAAAAACCCAAATAGCACAACAAATGATTGATGATGATGCAAATGTTGGAATACTTGGGTCTGACTAGTGCTGTTTGTGGATATATTGCTAAATACTGAACCATCCTAGCGTCTAATAAATCATTCATGAAAAGCAAAACTATACAATTGGTTGTGCGACTGCTCCAAACCTGCACTGTTTCCAAACGACTGCTGCTGCAACGACTTCAGAGGAGCTTTTATTCTCAGTTATTAAAAGAAGTTGAGAACTCTCACTTAAAGAAACCTATTTCTATTGGCATGAGGAAAACAGCTGAAACTGAAAAAGTTACAACAGCAGTCATTAGAATGACAGAAGAAAAAGACAAGTTCATCAGTTTAAATATTATCACACCCGCAGAAGGCTCTTTTGTGACCTGCACCATCCATTAATTAGCAACGTTGCGAAGCAGCACCACACTGCTATGTGTAAAAACACAAAACATCTGCATGATCATAGAGAGACAGATACAACATCATCTTGATAATAATGATGAAGTGTTCCATGCAGAGTGTTCTATTTGCAGCAGTGATTCATTGTGCTAGGGGAAAAAAATGCTGACACTTTGAGAAGATATTTTCCCGTAAAAGGTTGAAGTCCTTAAGCAGCAAAAAACACCAACGTCCATCATCTTTAAACTCTATTGATTTCTGGTGAAGATTTAAAAGGCTGTTTACTTATTTCCCATCATTTCTGTCAGAGCTGTAACAGTTCTCTTCCCACTGAATAAACCTCTCATGATCCTCTTGGTGATTAAGGTCAGACAAAATGTCAAACTCCTAATGCTAAGTGCTTTCACATTAAAAATTAATACCAAATCACCAAGTAAAATCCAAACAAGAAGTCAGACATGTAAACAGTACACAATAAGGGTAATACTGACCATTACCAAAAAAGAGCTGTAATGCATACATGAAAAAACATTTGGCAACAGGTAAGAGCACATTCCTTCACTTTTGCATCTTTGACCCCCTTTTTTATTTTAGAGTTATTGTCCTATGTTTGACACAATCCTTTTAAAAATCCTTTTTCCATTAAAGCTTGCAGTCATCTCCTCTATTTACCCCCAAATGCCATTTACTGTATGACTGAAGTATTAGAAGGACTGTTTCTATTTTATTCTGAAATTCACCCAGGAAGCAAGTGGCATTTTTACAGACTGAATGCAAAGGCAGTGTGCCAGTAACCAAAAGACATCCAAAGGACCCCCTAAACCCAAACTGAATTAACTACTGTACTTTAAACTACTGCATACATACAGAGCGGGTCCAGAGGAGGCTCATGAAGATCACAAGGCTGAAGCCTCCCCTATGGGGATGGGCTGAGGTAGTTGGGGTGGTTCAGTCTGGAGAAGAGAAGGTGTTGGGAAGACCTTAGAGCAGCCTTCCAATACCTGAAGGGGGAGTACAAGAAAGCCAGGAAGGGAGATTTTACAAGGGCTTGTAGTGACAGGACAAGAGGGAATGGATTAAAGCTTGAGGAGGGCAGATGTAGGAGAAAATTCTATACAGTGAGGGTTGGGAGATACTGGAACAGGTTTCCAGGGGAGGACAGCTGCTCCCTGGAGGTGTTCAAGGACAGGTTGTACGAGGCCTTGAGCAGCCTGCTCTAGGGGAAGGTGTCCTTGCCCATGACAGTGGGGTTGAAAGTAAATGGTCTTTGAAGTCTTTTCCAACTCAGACCATTCTAAGAATATGTGAACATAGGAATAGAGAACACAGGCTTCAAAGAGGCTTCCCATAACTTTTTATCCTTGCTGCTGCTACTCCAGGCAACCAGATCATATTACCTCATTCATAAACACTCACCAAGTTCAATCCTACAACTAATTATTTCTTCAATCTTTTAAACAGTTACATTCCAAGGAAAAGCATGAAACCAGTATTTGTAGAGCCAAAACTCCAGGCTGAGTGGAAGCCTGCAAGTAACTAAATAACCAGCTGTAAAGTTAAAGTGAGTTTATTTAAACAGATCACCTTAAAGTTTTGGTCTGGCTTGCATACCTACAAAAGATTGCTCTATTTTAGAATACAGCTGCAAGGTAGAACTCCAAAAAGCGTTGGTGTGTAACCACTGATAACTCCCTATGTTATCTTGGTTTTGAAAGCTGATCAGTTGGTTAATAACTAGAGCTATAGAATCGTAGAGTGGTTTAGATTGGCAGGCACCTCCAAAGGTTATCTAATCCAGCCCCCTGCAGTCAACAGGGACATCCTCCACTAGATGAGGTTGTTCAGAGCCTTGTCTAGCCTGACCCTGAATATCTCCAGGGATGGGGCCTCATCAGCCTCTTTGGGCAACCTGTTCCAGTTTTCCACCACCCTCATGGGACAATCAAAATCTACTGTTTTCTAATTTCAAACCACTGCCCCTCGTCCTACTACTCCAGGGTTTTCTAAATAGCCCCTACCCAGTTTTCCTGCAGGCCCCCTTCAGATACTAGAAGACTACTATTAGGTCTTCCTGGAGGCTTCTCTTCTCCAGGCTGAACAACCCCAGGTTCCTCAGCCTGTTCTTGTAGGACATATACAGACATATATCTCACATATCATATCTCAGCATGTCTCCTTGTTCAGGCTGGCAGGAGAATTTCTCATGTCCCAGGAATTCTGTGCAAATTTTGGAGGTCTAGAAGTAAACCTCACTCTTGTAAAATCTGAAGTGGAAATGCCAGTTCAGCCTCAGGATAGTTTTGAGACTCTCACTGACTTTAATGAGATTTGACTGATAAAGTTCGATATGTAACTTGCATTCAGTTTATTTTCATTAATCTACAATACTCCAAAGCTTCCTATATATTTTCAATATCCTGGTCTCAGAATCCTCCTTGAGACTCACAGTGAGTTATACTAGTGATGAATATACATACAACTGCTGAAGAAGTACCTTTCGATGGCTGGGTAGCGAGAAGATAGAGACAAGTAAAGTAGCTGTGTATCAGAAAGAATTCATGAGAATATGTTAATTGCTAATACCAAAGTTTTTGTATGATCCCATTTCTGCTCCAAAGGTATGCCCAACTTGTCAGCTTGGAGTCATTTTCTGTCACTCAAATAGACGAGAAAGGACAGTCACCTACACAGCAGAAATGTATGCACATAAATCTTTACTTTTCAAAGTCAGGACACGAAGGTACATTCAACAACTACATACAGCCCAAACACAAAGGCTCTGAGCAACCTGATCTAGTGGAGGACATCTCTGCTTAGTGCAGGGTGGGGGTTGGACTAGATGACCTTTGGTAGCCCTTCCAAACCAAATCGCTCTCCGATTCTTTCCTGACTGGATTTGCAGTTATCTGTAGTCTCCTACACCAGCTAAAGAAAACTAAGGCAATGGACTGTCAAAAGGAAAACTTCATGGGTGAGAAGAAGCAATAAACCAGACTGACTTCTGCTTTTATAAGCCTCAGATTAATCACAAAAAAAATATAATTAAGAGCACCTAAGTTACTCTTCACTAATAATGTTTTGCTTTCCACACTTATTCAGCTTCAAACAACAGCCCTCTCATGCACATCTGACATTAAAATCTTGTAAAACTTCTACAGATGTATCAAATTTTTTTTTTTTAAGATAAGAGGAAATTGTTTGGACTACACTACCTGGAAGCCTGTAAGATCAAGTATTCCTAGTCTGAATATGCAGATTTTCATTGACTAATGAAATTCAACATATGCCTAACTTTGGAAAACTGTGGCATTAACTGTATTTGTGGTTTATATTATAGATGGATGATCTGGAACATAACATGTGTCTAATTTGACCACATCTCTGAGGAGGAGGTGATTTTTCCTTTACTTGCCAATCACTCAGGAGTTTTGAACTGCATCAACCTTTCCCTGCCAAGGGGACCAGCTCCACTATAGGTAAGGCCACGCTGAGAGAGGGAACCACAGTGAAAAGGGCCAAGAAGGAGCTCTTTTGGCAGTTTTTTGAAGTGCACTTCTGTCAAGTGTTGGCAGCTTGTGGGCAGGCTGCTCAAGTGGCCTGTGCTTATGGGCAAGGGTTAGGGGAAAGACCAACAAGGCAGATAGTCTGTTGGGAGTCTCTTACAGACCACCCAACCAGGATGAGGAGCCTGATGAGGCATTCCACAGGCGATTGGCAGAAGTCTCCAAATCGCCAGCCCTTGTTCTCACTGGGGACTTCAATTTACTGGATGCCTGCTGGAAATACAACACAGCACAGAAAAAACAATCTAAGAGGTTCCTGGTGTGTGTGGAAAGGAACTTCCTGACACAGCTGGTAAAGGAGTTTGCCAGGGGTGGTGTCTTGCTAGGCATAGTTGGTTTATGGTTGGACTCGATCTTAAAGGTCTTCTCCAACCTTAATTATTATATGATTTTATGGTTCTTTTCAGAAAGAAGTTATACTTCCTCACCTTTCAACAATCTTTTTATGCTGAGAATGTCTTCATCACATGACTATTCTGAGCACAGAAATAATGTTTTTCAAAGAAGAGTCCATTATGAGCATTACAAAACTGTGGAAACAGTTTAAGTGATACATTCTAATTAGTCTGGCAGAGCTAATACAAATTATGTTTACAGACTAACAATAATAAAATCGAAGTACTAGTTAAATATCTAAAATAATTAAAGGAACCATTTTTAGCCTGTTGTAATTAGCTAATTCACTTTACAAGCATTTATTAAAATGAATTCACATGTTATATTCCATAGGTAGTTTACACAATAGTGTTTATACAGGAAAAATATAATGAACCAAACTCTTTGTATCCAGCCCTTCACAATTAAAACGAAGACTCCCCAAGTAATATCAATCTAGAATAGACTAATTAAGTTTGGTTTGATAACCATTCATTTCTTCTATTGCCTCTGAGCAAATTGTTTATTAGAGAAAGTTATTTTACACAAATCAAATCAAACTGGGTAAACCATTATATTTGAGAGAAACCTTAGCCATCAGTCAATTAATCCATCATTTTCTCCAGACACTTTTGTTTAACGAGCAGATCATATTATCAACAATTTAGATATCCTATGATTCAATTATGACAGAAAATTTATTGACAGCTTCTCTAATACTTTTGTTATGAATAAATATTAAATGTTCTCCACTTTTGATGAGCGAACCAAATGCAATCACGTGTTAAATCTAATAGTCAGAACCCGAGTGATACTTCCAAATGAAATGTTTTTAAAGAGATTTTAAACCAAAATATTTTACATCATTGAAAAAAAAGCAACAAAAAAACCCCACACCACCAAATGTATCTCACAGTTTCTGGGAAACAAGCAAACAAGGTATTTGATTTTCACAAGCTGACTACACGAAAACATATATAGAAGAAAATGACCAAATATGTATGTAGAGATGGGAATAAAACTCATAGAATGATAGAATGGTTTGGCTTGATTCAGCTTGGAAGGGATCTTCAAGATCATCTAGTTTAAAAATAAACTGCTTCACAAAGCATTCAATAAGACAAAACTGGCATCACCACAAAGATATTTGCTGTTAGGAATTGTGTCTATTAAAAAAAAAAAAAAAAAGAGAAACAAAAGCCTGTGAGATGTTTTTTCTAGTGACAGCTGTCTCAAAATCAAGAGAAGACTATTGCCTAACAAAGATTACTCCCAGAATATCCAAGCCTCTTTGAAGAAATAAGATACTGACTCATCTACAGCTGAGTGAACCAATTCATGATGAAAGGACCAGAGGACAATGGAAAAGCTCCATCTAAACTAATGTCCATTAAAGGGCTAATGGAATTACACAAAATTCTATCAATATATTAGAACATCATTATTACTTCAAAGTATTTTTCGGTGAGACTAGGAAGTTGCTTTTATGTTGAAGGGGTCTATAAGTAGGTTTACAGCTGCAAAGGCAAAGTACTGCAGTTGAGTATCAGAGGTAAGTATCTACATAATGAAAACAGAGTACACACTTACTGCCTGTCACCATCAGAACTGCTCAACAGTAAAGGGAAGAGGTGTTCACAAGAACCTCAGACAAAACCTCTTCTGCAGGTCAGCCAGGTCCAGTACAGTCAATTCATAAGTAACAAAAATGTTTTTGTATATAGATTCCAGATCAGCAATATGCTCTGACCATTTGTTAACCTGGAAAGCTCTTACTGTGTACATCCTAGTTAAAAATATCTTAAACACATCTTTATGGTTGAGCATCTATAAAATACCACAAAGCCATCATTTCCTCCCCTCCCCTTACCTCCATCTATTTGGATTGGTACATAATAATGTATTGTGGTTTACGGACATTACCTCTACCTCTTCAAAATGTGAATTTATGCCAGCTGGAAGCATAAAAAGGTCAAATGTACTTTATCAAAAAGTACCTATTTCCCAAACCCCTAGCAAATATGACTTCACAGCGTGTCACTTGCTGCCTCTCAGTAATTGCATGCTCTAAGCTGGTGGTTTCACTGGTACCTATTAAGAGGTTCAAAAGCTAGCATGCAGAAATATGGAATACCACTCATGTTCAGAAACCTCAACTGTCAGGTACATACCAGGACGTTAACTTACCCCAAATACACTGTTTTACAGAACTCAGCAGGATTCTTCTTGTCCTTTACTTCCATATAATACAAAGCACTGACGCAGCAGTGCTGTAGCATGCTTTACAGGTAGTCACAGCATTACAGAATCACTGAACGTCAGGGGTTGGAAAGGACCTCTAGAAATCATCCAGTCCAACTCCCTTGCCAGAGCAGGATCATCAAGGGCAGGTCACACAGGAATGCATCCAGGCAAGTTTTGAATGTCTCCAGATTAGGAGACTCCACAACCTCTCTGGGAAGCTTGCTCCAGTGTTCTGGCACCCTCACAGTGAATAAGTTCCTCCTTATGTCCATGTGGAACCTCTTCTGCTCCAGCTTCCACCCCTTTCTCACTGTCCTATCATTGGACACCACAGAGTAGAAACTGGCTATGTCCTCCCTACACTGACCTTCACATCTTTGTAAGTGTAAATGAGGTCCCCCCTCAGGCTCCTCTGCTCCAGGCTAAAAAGCCCCAGCTCCCTCAGCCTTTCCTCATAAGGAAGATGTTCCACTCCTTTCAGCACCTTTGTGGCTCTGCACTGGACTCTTAGAAACAGTTTCCTGAGGTCCTTCTTGAATTGAGGGGCCCAGAACCAGACACTATTCCAGATGCAGCCTCAACAGCACCTGAACTCTTCACAATGTAACTCCCAAATTAAGATTTGTTACATTAATTGAAACCTGGCAATTAAAGTTACAAAGAAAACTAAATGAGTGAATATAGTTTAAAAAAAATCCTTTCTTAGATATGCACATGTGACTGAGAATAGTAGCACAATATAAATAAATAGTAAGTAAGAATGAATAATCAAGGGCTTTCTCACAATACTGCTTGCTAGAAAGACTGCCACATTCAGGTAGCTCCCACTTGCCTTCTTGCCTGGACACGAGCAATTATGCAACCAGTTCCAAAAGCCAGTCCTAAAATGAAGAAACTGAATCCCTACAAACAGCAATGACAATGCAAGGAAGACAGAAAAAGGGTAGAATTACCTTCACAGCAGCACAGCGGTCTTACATCAGCTTAAATGGACCATGAACCTGTTCTGTCAAACTTTATTAGAAGTGATTCCTGGAGCTGTGACATCTGCATTGATTCCTCTGTAACAGATCCTACATCTACTGTAGGTGCATTTCCAGCACAAAATTAGCTTTTTAGGCAAATGAGATCACTTACCAGGACCCAGAACTCCCCACAGGGTAAGGTCCACATAAGTGTCTCACTACAATTGTAAATACAGCCTATTACTTAAGGATAGGTTTTTTTTCCTTTAGTAAACATATTGTGGCTACCAGATTAAACTTCAACCCCACCGCTGCATGCATGACAAGCCTGCACAATGCAAAGCGTGGGCAGCACCATTTTACTGAGTGGTAGAGAGGAGTGAGCTCAGAAAGGGAAGACAGACAGGGAGTAAATGTGCATTTGGACTATGCATCTCAAAGGCTTTTTTTTTTTTTTAAAGTAATAATTCAGATGGATATTCCTACAGTGGGAAAATCCAAGCAGTAACACAGAAATTCATATTTATATTAGAGAAAGCTCCAGGTAGCTGCTCAGAGGATGAGAAGAATGAAAAATCTTTTCTATGTGGATACAAATGTAGATTTATCTCTGGAAAAAACACTGGGATAAATGGACAGAGCTTCATTCTGATAGCCACTACGAAGTTTTAACCCTGCCTGTTGCTTTTCCAGCAATATCTGCATGGAGATGAGCAAGTCCTATGGAGTCTGCTCTACCAACACCTCAGCATCCAAATGCTTACAACCCTTGTTCATGCCAAAGTTCAGCTACTCTTGACTTACAGAAGCTTGCAGTGATGGGACAAGAAGAAATGGACTGAAGCTTGAGGAGAGGGGATTTCGACTGGAGATTATGAAGAAATTCTTCACAGTGAGGGTGGGGAGACACTGGAACAGGTTGCCCAGGGAAGCTGTGGATGCTTCCTCCATGAAGGTGTTCAAGGCCAGGCTGGATGGGGCCTTGGGTGACCTGGTCCTGTGGAAGGTGTCCCTTCCCATGGCAGGAAGGTTGGAACTAGATGATCTTAAGGTCTTTTCCAACCTAAACCATTATATGAATCTATGAACATGTTTCTACCTGCCTAAGGTGAGAAACAGTTACCACATTTTGCTGCAATGCTCTAAAAAGTCTAGAAAAGAAGAACCAGATATTGATGAGAGATAGCTTAGACTCTATCACACATTTAATAGGATGTGAAGATCTGGATCCTGATGAAAAGAGTAAAAAGGATGTCACAACATGGGTAAATGGCGTTGACACCTTCCTGTCTATCGTTGAAAGCTCACAGTAAAAAGTAGAAGTACAAAGAGAAGCTTCTCCCTCTGAGTGTCTCATGGCCAGCCCTAGCAAACTGGAAATAATTACACATATCTATGCTGTCTCTATGCACATTTTATATGTTAATATTACACCAGCAATGCAGAGCTAAAAATTAACTCTCCCTGATTCTCTGTCTCCCAACTCATTCAGCTCTCTCTGTCTAATGGGACATATCTAATAAAGCTCTTGGATGAGAGTAAATACTAGCACTACTCTGTGCAGTGAATTTTACACCTATATTTAGATGATTCCTCCAAAAGAAATATGTTAGATGTCTGTTTTTAATAACAGTTACTAGAGTCAACACACCTACAGCTACTTGACAATAAAAACAAGAGCGGGGAGCTCACAACTGAGTCCCTGAGATCCCAGCCGAGCTATAGTAGGGTAAACTTGAACATTAATCATCACTCAGCAGCCAATCATTCAAGTTTTCTAATAAAATAATACCCCCAGATATTGAATCCTAGGATGTATAGGGGTCTACAGTCACTTTCTTATTTTCCATTCTACCTGTGGTAAGGATCTGTTGTCTCTTGCTGTATGCTTGACTACAAACAGTAATTACATTTTCACTGCGGCAAATAACATCCACTGGTAAAACACCGTGAGCTTCTAAGCACCTTCTCATCACAGGGCTGACACACATACACTGATAGCACCTGAACATAACTAAGGATTGTAGGTCCTATTGAAACACAACTGCAGTATCACAGAATATTAGTGGTTGGAAGGACCCCCAAAGATCATCCAGTCCAACCCTGCTGCCAGGGGAACGTCAAGGGCAGGTTGCACAGGAATGCATCCGGGCAAGTTTTGAACGTCTCCAGAGAAAGAGACTCCACAACCTCTCTGGGAAGCTTGCTCCAATGTTCTGGCCCCCTCACAGTGAAGTTCTTCCTTATGCTCATGTGGAACCTCCTCTGCTCCAGCTTGCACCTCTTGCTCCTTGTCCTATCATTGGACACCACTGAGAAGAGACTGGCTCCATCCTCCCTACACATCTTTATAAACATGAATGAGGCCACCCCTTAGGCTCCTCTGCTCCAAGCTAAAGAGCCCCAGCTCCCTCAGCCTCTCCTCATAAGGTAGATGTTCCACTCCCTTCAGCATCTTTCTGGCTCTGCACTGGACTCTTTGCAGCAGTTGCCTGAGGTCCTTCTTGAACTGAGGGGCCCAGAACTGGGCACAATATTCCAGATGTGGCCTCACCAGGGCAGAATAGAGTGGAACCTCTCTCAACCTACTAACCACAGCCCTTCTAATATACTCCACAATGCTACTGACCACCTTGGCCCTACCACTCCTCAAGCAAACAGTGCCTACCTGGCCTAGTCACAATGAATCCTGCTTTGGGATATCTTAAATTCTTTGAAAAAAAATCTCTAGGATTATGAATGAGTTCTCTCGAATGCCACCTCAAATTCACTGAAAAGAACTGCTTCACAGAAGGAATTCACTGTGGAAGGAAAAAAAACACCCAAACAAACAAATAGGAAAAGTGAGCACAAGCAAGCAGGGAAAGAAAGGTGTGAGCAAGAATGTGGGACCAGAACTGGGAGTACACGAGTGGGGCTGAGGTATCTCCAGAGGATGATACATAGCTTCTTTGCAACTGCAGTTCTACTTCCACAGAGTCTTTGGCATTAACAGCAGGAGACCTATAGGTCCAAATTCGCCTCTAAATTTAAAGTGATTTATTTATCTAAAATTCAAGCTTTTCTTGTAGCTGGAGAAAAATCACATCTTGAGCATACCCCTGAGAGTCCTAAGTGCTGCACCATAAGCCCACAGTTCTGTCATGAAAGACTATTAAATTCCCAAAGTTCAAATTCAGTGTTTTTTTTTTCTCTTTTCAGATCAAGATTTAAATTCTTTCACTTCAGCTTCTGAAATTCCTGATGTTTACTTTGCCTCTACTTGGAGAAGTGAATCACTTCTTAAGAGCTGATGTCGGCTGTTGCAGTTTTTTCTTCCACTCCATTTCAGCACAAAACAATCTAAGTGTACATTGTTATGGATGTCCTATCACCGACCTCTTCACCTCCACAACCCTACCAGCACTTCAAAAGCTGTCAGTCTGTCTCTGGAGTTAAACCATCATCATAGAATACAATCATGATAGAACAGCTTTGGTTGGAATGGATCTTAGAGATCACCTACTCTAGCCTCCCCACCATGGGCAGGCATGCCTCTCAACTGGACTCGGCTGCTCAAGGCCTCATCCAGCCTGGCCTTGAACACACCCAGGGAGGAGGCATCCACAACCTTCCTGGGCAGCCTAGAGTCTAACAACCCTCTTACTAAAGAATTTATTCCTAAGGTCCAGTCTAAACCTACTCTCCCTTTGTCCTGTAGCTAGACACCCTTATGGGAAGTCCCTCTCCAGCCTTCCTGCAGGCTCCCCTCAGGTGTTGGAAGGCAGCTCTAGGGTCCTGGGTTTTAAATGCTCAAATATAAAAGAAAGCCTAGTTGAAATATGAAAAGTGTATGATTCCCGAAATAAGGAAACCGTAACTTGATCATAACAAATATATTTGACCTTTAAAGTAGTAACAACAAACATTAAAAACACTCAAGTTCTCTTCTGCTGCCAAGTTTATTTTCCTCCTAAGTTGTGCCCCATTATGCTACAATAATCCTTCATTATTCCAGCACAATAAATGCAGAGTCTATCGTCTACCTATAGTTGTCTGGTGTCTATTTAGTTTTATAGCAAGCAAGCAATTTGAGAATATGGTAATAAAGCCTCAATCACAGTAATGATGTATGATGGGCTGTAATTTCTGTGTGCTAATGGTTTACAAACAGTATCCCGATGATGACGGGAATCTCATTGATTCATTATAGGAGTGCAATAATATCCAAATGGCTTAATATAGATCACTATTTACTCATGCACACATTGATAACAACCTCTATATATTTCTATATACAGACATATAGAAATAAAATTAGTATTAGTCTTTCCACATAAAAGTTCACACGGCACAAAACATTTTGTGTTGAGTTTCCTAAATCAATGTTTAAAGTTGAAATTACTGCATTGAACGGGTTCTTTGAAAAGCAACCCATTGATTTTAATCTGCTTGAAGCAATCAATTACTCCCTGTCCTCTTTATTCCAAACTGTAATGAAAACTAAACTGCGTTGTCTTGAAAACTAAATGTGAAGATGATCATAAACAGAATTTAAACTCCATGGATTATTCATATCTACCCATTTAGATTTGCCATTTCCATTATGAGTACATTTGCCATGAGCATTTAATGGACATCTAAAAGGGAATTCATTAAAGCAGGAGCTGTTGGCAGCACTTATGGGCTTCAGACTGCTTTATGTTTGCCTTTAATAGCTCACTATTATAAAAGTGATATATTGTGTTCATCCCATTAGTAGTTTGCAGAAAGGTCTGTAAGACATAACAAATCCTTTTGAGTATTGTCAGAATCAAAACTAAATCATAGGGTATTTTTTTTTTCAAGCAGCATATTACAACCCAAACAATGCACCATTTTAGGTCAGCTAAACTTTGATGGTCATAGCCAAGTAAGAGTTTAATGACCCTACAGGCAGTTTGTTCTTTCTGTAATGAAACACACATGAATAATTAATGCTGTCTCAAATGCACAGATTTTTAAAAACAACTTGTCATAACTATTAAGCATAAGCATGCTTAAAAATGAAAGATGTTTTCTCAAAAGAGTTTTCTCACTTGTTTGGGGCCAAAGCAGCAACAAGGCAAATAGAAAACTGAATGCCACCAACCTGTTGGTGAAGATAGCAAAGAAAAAGCAGCTCCTGCTCACCTGCTTCCCTTGCCCCTGCCCCTCCACAAATGAACAGAAAGGATTTGAAATGGACTGCACAGGGAGGCTGTGGATGCCTCCTCCCTGGGTGTGTTCCAGGCCAGGCTGGATGAGGCCTTGAGCAGCTGAATCCAGTTGAGAGGTGTCCCTGCCTATGGTGGGGAGGTGGAGTAGATGATTTCTAAGGTCCCTTCCAGCCTAAACCATTCTATGATGATGATTCTTTGATGATTTCATTGCACAAGGCACTTGCTTATTGGCAGATGAAGAAAGTAAAGGGCAAACAAAGTGAAATTGCCTTGTAAACAGCCGCTAAGAGTAATCCAAGGTTCACAATAGAAACAGCCCTACACATCACGGCTCAGTTCTGCTTGACAGTTCTATATGCCTGTAGAAATGACAGTTGATAGTTTCCCAAAGTGTATTCAAGCTGCCATTATGAATCTGTTACTGTGACTAAATCTTTACAGAATACAAACCAAACAAGCACTGGGTGATTCACTACTTGTTCACCAGCACCACCACC
Source organism: Pogoniulus pusillus (assembly GCF_015220805.1). Taxonomy (NCBI): domain Eukaryota; kingdom Metazoa; phylum Chordata; class Aves; order Piciformes; family Lybiidae; genus Pogoniulus; species Pogoniulus pusillus. The sequence goes on along the minus strand of NC_087285.1, from coordinate 9,283,171 downwards.
CACCACCAGTCCATAGCACTAAATGCAACTGCTAACCTGTGCTTCCTCTGGTGACCTTCTAGCTCCAACACATATCAGATCTTTCCCAACAGTTACTCTTTATTTATTTGTAAAGAAAATAGTGGATTTCACAATGTGTCACTTAAAATGCTCTACTTTTAATAAGATGACCATACTTATAAGTTTATAAGAATCGTAAATGGTCTCTGATTATGGGTTTTCATTTGATGTTAGTAACAGTTTGCTCAAGGTAGGCAGATAATAAGTGACAAAGAAAAAAAATCTAGACTGTCCATATTTACATTAATAGTATATGGCAGGAGCAATCTAAAATCCTCTCAAGAGCAGACAGCAAGAAACACCTCAGGATGAACCTCTTTTTCCAACATATCCAACTGTGTCTGGAGCATCTTAAAACACTGGACTATGTCTAAAACATGCTGAGAGCACTGGGAAAAGATAACACAGAATAGAATCATAGAATGATTTGGGTTGGAAGCGATCTTAGAGATCATCTCGTTTCAACTCCCCACAGAGGTCCCTGCAGGGACACCTTCAACGAGACCAGGTTGCTCAAGGCCTCATTCAACCTAAGAAAAACTACAGATCTCAAAGGGCAGGTCACAAATCTGGCTACAAGTGCTCTCTTTTCACCCATATTCAAGAACTGCAAGTTATGGGCATCTCAAAAGAAAATAAAAATCTCATAAATGGGGATTCCAATGAGGGAAGAGGGATAAACAAGAGGAATAGATGACCTCTTGAGCAAAATGTTTGGATGAGCAATGAATTGGGCGACAAAATGGAAGAGAATTGCACACTAGAAGCCCTTTCTTGACTGAACAAAGTGCACCTTCTGCTGAGAAGCCTTTCTTGGTAAAGTTATTTTTATATAGATGCAAAAGGAAGGGCACAGGTACATCTGCCCTGTCTCAGAGGAAGCCTTTTGCTTAATTCACCAGGAAGCATTTTACAAGGTGGATGTTTTCCTTATTATGGTCATCTCAGAAAGCTTAGCAAGCCATTTACGTATGGCACGTGAAGCCAAGTGCAGTCCAAGTGAAAAAAAAACACAAACAACAAAACAACTTGATTCAGAAATCCAGTGACTTCAGCAACCTGGAAAGTTTCCAGATCAAAGGAACTGCAAAACAGAGGAAGTAGCTGAAGCCTCATTTATAACTCAAACCCCAAAAGGTTTCTTACACTACATCCTGAATATAACTGCTGCTGCAGGAAATAGTCCTTAGCGATTCAGCTCCATTGACTTTCTCTCTTCTAGAGTGGAAGTGATGTATTGCAGGTTAGGCTGGATTTAGGTTAGGTGACAACAGCTCAAGAGGCTTTTTTTTTCTGTAGATGCTGCTCTGCAAATGCTTGCCTTCTTCGACTGGGTCAACACTGACCTTTACTTGGAAATACGTCTAAAAGGTGTGGAAGGCAATCTGAATAAAGCAGGAATGTAAACTAGCCAATCCTGTCCAGTTAAATATCCAGGAGAAAAAAAGGTAAAAGGAGAAATAGAATGTTCTTTGCAGTTCTGAAGTACACAAGACCCTGTACCTCTAACAAAACAAGCACAAAACACTCCAAGAGACTGCTTACATGCACCATCTAAGACAGGTCTGAAACTGCAGTTTCGTAAATCAAATCAATTGGCCTTGAGGTCACAAAGAGCAGAATTTTGTACTTGAGCTATTCAGTTATCATACTTGTTTCACATGTAAGAATAGAAAATACCAGTGCATAAAACTACCTGGAAAGAGTATTACTTGAGTTAATTATTTTCTAAGAGGAAAAAAAAAAAGACCCCCTTAGCCTATAAGTACATAAGGCACTGTTCTATAACAATTCCTGTTTAAGAACACTGGTACACAAATATATATTCCCCCATACAGGAAAATCTGCAGGATGATCTAGCCCACTGTTTTAGCAATATGCTAGTTACAGGCAACCAAATGAAGTTCTTCAGTAATTTTGAAGGAGATCCTGACAGTTTATAAGCTAAAAAAACAAACAAAAAACCCTTTCAGCTTTGCTGACCAGGGCAGACTCCTGAGCGTGGTATCTAAACTGAGTGATGTATAATTCAACCAGCATAAACAAGAGTAATCTAACCTACTAGGATTTTACTGTTTTGTTCTTTTTTGACAGATGTACTTATTATGTGTTCTTTTGCATATTTTTCCTCTTTGAGTTACACAAATATGCAATAAGCAATTTCATAATTAAGTTTGAGTCATAAAAATTGCCATAGTCTAATATTAAAGAATTACTCACTCTACTCTGAACTCTGATGGTTAATTTACTTACTGCAAGGTCTGGGAAATTAATTCGTTAAGCTACTTAAATAATGAGGATCTGAAGCAAACATACAGCAATAATCCCAATACATTTTAGATGAGTAAGTCACAAGACAGTCTTTTCCCCCACCCCCCAAGATGCCTATTGTTTATTCATTTTGGCTCAGTTGGTGTGGGATATATGGAACAAGTGGAAAGGTCCAGCAGTTAGAAGTTACTCAGAGAAGAGAATCTGCTTGAGGTGAAATGATAGCTGAATTATTAAACAAATAACATAATCAATGTAATAAATACAAACAACCTAATAAATAGTAAGTAGTATTTAATGACTTGGACAGAAAAGCTAAGTAGAGTCAATACAACCAAGTCCAGCCATCAAACCAGCAGCAGGTAAGCCAAAAAAAGCAGGCACACCACATGAAAGCAAAATGTGAAATTCCTTTTTGTATTTTACACAATTATATTAGGCTGTATCAGACGCAAATCACCAAGCAATGTAGTAATTCATCTGTGCTCAAAGAAAATTACATATACTTGCATTCAAAATAAGATGAAAAATGATGAAAGACCTGATTCTCAATCTCTGAGACAGGTAAGCAAATTAAAGAAAGTAATGGACATCACTGCTATACCAAGGGAATAGAACACAAAATTAATTGATGCAAATACTTAAAAGTCAATTACTACCATGCCTTTTTGCATATAAAAACAACATCTGGGAAAAAAAAGGCATTTCATTACCGATCCAAACATCTGCAGACATGTGGAATTAGAGGTGACTATCTACCTAACTTTACAAGACATTTCATGTTCTTCTGTCAGCATAAACACTACAAATTTTCAGAAAGTACATCCTCTTTAAAACATCCTTGGTACATTATTAGGAAAGTGTTTTCTTTAGTCTCAGCATGCAACAGAGTTTGGGGTTTTTTTGTAGTTAAATTGCTATACTGAAGTGTCTGATACATAGATCTACTACAAGTAAATATAATCCTGTTTGCAGCATGTTGTGACACTGTTTGACCAGCAACCTGCTGTTATCACAGCTTCCCTCTTCTACCACCCGTTCAATACGTTCTGGGCACTCCAGAGAATCACAGAATCACATGCTATTAGAAAAGCAGTAGTCTCCCTCCAATCACAAATTATACTTGCACTCAAATAATCCAATAATATATTTGCCAAACACTTAAGAAGTCAATAATTTGGAGTGGAAGTAGGATTAGTTTTTAAGTCCGCAAGTGATGGCATCAATTCTGAAATGTTTAAATATTAGTTTACAAATACTGCTTATAGCTTAATAGCATCATAGACCTAACTTCACAAAGATATTGGCTCTAGACAGTAATTATATCCTCAGCCTAATGTTGCAGTTAATGGACATACACATTTCAATGATAATTGCAATGCCTGAACATGATAATGTGCCTTTATTAGCAGCTACAAAATAAAGCTCAGTTACAGCCAAGTGCAGAACTGAACTATGCTAATTATTTATTTTTAAGAATGTCTGATTTGTGTTACAACATTCTAAAATAAAATAGCACAGCACTGAAAGCAGTGCTCTAATTGCAAACATGTGATTAAATAATATCTATATAAAGATTCACGCAGGTTTAAGTTGTCGTGAGCAATGAGGAAAAGATAATGAGATCAGACAATGGTACAGGCTTTAAAGATTCTAAAAAGCACTGCAAGAAGAGGGAGGCTAGAGGGGTATAATGAAAAAGTTGGTAAGAGAAAGCAGAACAAAAATTCCCCAAGCAAACACAGAAGGGGAAGTGCTTTATAGAAGAAAAATATATTGATTCCTGCAGAAGTAAAGGATGACAGAATTGAGGATATGTACAATAAAGACTACTTTACAACTCAACCTGATGAGGAAACCAATGTTTATAAATTGTCAAATTCTTAAGTCTTTATGTCTGGATAGGTTTTTTGCTGTGTGGAATATCCAAGTAATGGAGACATTCAATAAAGGGATTTTTGAAGGTAGCTAAAGAACAGGCAGGGTGTATTGCAATTAGAGTTTGCTGAGGCACTTTAAGCAAGAATCTGCTGCGCAGTCCCAGGAATTAAAATGTCACAGATTCTATCTCACCTGTTAGTGGTTTGCTGGTAGTGCTCTTTTAATTTAAAACCAGAAAACCCTCAAATTCTGCACTAAGTACTTAAAGAATCCTTCATGGTATTAGATTTTATTAAAGAAAAAGAAAAGGTTTCCACGTGGAACAAGATGCTTGTCAGTGTAAATCAACCTAGAATTAATTAAGAGCAACTCCACATCTTTAGGAGCAATGTGACAATTAACTTGTCCAGTCTTTAGGCAATTAAGTAGTTTTAAATATCAGTTCAGCAATATTTGCTGAAAGTTTTTTTGCTCATGGCAGGGTAGGAGCTACGATAGAAAACATGAAAAGAGATCTGCCTGGTAACATTTACTTAGGCAAATATTCTCTAGCTCCTAAACCTGCTAGAAATGGGTAAATTCAGGGCAAACTTACAAATTCAACCCCATAAAAAGATCCTACACTCCAATGTTGGAGCTACAGATATGTCAAGTTTTGTAGTTGTCTCCATGCTAGATATTCAGTTCAAGAAACATGAAGTGTTCTCACCTCATTTTTGCTACTGAAAGCAAGTAAGATTCCTTAAAGTTCTTTAAGGGAATGACTGAAACCATCAAGAAATTACTTGTCAAACAATACAACTTTATTTGCCCATTTCAGTCTTACCTTTCCCAGCACTTTGACCATAGTCAATGCTGACTGTATGTAAAATGTTTGAAATATCTTTAGGTTGCTACATTGTAACCTTAAGTTCTGTAGACAACCAAAATAGTCTTACTCTATTTTAAAGCTAAAAATGTTAGGACAAAATGAAGTTGCAAATGAGTGGTTTGTATCAGTTCTATAAATCTGGAAAAGTCCTGCAATACTTTAGTTGTTCCCCACAATAACATCTAATTGATTTTGATTTTTATGCTACCAATTATATTCTTTTAAATTCAGCACAGACTGTCACATGAATCATAGAATGGTTTGGGTTGAAAGGGACCTCCAAAGGTCATCTAATCCATGCAGTCAGCAGAGACATCCTCCACTAGATCAGGCTGCTCAGACTCTTGTCAAGTCTGACCCTGATTATACCCAGGAATGGGGCTTCAACTACCTCCCTGGGAAACCTGCTGCAGTGTTTCTAACATCCAATCTAAAACTACTGTTGTCTAAATTTCAAACCATTGTCCCCTGTTCTATCATTGCAGGCCTCTGTAAACAGTCTCTCTGCAGCCTTCTTGTAGATCCACTTCAGGTACTGGAAAGCTGCTATTATTTCTCCCCAGAGTCTTCTCTTCTCTAGGCTTAACAACCCCAGCTCCCTCAAACTGTCCTCATAGCAGAGGTGCTCCAGCCCCCTAATCACCTTTGTGGCCCTCCTCTGGACCTGCTCCATCAGGTCCATGTCCTTCCTGTATTGAGAGCCCCAGAGGTGGATGCTGTATTCCAGGTGAGGTCTCAAAGTGACAGAATCACCTCCCTCGGGCTGCTGGCCATGCTGGTTTTGGATGCAGCTCAGCATGCCACTGACCCTCTGAGCTACAAGGGCACAATTTGGAGGCTTTCATGACTAGCACTATGCAGTGTTTTCCTCCCATCACTTATCTGGAAAAAAACACATACCTGTTGTTTTTGAAGTAACAGCCCAAGTTCTGCTTGTTCTGTCCTGCACACACAACCAGAGAGGGAAGGCTACATGCTGCCTCAAAAGGAAAAGAGTGTTGCAACAGCCACGGGAGCTTTTCATTAGGACCAGCTGGAGCCAAGGCCCACTTAAGTCAATCCCTACCTTTTTTGCCTACATGAATTGCAAGGAGATTGGATGAGAACAGTCTGGCAGCTGTGAAACTGAGTGAAAATTATTTGGCCCAGTCAAGTGAAAACTGCCAGTGACAATTTTTTTTCTGAAACAGCTGCTCTTTATTCATCCTCAAACATGCCACTGAAATAAGTTGTACTTGGTTCTCACTACGATGCTTCCTTAACAAACTCTAAATGTTAAACTTAAATGAGAGGCATTTCATGCAATCTGAAAAATATTCAGTTCAATTAAAAATAATTGATGCATGGTGAAATAATTCTTCCCAAAGCTGCTGTAAAATCTTCAAAAAATAAAGCTACTTAATAATTTTCATCTCCTACAGGCTAGAGAGAAGCATTATTGCATATTAAAAATTGGAGTGTGGTTTTCCCAGAGGTAAAAGAAAGTTATTAAAACAACCTATTTATTGTTGATATAACTATCCATTTGTGCTACACAAAAAGTAACAATTTCAGTACATTAAAAGAAAAGCTAATTAAGGCATAATTAGTATTTTCTATGCTTTGATAATTAAGGGTTAGTTGGCTATTTCTTTTCAAATTTCTATTTGATGTACCCCACCAATGCCTTTAATGAGCAACTAACACTATTGAATCCCTGATGGCTGAGGAGTTTAGTGACCACTACTACATTACTTTCATTTATCACTGCCTCTTTACCTATAAATTAAAGTAGCCCTGTAGCTATGCTGATCTACTTTATATCAATTTCTTCCTCCATATCAGCTGAATATGTATGGCATTAACCTCATTTACTAGTTTGGAAAAGCTGAATTAAAATGAGATCTAATTTCTAGTGCACAGAACAATTTCAAAACTGCCTGCTAATTTCCAGCACCTGTCAGTGCTGTGATCTTCACCTCACTGTAATGAAATAAAACAGTATATATATTTTACAGCTCAGAAAAGGCTAATCAGTCATAAGTGTTAAGATACCATTAATCATGGTGATGCTAGGATCCAGAATCTTTTATGAGAAGACCTCCATTAAAGTCAGCGGATTGCTGCAGATCTCTAGGTCTTATCCTGTGCAGGGTGAAACTAGTCACCTTCTGCACAACTATGCTATTTCTATCTTTCTTCTTTTTTTGCTACATCCTGCTTCTCTGTTGGCAGGCAGAGCAGTCAGAGAAATATCCAGGTAGTGAAGAAACATCAAAACATCTTAAGCCGCCAGGATATACACCACACGTTAGGAGCCAAGCCTGTGTTCAGTGGTTAGATCATACCTGATTACATGCAGTTGCAGTTTCAGCTCCTGCAAGCAGCACACAGCAAGGAGATGGTATTTTCCCCTCCCTTCTGAACACGCTGCCAGGCTAAATTTTGAATCCTCCAGCTATTTTTATTGTAATGCAGAACTACCTCTTATGTTATAGTTTAAGACCTTTAAAAAGGCACAGCGGTGCAATCCTAAATGTTAATACAGTAACTTCTTTCTACTGACCACATAAGCAGATACAATAGGTGCAGGATGCAGGAAGAAATCCAGTTTGCACCCCTATACACACACTTCACAACCGTGCTTCAACCTTGTATATGCCAAGGCACTGTACAAAACATGAATCCACACTCCTCATGCTCACCTGCCCTAGACTGACAACCAGACCAGATCCTCAGATCAAACAACTGATGCACCCCCAGAAGTTGACAGTTTCATCTGTACATGGGCTTGTTTCCTAAAAACTCAAGAGACAGAATTGTAACTCTTACTCTTCTGCCTTGAGTGGCCACCACTATAAGTGAGGGTTGGGGCAGAAGACAGGCATGGCTGGCTGAACAGCCTATTTGCCAGAGATCTTCACTTCTAGTGGTATCCCTGAAACTAGAGCCATCTGGTAGAGCTTAAAATCACTTCAAAATTCCCTTAAAACACATTTAGGGCTAGTATTTGATTAGAAAGAGCAGAACAAGGAACCATTAATTGCTTCAGTGAGGCAAAAGAGGTCACAGTGCATTAAGGTATACATGAAATTCTCTTTAAAACACAAACCAAATACCTCCCTTGCAGGCAGAGAGTATGTGTGGGATTTCTTTAATTACTCTGATTACAGAAGCCAAAAAGAGATCTCCAGACACTATCTGCAGTCAGTCTCTGCTAGAAAGCAGAGCTCAGTCTTAAACACTTGCTGTCACTAATATTTTCAAGCACATTACCCTCACCTAACATGTGCAGAGGTCCCAGTCTTGACCTCGGTGTCTGGCAGAGTGACAGTGAACTAAGCGGGGAACTCTGGTTCAATAGCGCCGCGTGGTGTAGGGAGCACAGATGGCAAGAGAAAATCCTTCATCTCAGCTGCAACACCACTGAATACCCACAGTGACGTGAGAGATACCCTAATTCTAAACCCTTCTTAATACTTTCTAGTCACATTCATATTTTTAAATGCAAGTTCTTACATACAGAGCCACCATTAATGCCCACTTAATTCTATTTGCAATCACAAAATACTTAACGACTAAGAGTTGTTGACAGATGCTCTTTGTGCTTCAATGCCCCTTGACACGCAGTGTATTTGTTAAAACAAATACAGTCCAACATTTTTGAACAAGAGATACTAAATTAGGCTAAGCAAGGAAAAAGAAGACAAGACTTGCTAGCCAGGGCCTTTTCCTGCTTCCAGACACATTGGAGATTCTAAATGTTCAGATCTTTCACAGCTTATTAAGATCTTCTTCATTTAAAATGCTGTCCTTCGTGATTATTTCCTCCAAGGCTACTGTCACTTGCAAAGGTAAATAATAAATAATTGCATTGTTAAGACTATGGCAAAGGAAAATCTCATTCAAAACGGCAATGTTTTGTCTAATAAACAACACACCTTTGATGTCAGCAATTGCAATTCCATGCACTATTACCCTACTCAGAATAGTGGCTACCAGTGGGACACAACAACATGAGAACCATCACAGATAGAAGCTGAGACTACAGTTTCAGTAAAGCACAATGCACTGCATTTCCAGGCACCTACTTTGTCCTGCACTGTCAGCATCCAAATCAGCAATAAGCCACAAATATAGCTCTGTGAAAGCTAAATCATGTCAATGTTAAAACAAACTGTGTTGTTAAACAAGCAGATACTAAGAGTGCTGTACAGTACCAGAGAACCCAGTCTAATATTCAGCAGATTGTATATCCAAGGGTCTATCTGATCCAAAAGACAGTGTCTTGATACTTCTGGGCTTGGATCAACTATGTCCTGGGCTATGTCAAAAGCAGTGTGACCAGCAGGACAAGGGAAGTGATTCTGCCCTTCTACTTTGCTTTTGTGAGACCCCACCTAGAGCACTAGGTGCCCCGAGAACAAGAAGGACATGAAACTGTTGGAGAGGTTCCAGAGGAGGGCCATGAAGATGATCAGAGGGCTTGAAAACCTCCCCTCTGGGGACAGGCTGAAAGAAGCCTGTTCAGCCTGGAGAAGAGGAGGGTCTGGTGAGACCTTAGAGCAGCCTTTCAGTACCTAAAGGGGGCTACAACAACGATGGGAAGTGACTTTTTATAAGCACTTGTAGGTGCTAGGATGAGAGGGAATGGACTGAAGGTTGAGGAGGCAAGATTTAGACTGGAGATTAGAAAAAAGTTCTTTACAGTGAAGGTGGTGAGACACTGGAACAGGCTGCCCAGGGAGGTCATGGATGCCACCTCCCTGGAGGTGTGCACAGTCAGGCCGGATGAGGTCTAGTGGAAGGTGTCCTTGCCCATGGCATGGGGGCTGTAAGTAGATGTTCTTTAAGGTCCCTTCCAACCTAAAACATCCTATGAATCCACAAACCTTGATGCCTTGTTTTTGTTTTGGAAATGTAATGCCACTATAAGTGTATCATGGAAAAGATCTTCAAGGCTTTGCTGTTCTTCCGTAGAGACAGCAAGCCCTGGTGGACTGATTAATAAGATTAACTTACACAGCCCATTTTGATGTTCTGTAATGAGCTTGCTGTTATTACATGCACAAACTTAAGATTATGTGTTAATGAACAAAGTTTGTATATTTATATAGAAGGCTTGTTCTACAATTCCATTAGATTACTCAGCCCTCTCTAAGCAGTCTCATGTTCTGTATGCAAGCACATGATCCTATAGAGAAATACTCTCAGCAGTTCTTTTTGTATGGCTGAAGCATGCACAATTTCCATTAGCCATTCTGTAAATAAAACAATCCAAACAATCCTGAATATTTATATAAATGTGTATTAACTTAGTCAATTGATATATGTCTGACTCTTCTGCTTCCAAATGTGAGCCTTTTTATTGTAGATAGCTGCCAGCAAGAGACGACACAGCATCAGAGGATTTACAACTGTGAGGGTAGAATGCCATCTGCTGCTATACTTGCTGCTACAGCAGGAGAAAGCAGAAACAGTATACAAGTGCTGGCATCTGCCTTGCTCTTAAGTGTGAAGTGTGCACAAACATCTCATTTGGTTTTATTAAAAATGTAAAACCCCACCAAAACTCAGAGCTCAGATGCCTTTACACACAGCTTTTGTTGTAAGACCTGGTAAACTAATGTGATATGGACCACAGGATTCTATCAGTGCAAATGACAGGCAAATGTATTAGACTTACTAGAACACTATAAAAAAGAAAGGGCAATTTGACTGCAAACTAAATTATACTGGTAGATAATGTAATGAAATCATTAAAAAAAAAAAGAGAGAGAAAAAAAGAAAATGCATGTGCAAGGCACTGTGGAGTTGCTGGACTAGGGCTAGAATTTCCAAACAGCCCTTGAACTGTAACACAGAAGTCTTGCAGGATCCCCACTTTCCCAGCCTGCTTACATACAACATCTATGTCATAAACTAAGGCAGTATACAAAATATGATGTATTACTGGTTGATTTATGTCCATTTATTGGGGGAATCCCCTACAAAACATTAAACTAACACAAAGCCATTTTCTTACACTCATCCTGCAGTTTCCCCCCATATCCTTTCAGTAAAACTTAATTCCTTGTTGAAAGTGCTCTCCAATAAATCAGATGGAAAGATTAGCCAGCATGTTACTCCCTAATTAACTGTTTAACCCTCCTCACACAATACATTGGCAGAGGCAGCCTTATGGTTATTCAGAACACATTGCTAAGCTGGCTAAATTCACATGTATTGCATTCCGAGGCAGCTGGCAAATGGTCAACTTTCCCATTTTCTGCTACTGGCAACAGAGCTTCAGGTGATTACATCTAAATAATACACTCCATGTTTTTTGCCTGCTCCTTTACCCACACACAAAAGCTTCTGCCAGTTTTCTGTAAGCAGGGACATAAAAGCGCAGGTATACAATCTCTTCTAACAATCTCTTACAACATTCCATACACTGATAGGACTTCTCCACAGTGTCACACCTCCATCAGTCACAATAGAAGGTGAAATCAAGCCCCTCAAAACCAGAAAGGAAAAACAATCTGGGAATTACAGATCAGGACAACAACTACTGTACAGCCACATTGCCTCTGAATTGCCACCAGCAGGAGTTTTGCTAATGGAAATACCAGGAGCAGCAGCACATTTTTACACTGTACCTTCTGCTGCTTGGCATTAGAGCAGTGCACCACACTTAAAAATAACAAAACTGCTCTGACAATTGAAAAGAACACATTGCTTTCATGAAAAAGTCATTCAGTATAGTGTAAAAATTTATTTTTAATATTAAGTGAGGAACCATTCAATAATGTTGAAGTACAGTTCAAACCTGAAGGGATAAAAGAATCCTTGAGATGGGGACTGTTCTGCAGAAAGCAAGGGCTGAGTGCTACACAAGTAAAACCAAATCTCAGTCACTGTCACAATTCTTGCTAAAGATTTGCTTGGGGCTCCAACAGAATTCTTTCAGTCTTTCTCAAGATCAATTGATCTCATCTTACTGACATTCTCTTTATAACATCTATATTATGACTGTCCCCTACAGTTAAGGTGAATTAACTGCTGCTTCTTAAAAAATGCATCTTACTTTTCCCTCTTCCCTATTTAAAATGCAGAAAAGCAAAGTAATGCGAGAAATACAGTGGAAACCACATAAATGAGTAACTGTCAAAAGAACAGAACTATTAAAAGAATAAATCTTGTGTACCCAGCTGTGAAATATAACACAATATAGCAGAACCCAGCTAAATGTTTGAAATAAAAAATTGAAATGCAAAGTAACTGAAAATTGTTTAATGAACAGACCTGTTAAAATATTAACTGCTTGCATGCCAAAACTCAAATGCACACATGGTAGGAAGCCCACTCAGATTAACATCACATTCAGAAGTCATCCTTTCACCCTCCCATTCATCCATCTCTCCAGCTAGACAATCAGCCACCAACTAAGCTCAACAGCTTCTATGTTCAGGATATACTGGCAGGTTCATTTCTGCACAGACTTTTTTATTTCAGATGTTGTGGTTTAAAGCAAATACTTACCTTTGAGGTGTGCTGAAGCTGGTCTCCCACATAAGTTTTTCGGAACTGATCCAAGAACCACAGGATTGCCAGTTCTACTTTTTCATTACTAGACTCTGGTAACTGGGCATCCATCAAAGTTATCAGCTGAAAAACGCTTCATGACAATAAAAAAAAACAAACATTTTCAGGAAGAATCCTCAAATTAAATGCTGCTGTCATAGCTAATTTCTCTAGGAGTCCATATTTGGGTTACCTAAGTTTCTTCTAGAATTGTGTTTTGTTTAGATGCTAATTATGCTATCTGAGCACTATTAAACATAAACACCAACATAATGCTTTTCTAATTAGCTTGTCACTCAAAGATACATATGTTATATTGTGGTGAAATTGCAAAATGTTTTTTCATTTCTTAGAACATCAGTTCCATGTTGAAAGACCCTTAGACCTGCCTCCTAATACCTGAAGGGAGCCTACAGGAAGACTGGAGAGGAACTTCTCATAAGGGTGCCTAGAGACAGGACAAGGAGGAGTGGGTTTATACTGAAGGAGAGTAGGTTTAGACTGAATCTTAGGAAGAAATTCTTCAGTACAAGGCTGGTGAGACTCTGGAATGGGTTGCCCAAGGAGGCTGTGGATGTCTCCTCCCTGGGAGTGTTCAAGGTTGGGTTGCAGGAGATCCCGAGCAATCAAGTCTAGTCAAGAGATGTCCCAGCCCATGGCAGGGAGGTTGGAGTAGATGATCTCTGAGGTCACGTCCAACCTAAGCCATTCTGTTTTTCTATGAAATCTGAGAAGCATAGGTCTCAGATAGAAAATGCAATAGGTGTCCAAGCTTCCTGAGAACTGCAGCTACTGTCCTTAGAAATAAGTTTCTATATAATGCACTGTTTGCCTTCCTTCTTCCCACTTCTATCTGTCCTAAAACATCCAAGCAAACACTTCTCTTCTGATCTAAATTCTTACTTTGTGTGTATCTCCATATTATCAGGAGTGATTCAACAAATCAACTTCAGCCTAAGCCAGCTAAGAAAATGTACACTTAAAAAAAAAAAATTAATTTCTCATATTTTTCTGTCAGTTATTTTGTGAAAGCCTGATTACCCAGCAGTTCAAAAAAATGTCACCTTCTGTCAATTCTGAAATATGCAGTCACTGGATTGGAAGGCAGTAGCTACTTCATCTGTAAGCCTGTATATTAAAACCTCTCACTTCTAATAAAAACACAGTGGAAGACTGCTAACACCAGAAGGCCTTAGGGTAGATTAGGAAGGCAAGAAACAAAAGACAAAATGTAAAGCTTTTTATCTAATTCTAAGTTGCATGTCCTCTTCCATGTGCTAGCTAGTGGATGTGCAGAACAGGATCGAACATGCACACGTTGAACACAGTGGTGAGTGAAAACAAGGATTAAGGCAGATTTTGCACAAGGAATATTGTCATTCACAATAATCCTTAGCTTGCCCCTTGCCCTAAAACTTGCAGAGTTATCACAAAATCACAGAATGTTAAGGGTTGGAAGGGACCTCGAAAGATCATCAATTCCAACCCCCCCTGCTAGACCAGGATCACCCAGAGGAGGTCACACAGGAAGGCATCCAGGCGAGTTTTGAATGTCTCCAGACTCGGAGACTACAACATCTCTGGGCAGCCTGTTTCAGGGCTCTCTCACTCTTACAGTGAAGAAGTTTTTCCTTATGTTCACGTGGAACCTCCTATGCTCCAGCTTGAACACGTTGCCCCTTGTCTTGTTATTGGATATCACTGAGCAGAGCTTGGCTCCATCCTCCTGACACTTGTCCCTCACAGCTTTACAAACATGAATGAGGTCACCCCTCAGGCTCCTCTTCTCCAGGCTACAGGGACTTGGCTTCCTCAGCCTTTCTTCATAAAGGAGATGTTCCACTCCCTTCAGGATCTCTGTAGCTCTGCACCAGTCTCTTTCAAGCAGTTCCTTATAACATGGACATCTTTAAATTTAGAACCTTCTTTATTTCAAACTCGACTGTAAAAATAAGTCCAAACCTTCGATGGTCAACCAGTAGTTCCTCTACACTTCTACACCTGCAAGAACTACTGTATTGGAAGTTGTGTAGCAAATATTAGCCATAGCTCATTAATGGTATAATTAACGCTTGGGTGCAAGTGTAATTCACAAATACAAAGAGGGTGGCTACAGGGGCATATCAAGACACTGCTTATAGACAGAGGCACATTTGCCTTAAATATTCTTCCCCTCCTCTGAAATCAGTTCTGCAGTGAGTGCCTTAATGCTTCTGCATTGCTCAGGATGAAGACTCTGGAAAGACTAGAGCCAGCGGAAAAGTCCTAATGCACAGAGAATCAGTACAGTCCCTGAGCACCCCCCGTCCAGGAACTGGCCAAAACCTGAGACATTACAAGCCAAAACACCTGCTGATACTAAATGTCACTGAACAGTTTAAAAACATGCTAACAAGAACTCCAAAGCAGCAACACTTACCGGCAGGATAACTCTCCATCCATGGCATCATGTTCATCAGTACTGGTGTATGTCAATCGTCCTCCCACAAAAGTACCCACAAAATAGACAAGCCATGCCAGCCGTCCTAGCAGTAAAAAAAATAAGACCACCAGTTAAAGACTGTAAGCCACTGTGCCAGCACAATACACTGCCATAATGTATCAGCAGTTCTGTAAGGGATCAGACTGTGGAATGCTGTCAAAAGAACAGTTAGCTTTCTCCCTTTACCAGACTGAAAACCTACCCAGACAAACCAACTATCACAAAATTCTGAGCAGAACTGACAGATAAACTAGAGCAGCCTATTAACCTGGACATGCTTATAAATAAAACACACAAGAATTAACCTAAAGTACAAATTAAGCAAGCTCACCCTGGTAAGATTAGATATACAATTAATCTAGTTTCCTTAATTGCCTGCCTCAAGTTACGTCAAGGCATAGAACAATTTTATCTACTGTGGGGCTGTTACATCAACTTATTGTAGCATTAGGAATTAATTAAGACTTCCTGCAACCTATTTAGTTTCTTAGTTCTAATTCAAATACAGATTTTTTTGCAATATTCCATTACTATCTGAAGTGATCTGCACAAAAGAAAATGTTTCTGTCACAAGTCAAATATATTGTCCAGAAAAAAGCTTCGTGAACTACCAGAGTTTTGTTTTCTAAAACGATTTGTAACACAGAGATCATCTATTTCAATCCATGCTGTCAAGCTTTCCATCCTCCAGCTTATTTAGCTGCCAGTCTCTACCCATATCCACTGGCAAATTCCTTATCAAATGAGGGACAACGTAAGGATCAGAATTTCTGCAAAGCTAAAGGTTTCACAAAACACTCCTTGATGAGTTTATGTATACAGACTTTCACATACTAAAATCTTGCCTTAAAATATGCAACTCAGAAGTTTACAAACACACACTGAACTATGGGAAATTCTTTTGGCCTGCTGGAAAATCATTTCTAAGTTGTAAAACCTCTCTGGCACATTATGGTGGTCTGGCTTTAAAATCTGACCTACTGATACCTACGCAAGCCATGCAGACTCCTGCTTCAGGTTTTTAAGCTATGAGTCCTGAAACTATTGGTACAGCAAAGACAACTTGGAAGAATTTATATTACAATTAAATCAAGTAACAAACAAGGCTTCTCAGTGAGACAAATCACATAAACTAGGTGTCTTGCCTCGTTACTAAGAGTTCACTAAGTGATGATAGCATAACTTAGAGATTCACAGATTGCACTGGGATTACAGGGACCATCAAAGGTCATCTTGTCCAACCCTCCTGCACTCAAGCAGGGGTATCTGCAACTACAGCAGGCTGCCCAGGGCCACATTAAGTCTGACCTCAAATGTCTCCATTGGACAGGGCTTCAAACACATCCCTAGGCTACCTATTCCAGTATTTCACCACACTCATTGTGAAGAACTTCCTCCTGATGGCCAGTGTAAAACTACTCTGCCCCAGTTTCAAACCATTGCCCCTTGTTTATCACTACAAATCCTGCCCTGCCTTGCTGAAGGTCCTCTTCAGATGTTGAAATGTAGCTCTAAGTTCTCTCTGAAGCCTTTTCTTCTCCAGGATGAACTGCCCCAATTCCAGTTCTTTCACCCTGTCTTCATAGGAGAGGTGCTCCAGCTCTCTGATCATCTTTGTGGCCCTCATCTGGAGCAGCTCCAGCATGTTCATGTCTTGTATTGGGAGTCCCAGAACTGGACACCGTACCACACGTGAGGCCCCACCAGAGCAAAGTGGCAGAATCACCTCACAGCTTACAAGACTGAAGACAATCCCCTAATGAGCAAAGTGTCTTCCAAACTCATTTTGAAGTTTAACATAAAAGATAAACTACAAATAAACAAATGAGGTCATGCTCTGACTGTAGAACAATAGCATGGATATTTCTAGGTACACTTCAGGATATGCAGAGTTTTTGTCTTGATTTTTTAATTTCAAATCTTCAATAAACTAGTCTTAATGTATATAACATTAAACTTCACTTCATTTCCCTCACATTTTGTATTGCTATAGTTTGAAAAACCCAGAATTGAGAGTGCACTGCATGCTCTACTTCCCAAACTCCTTTAACCAGTAACAATTAATAGTTCTGAGGTGTTCCAGTATCCTTGTGGCCTGAATCCGGTGACTAGACATTTTAAGTCTGCTTGTACAACATGTTCTATACATAAAAGGGAAGACTAGAGCAAATACACACGAAAAGAGAGTACAGACCATGAAATCACATGCAGATGACTTCAACACGAGTACAGGAAAGCATTCAGGTTTATCTTAAATCTCAGCCTTATTTTAAAAACAGCTATGACATGAATATGTAACACAGTCTTGAGATCTGTACCAGAAAACACTTTGTGACAGAGGGAACAAGTAGCGTCTTTCGAGACAAGACCAGATATTTCAGGAAGACTTCTAAATATTTTGTCATATCGTTCCTGTTTCATTCCTAACAGTCTGGAAGGACAGTATTCGCTGGCCAATAACCAGTATTATTTCCCTGTTTCAAGATCTGTGCTGCTTTTCAAACAGGACACTTCCAAGGGACACCACATCAGACACACCACAACATGTGGAAGCACCAACATTTGCTAAAACAGGACACTGAAAGACTGCACCATCATTACCACAACACCAAGGAGCTAAAATGTCTTAGAGAACAGATACCGCACAACTGAATTTAGCACTAACAGCCACCAAAGGATGGCTGTCAGAAGATGCTATCCAAAAGCAACTGTGAAGCTGTGCTTGTTGGTTCAAAGAGCAAAGCCACCTCTTTGGCCAAAAGCCTTTTCAAAAATAAAAAACACTCTTCCTTTTTCCAAACTTCAGTAGCTCATTTTTGAGTACAGTTATTTTTCTGATGAGAGCTCTCTACTCTCACCACAATCTCAATTAATAGGTGTGGATTCTTGGATTCTTCTTTTCCTCTTTTACACCTTCACTATTTAAAATTTTCAGAGCATTTGCTTTTGCAATTACTGAGGCAGACAACATCTTTTCTTTTAGAAAATAATTATTGCTGTAATAATCTGTAATTATGGTTTATACCAGCAATAATCCCAAAGAAATCAGTCATTACCATAGATCACAAGTAATCATTAACTGCTGTTAATGACCCATTTCTTGGGGATTATTGTTTTAGTAAACCATGACCACATCACTATTGATACAGAGAGCAAGACAGTATAATAAAATGAGATCTTAATATTACATTAACTTATTTTGCAACATTAAAAGCCATTAAACATCTAAATTTAACTGTGTATATCTAGGGGATATAACAGTTATTGTTCAATATGAACACAAATGTTTAGTTTGCAGAAAAGAAACACAATATTTAAGATGAATCAAATGTTTTCTAAGGTGTAACAGCATTCCCCAGAGCACTGTCACTGACAGACTCCATCTGATTGTTTCCCTCTGTTCCCTCATGACTGAGGAATGGAATATAAATTCAGACTGCAGCTGGTCAATGAAATCAGGTCATTAATGAACATTCTCCCAAATAAAAGTTGATAGGTGCATGAAGAAAGTGGAATTAATAAAAAAGGTAAAAGTAGGAGGTCTCATATAAATCAGTGAAAAAATGACTCCTCCGTAGAAGAAAATCAGCATATTCAAACTCAACAGAAGAACAGCAAAATAAATCACAGACATTTAATAGCATGCAAAGAAACAGCTGTATTATGCAGTAACCTGTCTCACCTTTTCACAACAACACCATTTATCCATGTAAAGATGCAACAGCCATAAGATAACTATATTAGGAAAGAGCCAGTAGTTATAAAGACAAATTGCGAGACAGAGAGGACCGAAACAGGTATATGAAAAAATACATTAAAAGTAACACTGATTTTTACAACTTACAGTACAATAAATAACTTCAGTTGCTTGAAAATTAGGGAATTCATTTTAACAGAGCTGTATAAAGTAAATTGAAGTTTCTAATGTTACATTAATTTTTTACAGACAGATAAATGCAAAAAAAAAAAGAAAAGAAAGTTAACAACTTTGTTTTCAAAAAATGTTCATCAAGTTGCAGCTGGTTCCCATGAGGGCACCTGAGGCACTGAAATGTTAATTTTCAGAAATTAAAAGTTTTTACAGCTCTCAGGTCTATATACTAAACAAGTACAAAGATGTTAAAACAAACCCATCAACTGCTAATGTATTCTATTCAGTATAAAGATATCTAGTGAAAATGTGGTGCAAGGTGCCTCCAATCACTAATTCCTAGTTTGAGAAAAGGTTTAATTACACCTGAGGTGAGGTCAACACTCTTTGTCATATACAAATATATATTTACTGGCACATAAAGCAGTCTAAAAATTCAATTAAATACTAACCTTCCTGAACTGTGATTTCTAATGGATTCCTACTAGAAGCGTGTAAGAGTTTTTGGTAGTTTTGTGCATTTTGGTCAAACAACTGTACAAGAAGTGTACAGGTCTTTTCGTATTCACACCTGCTAACTGTGCACAGTTGCTCCAGCTGTTGGAAAACTGTAGCTGTATCATCCAGGGGATCTTCTAAGCCATCTCTGGAATAGAGATAAAAAGTACCCACTTAGCCACGCTATTGCTTAAAAGCTTGTTTCCCATCCAGATCTTGCACATTGTCACTGAACTGTTGGAACTATCAAAGCCTTAGCAGCTGGTGAAGACACCAGATAGACAGATCTCATAATTATTTACACACCCACCCCAGACACATCTAATCAAACACGGAGCAGAGTTTTATGTGGGCCTTCCTCTTCACAGAGATTTTAAAGAGCAAAGAGCAGAGGAGATGAGGTTGGCGATATGATCACAAAAAGGTAAATCCTGAAGAACTAAGGCTCACTGTGCCTGAAGAGAATATCCAAAACCACCACCTTTCTCAGAGGATGATGAAAGAATGGAACACTTAGTTGGAATAGATTTTGCAGAGTCATCAAATTCAGCACAACACCACAATAACATAGCCAACAAGCAAGCTTCTGTAAGATTCCATGCCAACTGCTATATAAATCTCCTGTAAAAGAGTTGTGACCTGTATGGAATGCCTCTAGCAGAGACCAGTAGCTCTTACAATACAGTGTAACTACACTCATCACACAAAACAACAGGAAAAGTGTATTCACAGGGTTACCTTTCATTGCACAGGCAACAAACAATCTACAGATCAAGATGACATCCCAAAATCCAACAAAGCTAACATACAAACTTTGGATAATACACAGCAGCTGAAAATCCTAAGCAGATGGGCTGACACAGATCTCAGGTATTTACAGGCACTTGAAATAACAGGTCTCCTTCTAGTCTGCAGAAAACCATCCCCTCTTTAGAAGACTCATTAACTTGTCACTCCCCTTCAGATCGTAACAGGCACTCAAAATGGACAAATGTGATTTTCCTTCCATTGTTTCAAGTTACTTCACTGTCTGAAGGATCAGTTGACTGGCTGCTGAACAGAGCGTGACGTTATGGTGTTTCAGCTGTTGTAGACAAATGGGCATGGCAGAGAACGGCATTTACTGAAGAGAAATCAATTCATCTCCTTGGAGCAGATGGAAGAAGATTTGTGAAATCAGCTCCCAGGCATCCGTATTTCTCCAGAATAGTCTGGACATTTGGTCATACAAGAGAACCAGGCAGCATAACAGTGGTACACAAACCACTTACAGCTAGGAATGGATACGTGCTAACATCATTACCGAATGGTAGAAGAGAAGATCAATACTCTCCTCATCTATCCTCACTGGTATTTCACAGATTGGAAGACTCACTCCTCCACAACGTAATTAGGACATGCAGAATAATCTCTTATCACTGCCAAGCGAAGAAACAGAATTTTCAGTGCTGATGGTGACACTGATGAAAACAGCAATGGAGCTGGTCATAACAGATGGTTTGACCCAGAAACTCAGCCCTATTAAGTGCTTTAAGCCTGGAAGCTAATATGGAATGTACCACTCAGACATGAAGGTTCAACCCTGAGGTTCCATTACAGAAAAGCTAAGCAGAGAAGACAAAAATGCCACAAGAAGTGTTGGCTGGTTGAGAGAAGGCCCAGGAAAACTGACTGTACCTGCCATCAGCTGCTTCTCCTTCCCTGTCCTAGCACAGAGCACCGGAAGCTCCCCTAGGTACTACTAATTTTTGTTCATGAGAATGATGGACAAGTTCACAATTCTGAACCATAAGGAAATCAGTCTGTAACACAGTCATTATGATAATATAAAGCAAATAATATGAGCTATAGCTAGATCACTAAATAGTGAAGTGACAACCATGAGATTTTGCCTAAGGTGAGACAAAAGGACAACAGTGGTGAAGATGAATGCACTTTCTCACACAAACTGAACAAATGACAGCATCTCCATAATGTAAAATTGAAAAGGAAGAGCAGATGTAGCTTGTTTCAGAGTCCCACAGGTCCTACCATCAGAGATTCATAAAAGCCCTTGGAGAAAACTAAATCCTTTCAGCAATCTAAACACTTCCTTATTAGCTATATTATAGTGTGGGGTATATGGACATTTCATTTAAACTATTGAAAAGATGTGATCTAAAACATTTTAAATTGGCCACTTTCAATCTTGACACTCTCTAGCTTGGTCTCACCCTTTCTTGAACATGGAGTTTGTTTTGCTTTCCACCGTTCCTACCCTCCATAGCCCTGCAAAGTGACTCATCAAGAAAATGTGTCACAGCTGAACAATATAGTTAATTTAGATAGTCTTAAAAAAAAACAAGGGGTGGGGAAATAGGGTTTCTTCAAAACACAAAGCCTCAGGAGAGGAAAACCAATTAGAATTTGATTTTGTGCTGGATTTAATAAGCAAAAGGAGTAAAATGATATAAGTCAATTCAGATAATCTTAAGAAATCACCATGGCAATCAGAACCAGTGCATTCAGATCTTAAACCAAAAGATAATATGCCAGAAAAGTAAACATTTCCATATTACAGTTTTAAAGTTGCAATTACAGGTTTACCTTATAACTACAGGAACACATTCCAGTCTAGAAGTAATATAAGCTTTTGTTATCTCAGGTGCATATGTATCTAAGAGGTGAGGTTCTGCCGATTTCACAAAAGGCACAGACGCTACCATTCTCTGCCAGAGAGTTAGCAAATAATGAACACTATTTGGAGCAAACTCCCAGTGCTATAAGAAAACAAAACACACTTCTGTTAAAGCAGCCCAATGTGAAGCATGACGCTTTTATCTTAGACAGTCTTATTCATTCACGTAATTACTGAAGGAGACAGTCAGAATTGACACATCCTATGGCATACATTATGGAGTAAACTCAGAAGTGTTTGTAGGCAGTCTTGCCTCCTTCCAGTGAAATCCGTGATTCAAAACTCAGAGCTAGGCCTACATTCCTATGTAATGCTGTAAAAGGGCCATTCAAAAACCCTAACTGTTGAGTGGGAAACTGCCTTGAGCCACCCAACAGGAGATCACAGAATGTTAGAGGCTGGAAGGGACATCCAGAGATGATGATCTCTGGATCAAGTCCAACCCCCCTGCCAGAGTAGATTACCTAAGGCAGGTCACACAGGAACACATCCAGGCTGGTTTTTAAAATCTCCAGAAAAGGAGACTACATAACTGCTCTGGGCAGCCTGTTCCAGGGCTCTGACACCCTCACCATAAATAAGTGTCTCCTTGTCTTGGGGTGGAGCTCCCTGTGCTGCAGTTTGTACCCATTGTTCCTTATCCTATCTCATCACCTTTTCTCCTCCAAGCTTATGATGTGGCCGTTGGCAACTCAAGAATTTAAAGGCCGGAGTCTTCTAAAGGTCACTATTTTTCAGCTGTGATTCTGAAGATCAGAAAGATTCAGGAGGAAATTCTACAGTAAGAGGTGTAGTACCACTTATGAAATCTGCACACCTTTACTTGGAGTGTTTCAAAACTACATCTGTACATGTTTTCACACTGTGAGATTCTTGATCCTATGACATGTGTCCTTCTCAGTCAGATGTGGGCCACTCAAAAATTGACATTACTCCACCTAGATACTGGATCCAGTTTCAACTGGAACTTTACACTCAGCAGCTAGGCAACTCTGTGTGTGTGTGTGTACAACTACACATGCACAAAAGCAGAACTCAACAGTCTAGTCAGTCTAGCACAGGTGTCAGTATTTTAGGGTTGGAAAAGAGGATTTGGTTTCTCGGAGGTTTTTTTTTTTGAGGATGAGGACTAAGGCTGAAAGATTAACATCTATCTCCTACTTCAGTTGTCATTTTTCTTCCTTACATCTGCTCCCATTGCAAAACTTCCTAGAAGAGTGGGAACCAGTTCTACAGAATTTAGAGACCTGAGCTACATCACAGACAAAAATCTATTTTTACATAAAGATAAGCCTCACCTCCTCCTCAAAAACACCACCACTGAGAACCAAGATCAGCCCTCTGTCACTCAGGAGTTGAAGAAAAGACAACACTTCTGTATATATTCTTACCTGTAGGCTAGTAATAGTAAAATTTGCTATAAGTTGGATGACTTCTGGGTAATCTTTCACCACTACTAGCTCTCCTAGTTGATAGTTTGTCTTTAGCCGAGCCAAAAACCGACAGAATTCATGGTAATTACCAGGATCAGATAAACCCTAAATTTGAAGAAGTAAATGTTTCAAAGTTAACAGCTTCATCTAACAGAAATTTTATGCACATTGTTGAAAATTGGGTGGCAATTTTACTTGCATAAGGCTTTTGTTTTGAATAGATAAAACAAAGCAAACAGATTCGCAGATTCCCTTGAGTTGAAAGGGACCCTTAAAGGTCATCTTGTCCAACACACCTGCAGTCAGCAGGGACAATTCCAACTAGCACAAGACTCCCAGGGCCACATCAAATCTGATCTTGAATGTTTCCAGTGACAAGGCCTCAACTATATCTCTGGGCAGCCTGTTGCAGTGTCTCACCACCCTCATTGTGAAGAGCTTTTTCCTAATGTCCAACTTAAATCTACCCTGCCTGATTTTCAAACCATTGCCCCTCATCCTGTCACCACAAGCCCTTTAAAAAGACCCTCCCCCGCCTTCCTGTTAGATGCCTTTCAGACACTGAAATGTAGACAGATGTCTGGCTGAAAGTGGTTTTGATAGATTCAGTTGCTAAAAGAATACTTTAAGTGGAAAAATAAATCCACAGGTGTTTTAGCATTTCAAGTAAATAAAAAAATAAACAGATACCTGTGGATTTTCAAGTATTTGTTTCACTCCTTTGATTAGATTACCAAGATATGTGGCACGTTCTGGGTTGTTGAATAAAGATCTTCTTGCAGAAGCAAACTGAACTAAACAAGAAAGTGCCTAAGAATAAAAAAAATACTGTAAGATTAAAAGAAATTTATATCTTCTGCATAACCATCTCTTAATGTTTGGAACAATTCAAGCTACTGCTATCTAGTGCATTCTGCGGCTGAAGACTATTTTTGCCCCAATGCTTACATGATTATCGAACACATACATGGCTCAGTTTTAAAACTCCCTTTTACAACAGTTTCTGACTTCATTGCAGTAATTTAGGTGGATGTTTTCTGTGTGGCTGAGTAGTGCTGAGTGGGAAGAGGAAGGATTTGCATGCTTTCAGATTCAGAAATTAAACAACTGGGGGTGAAGTGCAAAGAAAAGACATTGTGACTAGGCCCTGAGCCAGGAGACTCATAACATGCTAGTGCAGAAAATAAAGCAAGGCCTTTGGGATAAAGGATAGATGCAAAAAGACTATTTTCTGTAAACACTTGAGTTAAGTCACTGTGTGTCACTTACTAACTGAGACAGCATTGGTGGGAGGGCATGATACAAATCAAAG
Organism: Pogoniulus pusillus; assembly: GCF_015220805.1. Lineage (NCBI taxonomy): Eukaryota > Metazoa > Chordata > Aves > Piciformes > Lybiidae > Pogoniulus > Pogoniulus pusillus. Next base: position 9,258,270 of record NC_087285.1, on the reverse strand, counting down.
AACAGGTCCAAGGTCTCTGGCTCCAGGAAGACTATGGAAAAAGATAAGTTGGTTATATCACTCTTTACAAGCAATAATTAAGTACCTTCATTTTAATAGAATCATCTTCTTTTAACAAACACCTTAAGAGTGTGGTATCACTGAAGCCAAGACTAAACTGTGAACAGATGCAGGAATTTGTTCATTGTACAATATTAAACCCAGCATTACTCTCTTTTTTACCACAGTTAAAATCTCCTAGAGCTCAAAAAGAATACTTCACTTAAACTGCAGATGATGCAATACTGTCAGTTACTGTGCTGTCATAGATGTGGGTAAAGTGAGGTTACAACAGTAGTAAACTAGGACAAGACAGGTTCCATATGCTAAGGATTAGCTTAGTCAATATTTACACAAAGTAAATTTTTAACAAAAAATCCCTAAGTCTGCAGACTGATAAATAGGAAAAATATATTTCAAACACCAAGTAACCAATTCACGGTGGAACTACATAAAATTAACTATAATCCTACCCTATTTTATGAAGGGGGAACAAAAGGGTAGAAAAAGTTCACCAATAATTCATAATTAAGCAGTCCCATCAATTAAGTAACATGTTGAAGTTGCTCAATCTGTAAGTATTATTTTTTAGATTCATAGATTCACAGAATGCTTTGGGTTGGAAGGATCATCCAGGTTCCAACCCCCTGCACTGGGCAGGGACACCTGCTGCTAGACAGAGAAGGTCACTCAAGACCTAATCCAACCTGGCCTTGAACACCTCCAGGGAGGCCTCCACTGAACCCTTATGTTCTCCTTGAACACCCAAACCACTTCCAAAGACTTGTGCAAAATAAAGCATCACATAACAGAAGTTAATTGTCTTACACAATCCCTATGTTTAATGACCAAAGAGAGATCCCTCCAAGGACAATTCAAAGTATCTAACCTAAAACTGTGGGAAAACCTAGCCCTTTGTCTTTCCTAGGGGATCTTGGGAAATCTCTGTCACTTGCCCAAATTCAGCCTTTGTCAATATTCCCCTGCTTGCCATATATCACTGCTCTTCATCCCTTGCACTGCAGTGAGAGGCTACTGGACATTACTAGAGAAGGAATGGATTTTTGCATGGAAACTGACAAAGAAACCTATCCTTGAAAAGAGAAGAAATATCAAACACCAACCAGTGCCAAAGACTACAGGTAAACCAGATTTAAAACCCTCATCCTGAGCATGGGAAACTGTACAGCTGCTTCAGCTAGACAGTGCAAGCATCATGACAAAACAAGTTGCACAATCCACTGGTTATAGACTTCAGACTGCAATGAGTTATGATCCTTTCTTACTTGTTCTCCAGTTTGTTGGAATCTGCACAGTGCACAGGTCATCTGCAGATTCATCAGCTGAATTTCCAATGAAATCAAAATTAAGACAGTTTAGTACAAGTTTCAAAAGTTGCATTGCTAGACTTTGCTGCTGTTGGTCTTGAAGGGTTAAAGGTTTCGCCAAGAGCTAAGGAGAAAAGAAACTTTGTTAGGTCACCTGCACAGAATATACTTGAAGTAATTCTGAAAAGCAAAAAGTTTGGATATAAAACTGAAAAGTTCAGATCAAGGGAACAGGTACTAAAAGGAAAAACAGATCCTTCATGAGTAAAAGGTGTAGGCACTCCTTAAAGTCAAGGGGGAAATCATTACTATCACCTCAGAGACACCTGAGGTGACAGAGACCATGCCAAGCTAAAGTTCCCAGACTTACAACAATTTGTAAAAGCTTGGTGAAATAAATAATCCTTTTGCATAAAACACTTCTAGGTAAAAGTCAGTATGCCATGGATACAGTTTGTTCAAACAGTACTGGTGCTCACTGCAATAATGAAACTGTAAGGTTGCAGGCTTTTTGTCTTTATCATACAAGTAAAACACCCTTCACCAATTGGCTAGATTTCAGTTTGATGTTCAGGCTGCTAAACAGTACAAGTTTCACAGCACGTGCACACACTGCTCCTCTGATAGGTCTAGAAAAACCTGGCATTAAGGAACAATGAAATGAGAAGTTTGTGATCTGAATTTAGCTATTTACAACACCTGTATAAATACATCCGTCAGTGTCTCTGCTGCTTTGTAACCCAAGTAGAGTCAGAATAAAAAGGTACTTTGTAAGCAAAACAAGCTACTGGGAGTTGGAAGTCTCTAGTCAACATAGTGTGAGAACACATTTCTATTGATCTCCTTCTGTAATGACAATTTAAATAGCATTTTATCTCAAAGAAAGTAGTACCTCAAGATTACATATGCAATACAAAAGCACTGAAAACAAACCTCAAACACATGGATTTGTAGAATGTTTTAGGTTGGAAGGGACCTGAAAGATCATCTACTTCCAACCCTCCTGCACTGGGCAGAGACATCTTCCGATAAAGCAGGTCACTCAAGGCCTCATCCAGCCTGGCTCTGAACACCTCCAGGGAGAGGGCATCTATGACTTCCCTAGGCACACAAAGCCCTTGTAAAAAGTCCCTCTCCAGCTCTCCTGTAGCCCCCTTCAGGTACTGGAAGGCTGCTCTAAGGTCTCCACAAAACCTTCTCTTCTCCAGATTGAACAATCCCAGCTCTCTCAAAGTGTCCCCACAGGGGAAATTCTTCAGCCCTCTGATCATTTTCATGGCCTTCTCTGAACCTGCTCCAGCAGTTCCATGTCCTGCTTATGCTGCAGGGACCAGGAGTGAACACAGTGCTCCAGGTGGGGTCTCACAACAGGGCAGAATCATCTCCCTTGTCCTGTTGGTCCTACTGCTTTTGATGCAGCCCATGACAAAAAAACTGAATAAACAAGTGTTGCCAAGTAAGTAAAAGAAAACAGAAACAGTGATAGACAATAGAATGGAATAGAATGGCAACATCCTAAAAAAAAATTAGAAATAAGCTGTTCTCAAAAGCAAATAGTTATTTGAGTCCACCTCATGGTGCCACTTCCACTGCTATGGAATGCCTTAACCAGCACAAAATGGAAAGTACAAATTCCAGCTCTGATCTCAGTTCATCCTGCTTGGTCTTGTCAGACCTTGCTAACAGGTACCTCATCACCTCCTGTCAAGCATCTTGAGAAGCTGCAGCTTGAATTACCCAAAATTATTACAGAGAGAGCAAAGGAACTAAAGGAGAAAAACACCTTGGCTAGATTTGATTGAGCTGTCATACCACAAGACAGAGAAATTATCTTTCTCCTTGCTACTGCTAGTCTAATGAATAATTCTTTTAGCAAATACTGATGATAGGTCCAGGTAAACTGAGATATAATTAAAGTAATTAAAAAAATAAAAAAAGAAGACAAGCTCAGAATTTAGATAGTTATTCCTCCATGGCAAAGTATAAAGAGAGATGGCACAGAAAGAAACAGAGAGACAGCAAGAGAGACATGGAGAGAGGAAGATCAGGAATGTCTTGGAGTGCGTTTTGTTCACTTAACTGGGTGTCATGTAACCATTCAATTAAAGAATTCATCAGCCCACAGAACACTCAGCTCAAAACAGCGCAATTATGATGTGAAGAGTTCAGTTCCCATGATAAAGGGGCTCACCTCCTTCAAAAGGGAGCATGCAAGCATCAGTATGTCCTTCAGAGAGGTGTCACGGAATGAGGTAGCTATTTTACGATGTTTTGCTGAAGGTCTTGAATAATCAACCTAAAAGAAAGTTAGGACAGAATAAACAACACTCCCTTCTTTGCTAAAACTGCAGGATAATCTGGCAGATTAATTATTTGACACTAAAAATTACAGTCCAGCACTAAATACAGATCTTGACAGCTTCTTTCCCCTTCACAGTTGTCTCTCCTGCTGGATGGAAAGGTCTGAATCACCTCCCCAGGTTAAAGTGCAGGCAAAGGAAAAACATTAACTGAAATACAGCTGGAAAAGTTCATAACTCATTTTGCTTCACTAGTTCTAGTGACTGTGATGACAAACCTTATCCTGTATCAGATACAGTATGTGGCTGGTATAGGCAAAGTTCCTGCAGTAAGAAGTGAGCAGAGGAAGGCGTGTTTATCCCTTCATACTGAAGAATCCTAGGATGGTTTGGGTTGGAAGAGACCTCCAAAGGTCATCTAGTGCAACCCTCCTGCAATAAGCAGGATATCCTCCAACAGATCAGGTTGCTCAGAGCCTTGTCAAGCTTGACCTTGAATATGTCCAGGGATGGGGTCTCAACTACCTCCCTGGCCAACCTGTTCCAGTCTTCTACCACGCTCACAGCAAAGAACTTGTTCCTAACATCCTCTTCTCTAATTTCAAACCATTACCCCTTGTCCTATCACTACCTGCCTTTGCAAATTGTCCCTCCAATCAGTTTTATGAAGGGCAGCAACACTCAATGCACTGCTTCACCAGCAATACCATCCCTTGCAGAAGGAAGAAAAATATGCTTACTAGATTCATTTCCTGAGTCAGTTCTGAGAGAATCATTACTCCTATTATATAATGATCCACAGTGCCCTACAGGAAAAAGCAAACAGACAGGAATGCTCAAACATCACAGCTTGTAGTTATAATTTTTCCACATTTTTAGAACTTGGCTGCATTTCATTTCCCAATATTTCTAGAATCAGTAGGATTTTTTATGCTGAGAAATCCTAAGTTGTTCAGAAAGCTTTTGTGCCAAACATGAAAAGAACTAGAGCTTCAGACTACCTAATTAGCATTAAAACAACTCCTAACTTTTGAGAACTGTGTGAGAACAAATGCACACCTGAAAACAGAGTCCAAGTAACTACAATCTAGAAATTTGCTTTTACACACTTAAAAGGTCTGTTCAGTACTCTAGAACTGGTAAGGCAAGCTGCATGAAATTCAAACCATTAAAAAAACATGAAGACATGCATGGATCATTATCCAAGAGCACAGGGAGTCTCAAGGAAAAACAAAACAAAACAAAGCATTTAAAAATACTATCTAATGCTACAACCCCCCTAATTCTCTCTCCTCCACATCAGTATGCAATGCAATGATTTGAAGTGAATGACACAATCCTAGAATCATAGAATCAGACAGGTTGGAAGAGACCTCCAAGATTGTCCAGTCCAACCTATCACCCATCCCTATCCAATCAACTAGACCATGGCACTAAGTGCCTCAAAATCCTTGCTTGTGTCTAGAAGTGAGGCAGCAGGTGTCAAAGATTTGCATCCGAGGGTGTGATTTGCTCATCAGTATCCACACCGTTCAGAGGAGCTTGAAATTCAGACACAATGAAGGATTTTGCATTTAATAAAACTTAGCTGTCTTCACTGAACTACTACTACAAAGCATTTACAGAAAAATTAAAACTGCTTTCTTATAAACAATTAAAGTCAGCTGCAATTAGGCCCTGCCAATTGAGTTAGGGGGAAGATGTCTATGTCTGCTTTCACAGCTGTAGTTTGCAGTTTCAGCTGCCCTGGTATCCATGGAGCAATGCCATCCTTTCTGTCTCACAACCACACTCGTTTTTGCAACTCTGAAGAGCACTTAAAGTTCAACTAATGAAGACTTTGGCTACTTATCAAGGGGACTCACTTTTCAGCATCATCTATTTTGTATTATCCCCTGTACCAAAGTAAATCAGAAGAGAAAACTTCAGAGAACTCTCAGGAAAAATGGATATTGCTGCCCTAGCTGCATTCAGTAAGAGTAAACACAGAACAGCTTAGGTTGGATGGGAACTTAGAGATCATTTACACCAACCTCCCCACCACAGGCAGGGCCACCTCTCAACTAGACTCAGCTGCTTAAGGCCTCATCCAACCTGGCCTTGGACATCCCCAGACATCCACAACCTCCCCAGGCAGCCTATTCCAAACCTTTGTACTGAGGAACTTCTTCCTAAGATCCAGGCTAAATCTACTCTCCCTCAGCTTAAAACCATTCCTCCTTGTCCTATTGCTAGACATCCCTGTGAAGTCCCCCTCCACCCTTCCTGCAGGATCCTTTCAGGTACTGGAAGGCAGCTCTAAGGTGCCCCTGAAGTCTTGTCTTCTTGAGGCTGAACAACCCCATGTTCCTCAGCCTGATCTCATAACAGAGGTGCTCCAGCCCTTGGATCATCTTTGTGGCCCTCTGGACTCTCTCTAACAGCTCTGTGTCCTTCTTATGATGGGGACACCAGAACTATATGCAGTATTGAGGTGGGGTCTCACAAGAGCAGAGTAAAGGGGCAGAATCCCCTCTCTCGACCTGCAGACCATGCTCCTCTTGATTCAGCCTAGGACACAATTTACCTTCCGAGATGAATCTTCTACTGTAATTTGAACACAGCTTGTATATTTCAACCTTTTAAAACTGTCTGAGTGCTGCCTAGATCACACAAACCTGCAGAAATGGAAAATGCAACCTCCCCTTTTTCAAGGGTGTGAAAAGCTGAGTGGTGAGTTATGGAGGAGCTAGGAACAGAACTGCAGACCTGGCTGCCAATCCCTTTTTCTATCTTAAATCACACTCTAATTCACACTGGACTGACTCAATCTGGAATACTAACGCATAAGTATTTGAAACTACCATATGCTAATGATTAACATATATTACTACTGCTTGGGGATTATTTTTTTCAATTTTTAGCTAAAATTTAATTTCCTAGCAGATCTATGGCTTAATTTTCTTTTCTACAGGAATTCTTAATTTAAATAAAGAAATCTCTTAAGAAGCTACATTTTGTATTTAAATCTCTATTTTTTAATGAGCTACACACTGAAGAGCCACACTGCAATCATTTTAATAATAAATGCAAAATCCAATTACATTACATTCATAAAAATAACTGCAACATGGTGGAGAAGTAGACTTGAGATGTTTTTTAATAAACAGAAGATTGCAACTTATCTTCTATTAGACATTTCTAATGTGACTCAGAAAGTACATTAACTTGAACACTATGACAAACAAAGTATGCCTGGAAAACAAATGAGAAACTCATCTGTAAGAAACAAAGTTCTAGCTTTGTATCTCCTAGCTGAGTTGCCAGGATCAGCTACACATAACAAATTATTTTGGAAGTAAATCTTCAAATAGTTAAAATTTTCTGATTATTTTTTCTTAAGTACTAGGCTTTATATTCATATGTTCAGAAATATTTATATTAACTTTTAAAGTAGATTAGCTACTTCCTACAAAACTTTAAGAACCCTTTTATGCATGTTAAATGCATGAAATAGCCAAGAATGGCTAATAAAGTAAAATATCCAAGCACTTGTATATCCTCTACCTTCAGCCACTGTCTGACAGTACTTACTGTCTGATTTGACATAGTCAACAGTCCATAGCAGATGACTGCACTTTGAGACTGGGAGAAATTACTTGCAGTTTTCAAACACTATTTACCACGATCATATCTCTATCCTGTGCATCTTTCTTTAGACCAGTAAAGTGGGGAACAGAAAATAGTGTGGAAGGAAATATAAATCAAAACATTTCTTCCTCATCCAATACTGGAGAAGAAAGCCAAGTGATCCTCCCTCCCAAACTTCCCCATATCCCTAACTAGAATTTGTAATTTTGGTGACAAGTTAAGTTTTAATATGTTTAAACAGGTAAAGTTATAAAAACACTCAACATTTAGGATTTATCATCCTGTACTGTACACTGCAACTCTAGGAAAGACAGAATGGTTTGTTTGGGTTTTTTCTTTAAAGGTCTGGAGAGAGAACATACAGATATGCAGGTACCCATGCACACAAATATACAGAATCATAAAATGGTTTGGGTTGGAGGGGACCTCCAAAGGTTATCTAGTCCAAACTCCCTGAACCCTTCACTAGATCAGGCTGCTCAAACCCTTGTCAAACCTGATCTTGAATACCTCCAGGGATGGGGCTTCAACTGCCTCCGTGGTCAACCTGTTCCAGTGTTCCACCACCAATTTCTCATGAAGTGAAAAAGAAGTGGGGCAAGAAAAGACCACAACTACATAACAAATATACAAAAGTGTCCTGCAATTTTGTGTACCACAATTCTATCTTTACACAATCTTTCTTCAGTGGCTTCAGAAGTAGAGGTATCTAAAGACTTCTGCTAAAAATCGAAGTGCAGGTGAAGCCCTACTGCTTAGACAGCAAAGCAATGTAAGACCATAACAGCAATCACTCCAACAAATAGTTTATAAAGGTGTCTTTTTGATTAACCCTCCATGACAGGCACTTGAAAAATAACATTTAAACTAGTTCTAGAACTAGCATAATTTTAACAGTCATTGTGAGAATCAGAACCAGACTTATGCTTTAAGACACTCAACACCCTTACTCATCAGATGGTTTGCTAACAGGGATTACCATAACCACACAATGAAAAAGCTTCTAAAAACTAAACCAAACAACAAACCACAACAGCACTATGAATACTGCAAGGCATCAAACCCCACAACTCACACAAGCATCAAACCCACCCTGGTTCTTTACTGTAGAGTGATCTTCTGTTTTAAGCAACGCTCTTCACACTTTTTCCACTCAAGTGTGTGTAACAACTAAGTGACATAATGTGCCAATCACTAAAAATGAAGAGATTCAAACAGAAAAAAACCACCTGTAAAAGTGGGTAACAGTTTCCTACCTGCAAAAACTTTTGAACATCAGCAATAATGTCTCTGAAGACAAGCTGATCTTTTAGTACCTCAAACCATCCTAATTTTGTAATTTTAGCAATGACTTGAACGAGAGCTTGGATGACAAAAGGAGCCAGTTTGGGTTGAGATGCAACATAGTTCAGAATGTAATTTCCTGGAAAGAAGCATTTAAAAATAAACAACACAAATCTTCTGTAGAGAAAATTTATTCATTCTAGTAGAAACTTAAGGCATGAATGTCTGTATTATTACAGTTAGTACAATAACTAAGTTATGTTAAATCATTAAATGCAGCCAGAAAGCACACTGTATACATGACAACAGTTTGGGAGTTCAGAGAAGGCTGGCAGGTAAAGCAGATTAATTTCTCGTTACACTCCCATCTATTGGGCATGGATTACTTCCCCATGTAACAGTAACTCTCATAACCAATTTGAAACACACAAAAGGTTTTCCAGACAAGAGTCCCTGCTGATTGTTCTCAGGACAATCTAGAATATCCCTCTGAGTAATCACAGATTCACAGAATGTCTTAGGTTGGAAGGGACCTTACAGACCTTTTACTCCAACCTCCCTGCCATGGGCAGGGATGCCTCCCCACTAGACACAGCTGCTCTACACCTCATCCAGCCTGGCTTTGAACACCCTTTTAAAAAATCTGTTGAAATGTAGAAAAATTAAAGTTGATTAAAGCTATTTTTTACTTCAATGAACACTGAAATCTTTTATCAGAAGAGATTCTCAGCCATGCATTTCAGAGTACTGCTATCCACAGAACCCATACAGCACTGCAGCTCTAAAAATCAAAATTGAATCATAGGCTCCTTATGCAAAGCCTTCCACTACAAAAGACCTAACACATCCCTGCTTAGTCTTTTAAGATATAGTGACTTGAAAGCTGGTCCTGAAAGTAAGGAAAATTTTGTAGGACCTTAGTCTTGCAAGGAGAATCTGCCTTGGCAGGACTTTGGCAAACATGAATTGAAACATGTTATATGTAAATGACAGGTGGGCATACAAGCAGCATCTGCAACTTTCATCCCTTACAGACATCAACCAAATCTCTTGTAGGAGAGGTACAAAGTCTATCTTGAAAAAAATAGTATGATTTTAAAAGATTAAATAATCTAAGCTAAAAGATTTATTTCATGTCGAAACTGGAAAATATTATTTGTGAGCTAACTGCAGAGAAACAATGAAAGAGCTCAAGATCACCCTTATGTTCACAGAACAAGTTTGGCAAATGAAGAGAACTAGAGAAAAAACAGACAGCTCACTGTGCTAACCTGAAGATTTAGACAGAGTGAATACAAAGACATTTTAACCACAGATGTTACTTACGAATGTCAATCCTTTGTTCGATAGGTAGTGGAGATGCTCTGCTTACCAGCTTAGACAAGCACGTTGCTGCAAGAAGCTGAGCATAAGATGTCTACAAAAAGACAGCAGGAGATGTTACTCAAAAATAGGCTGATTAAAGACAGGGCTGACAAGTCAAAATCTGACAAAGAAACAGATTGGTTATCAGGTTTTGGTTAAGTGTACCAAAAAATCTTACAAAAGGTCTATTTTGGTAGTATCTTTGTTTCTATAACCTTTCTTGATAGAAACCATTTAAAAGTAATTTTGCTATTCAAGGGAGTTCATAGATTCATAGATTAATAAAATGGTTTGGGTTGGAAGGACCATCTAGTTCCAACCTCCCTGTCATGGGCAGGGACAACTTCCCCTAGACCAGGGTGCTCAAGATGTCATCCATCCTGGCCTTGAACACCTCCAGGGAGGGTGCATTCATGACCCACCCTGGGCAACCTGTTCCAGTACCTCACCCCCTTCACTGTAAGGATATTCTTCCTAATCTTCAGTCTAAGTCTATCCTCATCCAGCTCAAAGCCACCGCCTCACATCCTAGCATCACTAGTCCTTGTAAAACATCCCTGGCTTCTTTTAACCTCCTTCAGGTACTGAAAGGCTGCTCTAAGCTCTGCTCAGGGCCTTCTCTTCTCCAGGCTGAACAGTACCAACTTTCTCCACCTGTCCTCATGGGGAAGGTGCTCTAGCCCTCAGAACCTATTTTTATACCACTTGATAATTTAGAAACATGAGATTATGATGACGAGTCCTCTCATGGATTCAAGTTATTTATTAATGTCCTTCCTCTTTTTCATCTTGGACAACCAAATAGGAATCAATTCCTCTATCACTTTATCTAGAGGTAACCATGAAATTAAACACCCAAAATCAAATTGAGTAATGATACAAAAATAGTTTTAAGCTAACAGACAACAGATGAGCAATTCAGGGGTTATTTTTTAAAGATTTTTTTCCCACTGAGGTTAATACAAACACGAACAAGGTGATACTCAAACACCAGGTTACACCAGGCTGTCCCAACACTGTTCTACACATGACACGGCTCCTGAATACACCTCTTCTGAAAGTACTGAAAGCCAAGATACTTTTCCTTCTTGTCTCTGACATCTCCAGTGCAAGGTACTGTCACTTCTACAAAAACACCTCCACATGACAAGAAACCATTCTAGACTCATCACTGAAATAGAATATGTACGAATGGGAACAGCATTTTGCCTTTACTGTACTGGCATGGTAATGGCCCATGGCTGAGGAATCTACATGAGCTTCCAGAAGCATGATTACATTTATGGATTACACAGCTTTCAAGATACTTACTGTTCCTTGTTCTAATAGAAGCTGGCATTGGCTAAGACATTCTGGGCTATCGATAAGCTCCAAGAGTACCTTCTCAGCTTGCATTCGCTGTGCTAGATCCGTTCCTTCATAGAGATGGTTACACAGCACTTCTAACTCTGCCAGACTCTGTTCAGAAAGAAGATAACTGAAGCTGATGCAAAGACTTTTCAACCAGGTAAGATTTACTGAGTGTTTATAAACCCAGATATTGTGCTAGTAACCTGAATCTATGCTAAGCTCTGCAGTGATTCACATGTAAATAATCCTCAAAACAGGTGACTTTCTGTTACAAGAAGCCAAAAATAACTCTGAAAAATTTTATTCCTTATTCGCAGCTACCAAATTATTCTTAATAGAGTTAATTTCATATGTTTTTCTGAGTCTTCAGATGGGATTTCCATAGCTTTTCTGAAGACAGATGAAACGATAATCAAGAGCGAACAGTCTGAGCTATGCTACTTGAACAACTTCTGGGCAATTTAATTTTAAAAGCTGTAATTACTTGTCAAATTACTACACCTGGAAAAAAAACCAGCACTGTCTGTATGCATTGATGTAAATATCAGTGAAAGATGGGACAATTTAGAAGCTATTGCACCAATGGAAGAACTAAAATTCCTCTCCAATTACAAGCTGAAAAATTCTCTTTGGAGGTATGGAGGGAAATTGCTCAGAGTTTTGAGACTGCCAAGGACTTAGATGTTCTCTGGGTTTTATGGGTATAGTACTGAGGAACTGTGCTGATTTTTCTTGATTCAGATAGTGAAACCAAACCCCACAATTTACAAATACAACCACCTCATGTACAACAGCAACTCAGATAATCATTGAGGATGAGCAGTAAGAATGAGCAATGAGAGATGTTAAATCCATTGAGAAAATACTCAGAGAAACCAATGAGAAGTCATTGATTCATTGAAGGGTTTAGACTGGAAAGGATCTTAAAGATGATATAGCTTCAATTCCCCAGCCATAGGCAGGGAAACCTTTCACTAGAGCAGGCTGCTGAAAGCCTCATCCAGTCTGGCCTTGAACACTTCAAGCAAGGAGGCATCCATGACCTCCCTGGGCACCCTGTTTCAGTGTCACCCCAACCTCGCTGGAAAGAATTTCTTCCTAATCTCCAGTCTAAATCTCCCCTCTTCAAGCTTCAATCCAATGTCTCTTACCCTATCACTACAAGCCCTTGCAACAAGTCCCTTCCCAGCTTTCTCATAGGCCCCCTTCAGGTACTGGATGGCTGCTATGTGGTGTTCCTGGAGCTCTCCAAGTACATTACTGTTTTGGTCAATGAAACAGAAGACTACCAGTTCCTTTTTTATTGTGAGACCAAACATGTGAAACCGATGCCTTGGGTATCTCCTTTACTCACTTAAACCCTTATCGACAGCTGAAAGGTGATTCCTAAGAAAACAACAACAGTGCCAATGAACAGGATCCTAGCAGTTAAGTGTTGGCTGCCTTAAGTTAGTTGGGAGCAGAATAACAGAATCACAGACGTATTAAGGCCAAAGAAGACCTCTAAGATCATCAGATCCAAGTATCCAAAACCCACTATGCCTACTAAAGCACGTTCTGAAGTGCCATGTTTACGTGGTTTTTGAACACCTCCAGGGATGGTGCCTCCACCACCTCCCTGGCCAGCCTGACCACCCTTTCAGTAAAGAATTTTTTCCTACTATTCAGTCTGAACCTCCCCCTAGCACAACTTGTGGCCATTTCTCACCTGACAATACAGAGAAGAGACCAACCTCTACCTCTCTGTTACCTCTTTTCAAGGAGTTTGAGAGCAATGAGTTTTCCCCTCAGCCTCCTCTTCTCTAGACTAATGAACACCAGTTCCCTTAGCTGCTCCTCACCAGCCCTGTTCTCCAGACCCTTCACCAGCTTTGTTGCCTTTCTCTGGAGAGGCTCCAGCATCTCAATGTCCTTGTTGCAGTAAGAAGCCCAAAACTGAACTCAGTATCCAAGGTGTTCACATGGGGGGGACAATCACTGCCCTACTCCTGCTGGCCACAGTACTCCTGATCTAGACCAGGATGCTGTTGGCCTTCCTGGCCCCCTGGGCACAGCTATTGTCCAGCAGCACGCTCAGGGCCTTTTCTGCCACTTCTGGCTTTCCAACCACTCTTTCCCAAGTCTGTAGCACTGCATGGGGTTGTTGTGACCTAAGCAGGGTAGTAACAGACCTGCATGAGAAGTGGCATTTTCCATCACAAAGGGTAACTTTTCCAAGAAAGACTCACTTCCTAACGAAACAGTCAGTGTAATTTATTTATTTTTCTGCTTGTCACACTTTCATAATAATCAAGAATAAGCTACATAAAGTTCTCCAGGTACTTTTTGTCCCACCACTCCAGCTGTCAGAAATCCCTGGCAGCTCTTCTACCAGCCTGTGAAAGAACCAAGGGCTAGAAACGCTGGGGGTCCGGCTCCGCAGCAACCCACCAGGCAGGCAGCCAAGGAGCCAAGCAAACTGGCAGGAAACCAGGTAGGTTCCTGATTAAACTTTTGCTGAGACTGACAAATTCCCACAGACATTTTGATTTTAATCAGCATTTTCTGACTGAAAACATTCTAGTAAGAAAGTTATAGCAGCTCTCGGCAGATGCAACAGGATAGGCATAACTGATGAAATACCAGCATTAAAAAGGACAAAAAGGGGGGGAAATGGCAAAGAACAAGAACAAGAGAAAAAGCGTCTGAGCACGCTGACAAAAGGATATTTGAGCGGTTCTTCTGTGTGGCATGCCTGGTACCCAACTATTTAAATAAACACCCAAAATGGCCTCTGCCAAAGCCTGCTGCCACCATCCCAGTGACAGCGCAAGGGATTCGGGATGAATGCTGAACACCTCAGCAAGTGCCTTCAGACCCTTTTCTCGCCCCTTCTTTTCCTCCTCCCTTGAGTCAGTTTGAGGGGCTGAGGTTTATCTTGGGCAACTCCCGGAGCGGGACTGCCTCTGGTTTTCAGGGAGAGTGGAGCAAAGAGCCCACCGACGCCCTCAAGAAAGAGCGGCAGCGGGACGGCAGGTGTGGCGGGCAAGGAGCAGCCGTGCAACGGGAGAGGGCCCCGAGCGAACATACGCTCATGTCATGAAAACACGCAAACCACCCACTGTAGGACAGCATCCACCACCGCCATCCCGCCCCGCAGGTACCGGCTCCGCAAGCCGCGGACATACTGACAGGACCGCCTCAGCCGCCCGAGGGAGGCCAGCGCCGTCCGAGTGCCAGTTCTGCAGTCACACACCGTTCTCCCACCGCCCTCGGGTTCTACCCACCGCCCCTGCCCGACCGCAGCCCACCCGAGATCGTGGGTGTGCAGCCCTAACGGAGCATGCAAGCCCGCCTTCGCACCACCCACAGCTTCCCGAGCAGCTTATGGGCACCCTTCTTCCCTTTGCCAAGGCGAACCTCCGCACCCTGACGTCCTCTGTCCCTCTCGGCAAGGCGGTAGCAGACGCCCCGCACCACCTCGAGGGCTCCCCCGCGTTTCACACCCCTCACCCGCGTACCCCGGCACCTCCTGCCCCATGCTCCCCCCGCCCGCCACCACCTCACGGCAGCCCCACCGCGGGCGCAGCCCTGCACGGCTCCTCGTGCCCCGACACCCAGGCCAGGTCCCGGTGGCCCCCGCCGCTCCGCGTGCCCTGCCGTGCCTTGCCGCGCCTTGCCGTGCCCGGTACACTGACCTGGACGCGCAGCGCCATCTTCCCGAGCGGCGCCGGGAGCAGACCACGGGGAGGGGCTGCAGGCCTGGCCGGAGCTAGGGGGCAGTACCGATCCGAGCCGCCCCGGGGCCGGGACCGTGCAGGAGGCGGCCAGCGGGGCGGGCCCGCAGAGGCGGTGGGAGGAGCGGGGTGTGGCCGAGAGGGGCGTGCCGGGGCGCGGGGCAACGTGGTGCGGCGGCGGCACCGGGCGCAGCCACAGCCCCGCGAGGGTCAGGGCCAAGACCAAGGCCAGGGAGTGGGCCGCCTGGGACAGGGCGCCATTTTGTCCGTGCAGCTCCTTATGCTTCCCCTTCTGGAGCCAGCAGCCAAGCGGAGGAGTTTCTCCTGACTGAAAGCGCCATGGTTTTCAGGAGATACTGCGCCTCAGTGCAGCTCTAAACTATATTTAGCTTTGCACAATGTGGATTAATTTACAGTTTTCAAAGAATCTGGTCTCAGATTGTGACATCCCCAGCGGCAGGAGAGCTTCCCTCAGCAAACGTGGGAGCTTCAGATCACACAGCCTATGAGAGATTCTAAAGATGTTACCATTTTAAAGCCAGCGGTTCAAAAGTTGCATGAGTGTAATTTCCTCTGGAAATGGAAGCTGCTTTAGACCTGCAATGAAGAAATGCATTGGGTATATTCCTGGCTGTGTTCACCTTGTAACAGTGGGGTTGAGGAACAGTTGTGACAGTTTTAGTGGGGCAGGAGAAGTAGCTGAATGATACCATCAGTGAATGATATGCTTTTGCACAAAAGACCTTTATGAATTACTAGAGAATTATGGAATATGGTTTTAAGTGGAGTTTTCTGTTATTTTGGTCTCAATTGACTCTGGTGGCTGGCAAGTCCAAAAGTCAAATGGATTGTTCCTGAAAAACTCTCTTGGGTTACTCAGTCTCCTAATGAGTGCCCCACTCCTGGTGTTTACCTTGACCTGTTTTTTTACCCTGTGACTACATAAAACATATCTGAAAGAAAGGAAAAGTTACAAAGCATACCAGGAGCATAATAAAAACATTGGTGATACACATGGAAGAAAGAGAACCTAAAGGAGAGCAGAGGGGTAGATGAAAGAGGAGTTCCCAGGGTTGAGGCACAGGTACAAAGATGATGACTTGGGGATGAGAAAAACAGGCATAAATTACATTGCAAAAACGTTGGGAGACTTTCGTTGTGGAGGGCCTGTAGGTCTGAAAGCAGGCTTATTTATGCCTTGCCCTGCCTGGACATGTCTCTCTGCCTGCACCAGGGGTAAACAAGCACAACAGACACAGGTGCCATAAAGTCAATTGCCCAGGACACCTGATTGTGTAACCCCCACCTGCCCAGCTGGTGCCTGCCTAGTGCTAGACCCATGTGATGCCCATATTTGGAGTCCAGGCCTGTGGCTTTTGCCTAGTATGGGAAGGTTTGGCTGACTGCCAACCTGATTGGTCATTCTAGTGGCCAATGGGCTATTAATTCCCGGCCCACATTTCATAAACAGGCAGGCTTGCTTGCTTCCCCACATTGCTTGCTTGCCTGCCTGTATATACTTGCAGAGCTCACTTATGCCTGCCTTTATATGATTACCTGGTGTGCGTCATTGCCACAAGTTGCCAGGAGCAGACCCACTTGTCTGCATTCGATCGGCCTGAGTAGCCAGCGTTAGACCCGTGCTCAGACTTCATGGCATGCCTCTGCACCTGAGATCCTGCCTAAGTATCCCTGGAGAGAGCACCCAGAAGAAATCAGCAGCACAATGTCAGAGACTGTCATTTCCCCTGAAGCCGGAGGATTCCATACTCAAAGTCCACAGGCAGAGACCCTGATGAATTGGACACTAGGCATAGGCTGTGATGTAGCCCTGGAGAGTGATTATTGATTAATCAGAATTGTAAGTAAATTAATGCCTCTGTAATTTCTATTACCTCCTGCCAGTTTTCAGCCCACTCTGCTGGGCAAATAGTATATAGACCCCAAGTGGCATTAAGCTGCGGGGAAAAATCCTCTCTCTGTTAATAGTTTGAACGTATGCTAGTTGTTGTAATAGTTAATGTTTGATATATATTCCCATAATGTCTTCATAACCACATAGAACAAATATTAATACTAAAGTTCAGTGGTTGGGGGTGGTGAGAGTTGAAAATATTGAAGTTAATAAATATATATATTTTTGTAAATATCCTCTTGCATTAATTAATTTCTCCCCTCCACCACAATTGACATAGGTGGCAGAATACCCCTCTGTGACAACTTTCTACTGCAGTACACTTACAAACTGCCTGAAGAGCCAGAAGCAGCTTGCCAGCGCAGGTTAAAAAGGTAAGAGGAAGCCCTTGCATATTCTTCCAAGACCTTGACCCTGTGAGCAGAGCCTCAGCTCTAGCAATGACTAAATCCTGCTCCAGGTGATGGGCCATTGCCTAGGCTGTGCTGCTAAGCTATGCAGAGACATGCAAAAATTAGCTTAATAAGTTAAACAGTTCAAGAGCTGAGCACAATCTATGGACAATGCCTGTAATAAAGCATGAGTGAGAGCTGGTGGTTCTGCAGCCCATTTCCAGCTTGTCTGCAGTGCATATGCTTGTTGGTACCCAGGAATGCTCCTTCCCCCCTAGGCTGAGCCTCTATTCTGTGTTGACAGATGAGTAGGGACAGAAGCTGAGAGCACAAAGCATGTACCAGGAGGCAGTCAGGGAGCACTTGCTCAGCTGTGTGCTCAGCTGCACAGTGCAGCCATGCGATTGTGCCTCATTTAATCATCACTTGAATCATTTTCATCTGTGAGACATGGGCAGTTGCATTTCTATATCCCATTTCTGTTGACTACAGCCTGGTTATTTTAATGCAAAAAAAATCAGTCTAGCTAAGGAATTAAGGGATTCCTAGACTAATACTTGACAAAACTCCTGAGATTTAACACAGCAAGGAAAAATGTTAGATTGTGAAACTCCCCCCAAGACTGGCCCAAAGGACAAAGCTGCATTAAGGAATGCAACTGATTTAAGAATTTTTATACAATCCTTTTATCATTACATGAGAGAGCAGAGTGACAGTGACACAGTGAGGATGCCTATGTGACAGGCATTGGCCTGAAGAAGTTGTGCCATGAAATTGCAACTGGCTTCCATGGAGTATAATTCTTGTAGTGATCAGTGGAAGCTGAATTAAAGAAGGATTTCAGGCTGGGATTTCCCTGTCATGTTCATGTACACATCCCAGCTCAAGTCTGTCTCATTTTCTGCTAAGTGGAATAAAACCAACTTCCTGACTTTGCTGTACTTTGGATTAGGTGAATAGATCTGTTGCTACAGGCAATGCATACACAATTAGATTCCTTCAT
This sequence comes from Pogoniulus pusillus, assembly GCF_015220805.1. NCBI lineage: Eukaryota > Metazoa > Chordata > Aves > Piciformes > Lybiidae > Pogoniulus > Pogoniulus pusillus. The sequence goes on along the minus strand of NC_087285.1, from coordinate 9,239,948 downwards.
TTACCACACTGCTTAGAGAGAGCTGAGTCTTCTCCATGTGTTTTTTTGAATTTAGTTTTAAGTAATTTGATTAAAGTATATCAACAAACCCAGCCATTTCTGTCTCCCTCAAAAAAAGAACCAGCAGGCATTCAGGGTATCAGTGTTCCTTCTGGTTTTGCATCGCACCAGAATTTTTGCTAAAATGCAGTTTTCTTACTGAAGGGAATGGCTGATAATTTACCAGTTATTAAATACATAGAGACAAATGCAGTATATTTATTTTAGAACCCTTTGTTCTGACAAGGTTAGTTGTTTTGTTTTTTTTTTAATAGACATAGTCCATCAGGCTGAAAACTCACAGACTGGCATTTATACTGCATTTATTCTCATCCAAACATTCTTTTCCCCCTCCTGCTTTTCATTTTACATTAACGACAGCAAAAGGCCCTGAAGAATTCTAATTTATTTCTCTGGCTAATGATTTCCAGATTATTTTCTCTGCCATGTACCAGTCTATGCCAGTATATATTGCCACAATTTAGTGATTGCTTTGGTAATCTAATTAATTCATTTGCAAGGCAGATCACAATTGATCTTAAATATTTGTCTGCAGATTAAATAGTTCCATTAAAAAAAACAAACAACCAAAAACACTTAAAAAACCCCAGTAATTTCTACCAGACAATTTTATGTTCAAGTTAATATATAGTGGATAAGGTCAAATAATAATTAGACATATCACTAAGACCAGGAAGAGTTCATAACAACAAAATCAGTAGTTGAATATGAAGCTGTTTCTTACAGCTAATTAAAACTAATTAATCTTTTCAGTGACACAATGGCATGCTTTCTGCTCATAAGTTAACAATACTCCAGGAAACCTGAACCAAAATAAATTATTCTTTGCTTGTTTGCTACCTGGACAAAGATCAATAATACCTCAGGGCAAACACAGTCTATAGCAAATCTCTTTGCGTAATTCAAATTGAAAGGGAAAAATCTGCCTAATGGCAAAAAAAGCACAAAACAGCTCATTAAAGGGGGGATTTGGGATGCACTTTATGTACCTTTAAAAATCTATACAGTATATCTTTACATACAGTAAGATTGCCCTTAAAGCTTCCTTATCACCACCCACTTATCTTCGAATAACCTCAGTGTGTGCAGTAATCACTACATGGCTTTGTGCATTGGGTAAAGAAGACTGCAAATCTTGAGGCTTTGCTTGCCGGTGACTAAACTTTTGCTTCCTTAGTCATCAGTGCTGTTCAGTAATTTACTGCTATTCATCTGTCTTTAGGCAATGGGAGCCAATAGGTGTAACTGCCTCCCAAAATTGCATGCCATAGTTTAGTGTCTTCCATCACCCAGTAACTTGGAGCTCTTCATGTAATTTGTTAACAAGAAGCAGCTGAAGAAATTTTTCAGAGTGATCACTTCACACTTTGAAGCCATGTGGTTTTGAATTGCCTTTCTTTTGCTGTCCAGTGAGTGAGGTAATTTGAAAACTGTTTCTGTGTTCTGGTGGTTTTCAGAACAAAACTGTTGCCTGTTTTTCTCTCTGCCGTTTCCAGAAGTGTGGCAATGCTGAATGCACTTTAGTTGGACATTGTGCAGATGGACCAGAGATAGGAAAAAGTCTTGAACAGTTCAAGACAAGGACAAATACTGGCTCTTATGTGCAGGGCTTTGCTGGGAAGACAGCACTTACTTGCTTTAGATTGTGGTAGTGATTTGCCCTTGATGAGACTAACTGTGCAAAGTTTCAAATGAGAAGGAAAATCTTGCTGAAACTTCTGAGACAATATGAACTAAGGCAATTAAAAACTGGTTTGCAACCTTCATACTTAGGTTTGTGGCCATGTGAACAATCTCATGGTATTTCTCAGTACATTATAGAAAAAAGGAAGTAAAAATGTTTTCTACATAGGGACATTTTTGATAGACAAATTAGAATAATTGAAAGAAATCACACCATAATTAAAAAAATTGCTCTAAGATCTGATTCCTTCAGTATACTTAGCAGACAGGTGCATGTTTAACATTTTATTTAAGAGTCTGAATGTATGGATTTACAACTGTTTGTATTTCTATTAAGTAGCATGATAAACTTCAGCCAAAGTTGAATTGCAGGAGGGTGGAGGCACAAGTGAATGTGTGTTATCAGAGGAGCCATTTGCAGCATAGAGACTTCTAGTAAATATAGCACTGTGAAAGCTATTGGACAACAGATGCATAGAAGTTATTATTCAGAGTTGTCTCAGTTTTCATAGTCCCCAGATTCATTTTCTTCCTCATCTTCATCATCAGAATGGTCATAATACTCCCCATATTCAACGCTGTAGCTTGCACTTCTACTACCTTCAGTAAATGCAAATGCAGGAGATGAGCCTGCAAGACATAATTGAATCCAGATTAAATTAGTTGTGCATAGGAACAAAGACAAGGCAGGGGATTGGATCTGTACAGCAAGCTCAGTGTTTCTGAATCTTGTTAAACCCTGTTAGACAGGGAGGGGTTTTATCCCACGTCTTGACTCATACTACTGAAGCTCATGATGTATGAGCAGATTTCTGTATCATTCACATTTAAGAAAATTTAATTCCCAGTACTATTCATCTGTGAGTTCAGTCCTCTGCAGCTCATCTGCACCTGAAAATATGACCAGAGCCAGTAAAGCTTTGAAAACCCCTTGGCAGAAAGAAGGTCAGTGACAAGCTAGAGCAGTGACAAACTCCTCTAGACCAGGAGGCGCATAGAAGACAATGCATTGTTATCCTGCATTTGCCCGGAAGGCCAGCTTTCCCTGGAGGAAGAAGGATGTTATTTTGCAGGACTGGGCCCAATGCAAAACAATTGTAAAGCTATTTCTTACATACTTCCAAACACTCATTAAGGAGCAACAACTGCTTCCTTCCTAATTTTTTGAAAAATAAACAAGTAAGCAGAGTTGCCATGGTTCAAAGACTCAGCTACAGCAGCTGTTGTTCCTTGATTGGGTTGGGCTGAGTGATAGGCTGGACTGGATGATCTTGGAGGTCTTTTCCAATCTGGTTGATTCTATAACTCTGTGATTCCTACTAACATCAAAGGACTTCTGCAGGATCACAAAAGTAGAATAATGTGGCTCAGCTGTATGGCTGTAATCCACAGTTTTCTGTTTTCTGGAAGGTGATCTAATTTGCAGCAAATATGATAGTATTAACCCAGTAAGGGATAAAGTAAAAGAAAAGCATGCAGAAAAGTTAAAACGTGGACACCTTTAGGTGTGGCTAATAGGTTGAAAGAGATTCTCCTCCCCCTCTGCGCTGCCCTGGTGAGGCCCTTTCTGGAATATTATGTCCAGTTCCGGGCTCCTCAGTTCAAGAAGGACCACAGGGTGCTTGAAAGAGTTCAGTGCAAAGCCACAAAGGTGGTGAAGGGAGTGGAACATCTCCCATATGAAGAAAGGCTGAGGCAGCTGGGGCACTGTAGCATGGAGAAGAGGAGCCCAAGAGGTGACCTTATTCATGTTTATAAAGATGTGAAGGGCAGGGCCAGGAGGACAGAACCAGGCTCTGCCCTGTGGACAATGATGTCCAGTGATAGGACAAGGGGCAGTGAGTGCAAGATGGATCATAGGAGGTTCTGTGTAAACATAAGGAAAAACTTTTTCACTGTGAGAGTGAGAGAGCCCTGAAGCAGGCTTCCCTGAGAGGTTGTGGAATCTTCCTTCTCTGGAGACATTCAAAACCTGCCTGGATATGTTCCTGTGTGACATACCCTAGGTGATCCTGCTCTGGCAAGGGAGACTCAATCTTTCAAGGTCACTTCCTTCCCTATCATTTTGTGATTCTGTGATTTGGTGACACCCTTCCTTTGCATTCTGACAAACCCATCCTTTGCAGCCTGTTTGCATGCAATTTTATATTCTTTACATCCCAAGTAAAAGAATCAAATACCGTCAATGACTTTCAGTCTTGCAGAGGCATATGTTGCACCATGCTTGTTTTTGGTGTGGCAGATGTAAACACCTTCATCTGATTTTTTGAGGCCTTGAATCTGCAGCCATCCTGTCACACCATACTTCTGAGGCCCACCTCTTGACTTTGAGAAGAGAAAGAAACAGTTGAAATTAAGTATCTAGGAGATGCCATGATATTTGTCAAAATGACTGTGGATGGATTAAACATTGTTGCAGCCTTTGCTTTTTGTTTACTGCTATCATGGTTTTATTCTGTTTGTTTCTGCTGCTCTGTGTTCCAACTTCTTACTGCTCAGCGTCTGTGAGTTCATGCTTCCCCATCTCTGCTCTCTAAACTTCACTACCCTTCATAGGACTCTCATTTCTGTTCCTTTTCCTGCCTCTTGTCCCAGCACCGCTTTTTGCTGCTGCTTCAAAGTATTGCCACCTGTTCTCAAGATCAGAAATTTCTTCAGTGTGAGAGTGGCAGGTGTGTCTGGGTGAGTTGTTCAGGGCTTCCAAACCAGTGCAATCTGTGAATCTGTTTCAATAGTTGGCATGACACCTCATGATAATCACACTCAACTGATTGCTTAAAGCTTCTTGAAGGGCTGAGCTTTCTCTTCCAAACAAATAACACAAACCCATTAATAGATGTTAATAGAGATGCTGGATCTATTAATGAGATGGGTTAGCAGCCATGGGTGGTAAGCTTTTACATGTGACTCTTTGCATCATTGTTTCTGAGCAACTTTTAATTCCAGCAATCCCACTTGTGTTCATGCTCCTGCTGGAAACATTTCCGAATTACTTAGACTCTTAGTACTTCAGTACTTTTGGAACTTTAGCATTTTAGGTGTTTTACCCATCTGCCTTGGTGTCATTGTGTCATGTCCATTGAATCTTACAGCTTCTGAATGTGTATCCAGAAAGCTGGAACTGCCATGCAGTTCTCTGCACAGCCTCCGTCCAGGGGAGAGGGTCTGCAGATGCAGATTTCAGCCTTGCTGCAGTCAGCCCCTGCATCTGTCTCTGTTAGCTTGTTTCCCCAGAACGTTATTTCTATTTCAAACAATTAGCATTCTGAGTGATTTAATTTTAGCCAAATCGTTCAGGCTATTCCTAGATTTGCCTGAAGCCTATACTAATGCTGTTCTACTCTTTCCCCTCAGATTAAAACACAGTGTCCTCCATAAAATGAGCAAGTTTCTTTCCTTTACTTTCTAACACCTCAGGGACTGAACCCAAATGGCAGCTCTCCAGAAACAGCAGCTTGCAAAGGAGAAGTTTAGATACCTGCCAGAATTGTGCTTCTGCATCAAGAGCAGAAAAACATTGCCAACAGCCATCTTTCCCAGAATGTGCCTTCTTTTAGGTAGCAGCCAAAACAGTTCCATTTACATGCTCATTGAATTTTTTTCCAGAATCATACCTGCATAAGGAGAATCTTCCATCCTTTATTTCCCTCAAGGGGACCAGATGGGTACCCTGGCTACTTGAACTGCCAAAGCAATAATCCCTGCGCTGAAGTCATCATTCTTTCGGTTGCCAGTGAAGCCCCTACTGGGAATCTGTGTGTTGCAACACTGTTCTGTAGGAGGAATTCATTGATTAATCCCCCTGGCTCCTTATCCCAAACCAAATTGCATGGAAAACTCAAATTTTACCTGTACAGAGATGTGGGCATCATCTCCTGGCAGGAACATTTTATTCCCCTTTTTCTTCCATTCCAGCTGTGGCATAGGATAGGCTGACACCTCACAGCCAAATATGACATCATTGCCTGTGAAATTCTGGGCATCCTGAGGTGGCACAGAAATAACAGGAGCTGCAAAGAACCATCAGAGCATTGCTTTAGAAGAGAACCAGCAAAGACCAACACAAGCACAAAAGCACGTCACGTTAATTCTTGCTTTATGTGGGAAAACTAGTTTACCTTTTGCCATCTCACACATTCTGAAGAGCCACATGACTCCAGGCAGCTTTTAAAAATCAGAACACCTTGCATCCCACTAAAGGCTGAACAGGCTCTTTAAAAATGCTAATTTTGAAGGATCCATCTGTCCCTCTTCTTCTGTGTTAAGGGGAGACTTCAGCTGAAACATAAAGTTTAATTTGTGGCCCATGATTTGTGAACTAGACTCAAGGCCCCCAGATGAGTAGCCAGTACTTGACTGAACCTTCAGAGGAAAGCACACAAAATTTTGTGGCAGGTAATCACAGAGAAACTTGGTTGTGTATGACCATTCTTAATTTATATTACATTTTGGTCAGCTTGAAAGCTGAGGTTGCCAGCTTGTCAGAATTCATTTTCTGAGGACATCGTTGCCTTGAATCTTGTCCCCCTCTCTTACCCATGGAACTCATGGCAGCAGGTTCCAGAGAAGCAGCATTTACACGTTTCACATTTAACCTCAGTAATAGCAATACCAGTTTCTTCTCATGTTCTTATTACAAGACAAGTAATGAGTAATAATTTTTATACCGGTTCGTGTTAAGATCTCCAGTTACTTGTTTCCTATTGTTCTCTTACCCTCATTCTCCTCTACTTTTTATTTATTGCCGTTCAACTATCCTTTCCCACTTTTCCCCCACAAAATAAAAAAAAAAGCTGATGCTAACCACGAGAGGGAGCCAGCCCAGGGATTTGGGAACACTGACAAAAACAATCACCTGACGCATTCAGACATGTTTTGAATACATTTGTCCGTATTTACAGAAAACTGAAGCAATGATGTGTGATTTTAACAGACGTTTACAAGCTTCATTTTCAAGTGTTCAGCCAAATTCTCCTGTGCCTGTCTGTGTGAACTCGTTTTGCATAACTGTCCTTAGAGACAGACCTTTACTGTTAGGATAAGCTGTGACTTTGATTCCTCAGTTAGATATATTTTTCTTGATAGTTTTAGAAAGCATTCTGATGTCTCGCTGTCCATAGGTGAATGTGCAGTAGTTGCTCCTTTCCTTTTCCTTTGCTCCAATCTCAGTTATGAAATATCCTCATCTTTCACAGCAGACAGAAGCCAGGAGCCAAAAAAAGTGAAAATACTGCTTCACCTTTCACAATCAACAGTGATCCAATGTCACTTCAGACTAATGAATGAGATAATATTTTTCCCCTTACATGATTTTTGCTAATCTATGTCTGATTTGAGGAAAACAGTAGAAAATTTCATAACTTGCTGTTTCATTTTCTCAAAAAAAATACATTTGAAATAAATTATGTGACACAGCTTAAATATACAGAGTATCACTGCTAGATTGTTCTGTTCTTCGTTAAATCATCAGCAAGAGGGGACTGAACGGGAATGGGGGTGAATTAAGCATGGACAATCTGTATATAATCAGTGTACTTAGTAACCTTGGTAAATTATTAGATAAACTGATCAAAACTAGCTTTTGGAAAAGAAAAGCTTTTTCAGTGCTTCTTTAGGAAGCTAGGCCTTTTTCTTCTCTTTTCTGGTGCTAGAAGAAAGATAAAAGGCTGTGCTCTTCTGATGAAAGGAGTTTATTGTTATTTATTTATTCATTGGGTGCTGTATACAATTAATCCATTTGGCATCAATAGGAAACAGCAGATGCTTTGAAGGAGAAATAACAAAACAAAGTACTTTGAGCTGAGTGAAGGTTGTATTTATAGCTTGGGACCAAAACCCCACAGTGTTCACTGTTTGTTTCTCATGCAAATTGGAGTCAGCAGAAAGCACTGCCGCAGTGAGGTTGCTGCTCTTAGAGCCAGACTCCCTGTTGCTTTTGTCAGCAGTTGCAGCCATGAAAAAACAGTCTAAATCATGGTCCGTATTCACATACCCACTGGGCTGTTTCAGATAGCTGTTGTGGCACAGAGGGGGCTTACTAGAAGACTCTTATAGGGACCGAAGCATGGCACCCTGATGGCAGTATCTCTATGCCCTGCTGCTCGCTGAATGGCCTGGGCTCCCTCCAGGGTCTAAACCACCATCTGCAAACCCAGCATAGTCAGCTGCTGCTCAGAGGGGTTGAGAGAAGGGGCACTTGTGCCCCCCTCCCGGTGAGCCCAGCACCCACCTCAGGCTCCAATGCTATGCTGCAGCTGGGTGCATACACCAGCTGGGTACTTTCTTCAGAAAGAACCAAGGAGACAGGCCCCCATTTTCCTAATTAACCTTTGCACAGCACTGACATGGCTGTGAACTTCCCCCTCCACCATGCTTCTGTGCAATCCGATGTGCTGAGCCATCCTAGGAAATGTCTCTACATTCCTGGAGAGAGGGTCCAGCCTTACCTGGGACATAGGGAAGGTGTAGGGTAGCACTGGGGGTGAAATTTCCATGCAGATCTGCTTAGCTCATTCCTTCTGCACACCTCAGAGGTGAATGCAAGGTCTGATAGCAATTAAAAGTGGTAGTAGTTTGAAATTTGAACTCTTTGTACGTGGCCAGTTGTGTTTAATTAACTAGAGCAGACCACTGCTTTACGCCTGTATTCCTGAATACCTGAGTATCTCTGCTGCAGTTACCAGCAGGTGCTACTAGAGTAGCACTTGTAACTGCAGTCTTCCCAAGGGCTTGTGCTGCAAGAACTAGTGTTTTAATATCAGATGAAACAGCCACCTGAGGGCTGACAGGCTTTCAGTCCTGCTGCGGGCTTCTACACATTGAGTTTCCTGAGTGTCTCTTTACTGACAAGCCTCATTTCCCAGCTTAATACCCTAATAGCAAAGAAAGGATTCTTTAATGGATCTTTCTCTTGCAACTGTTCAGTCTAGAGAAAAGAAAGCTCTGGGGAGACCTTATAGCAGCCTTCTAGTACCTGAAGGGGGTACAGGAGATCTGGGGAAAAATTTTTTACAAGGGCTTGTAGCGATAGGATGAGGGGCAATGGCTTTGAGCTTGAGCGGGGTAGATTTATACTGGAGATTAGAAAGAATTATTTTTGTAGTGAGGGTGATGAGACACTGGAACAGGCTGCACAGGGAGGTCATGAATGACCACTCCCTATGTGGGATGGTTGCTCAAGGCCAGGGTGGATAAGGCCTTGAGCAACCCGGTCTAGTGGAAGATGTCCTAGTCCATGGCAGGGGGGTTAGAACTAGATGTCTTCAAGGTTTTGTCCAACCTAAACCATTCTATGAATCTATGAACTAGAGAAAGAAGCCTGGTATTAGCTGTTTATCGCATTTCATTTTAACTGTTCAGTACCCAGTGTCCATTCAATAGGAAAGCACAGCATACAGCTTAAACTGGAGGCAGTGCATTGCTGGCAAGGAGTGGGTGAAAAGTACCTGAGTTACTGTCATGTGTGGACCTCTGCCAGAGATGCAATTTCAGATTCTCACAACCCATTTGTGGCCCAGAGACCACCTACTTCACTGGAGAAAAGATTTGATTAACTTTAAAAAAAGAAAAACATTCTCATTCAGAAAGCAAAAGCCTGTTCACTTTTCCATCCTTTTTGTACTTTTTGTTCATGTGACTGAGATGCAAGGTGCCCAGGATTAAAGCCTTGTAACGCTGCGAAGAATGAAAAGAGCATGCGAGGAGGCAGGATTCCCCTGCACAAAGGAGATGAGAATCCTTCCTCAGAAAACTGTTTATGTATCCTGAGTGTTCTTAGGGATGTTGTTCCCATTGGATTTTGGTCTACTATTTAGATTCTTTTTCATGGGTTAGCTACATTTTGTGATGGACTTCTTTGTGAACAGAGCAGACCTGTTAATTAAGCCTTGTCTTCTCCTCTTACCCCTACTTCACTGCTTACCATAAATACAGACTGATGGACAGGCACATGCATGCACATTTATACACCCACACACATGTACGTGTGTACACCTAGAGATAGATAACTGACATCTGCCCTGCTATCACCGCTTCAATATCACCCCTGCCCTCATACAGTCGACTACCCTGTCTGCTTACCTTTGCCTCGTACGCATGCAGTTGTAGAAAATGTCATTCTCTGTTTATTCAGAGCAGAGCAGGTCTGTATATCTATGGCTTATCAGTTACCATGTGGTGCAATCCACTAGTCTAATGCAGAGGCTCAGAGCATATGAGATTAAGGACCAGCTGCTGAGCAGTGTTTAACACAAAGTAATATTAGAACAGAATAATGGCAGTTATAACAGAATTGCAGTATTAGTTCCATGAAGTTCGATTAGAGCGTCTGGTAACACATCTGAAAATAAGCCTCAGATCTTTCTCCAGTTTAGAGGTGCCTCAGCATGCATTACCTGATTCACATGGTCCTTTATGCTTCATGCTGACATTCCTCTTCGCAGCATAAGCCTTGCTGAACTGGCAGATGTTCTCATAAGTTTTCCCGTCAGATGCACAGATGCTGTCTTGATACTTGCACACGCACTGGGGTTCAGGGACTTCTCCAAACCTTGCTTCATCAGCATCCAGCCTGCACTCAAGGTTGTCCCCACACTGCCCATAAAAATGATTGCCCTGGTCCAAGTCGCAGATCTGACCTTCCAAGTTTCCACACTCAGAACAGCAGCCACAGCGGTCCAGTACAGTCCCAGCCAGACAGTTTTTAGGCTCAGAGCAAAGTGCCAAATCACATTTTCCACAATTATCTCCTTCTTTTAACAGCCTCCACCACCCTCGGTGGTACAAGGCAGGGAAACTCTGAGAAACCTGCACCAGTGCTACCAGCACTGCTGTGACCATCGGCTGCTTCATCTTGAGAATGTAACGAACAAGCAGAAAACGTCCTTGGAATAAAGCCAGTGGGGGGAGAAAAAGGAAAAAAAAAAAAAAAAAAGAAGAGCTACTGAGAGAAAAACATCACAATCCTTCTTCTGTTTTAGAATAGAAATTCTACTGCAAACACAGGCTTTAAGAAGAAATTAGCACCAGATTCCTAGTCTGGAACTGATAATAAAAATGCACACAATCCCACCGGCTTTTCTCTGCTACAGTTTGGAACGCGAGTATTGCCTGCACAGAATCCAAGCTGCCCCTTCTGACAGCTGAGTTGAAGCTCTCTGAAAAGCTCTTTGCTCAGTGTCTCCTTCAGCCAAATTTGCCAAGCGTTGCTCTATTGCAACATTCTGTTGCATCTATTGTGGAAACTGGAAAAGGGTAAATTAGTGTAAAATGAGGATATTAATTGATATGAGCTTCCCCCCTGCATCAGTTGAAAGGGATAGTCACAGCAAGATAAGTGTGGGTACAAAGTATCACCAAAGATACCAGCACCCTAATGCTGAGCCAGTGCTCTGGAGTAAGGTTTAACACCAAATTTCTTCCATTAATGATCACAGCTAGGGACTTCCAGATGGACAATTTACTTACAGGTTCTTTACAAACAAGGGACAATCCAAAATAACTGGAGCTGACTTTTAAACTCCTGGGTTTAAGATTATAGGTGACTAGACCCATTAAAGAACTCATTGTTCTCTCTAGATTCAGCTTCTTTGCAGTGTTTATGGATGGCTGTGGTTTGCAACTCAAAACAATGTGGTGCACATTTGGCTGTAAGAACAAAGTGCAAGAGGTTTAGAACATAAACATGAGCAAGCTACCACAGCATCCTCAGCCACCCCAAAAGGAGAGTTTGCTGAAGTATCTAACATCACTTAGCTTTCAATTTCTGCCCTCATTTCTTAAGCTGCACTTGCACTGTGAGTTATGAAGGAGGAGGAAAGCGGTAACTGATTTCTTTTCCTGCTTTTTCCATGCATAAATTCCCAGCCTTTCTGGGAGATGGGTTTGCAGGGTTATTTCCTATCAGGCATTGCACTTTTCTTAGTACATCTCAGGATTTAGACATGCTTCCTCATCCTACGTCATACCAGAAATCTCCTGTCCCTTGCAGTTCTCAGATTTGTCTATAGACCATGAGCTGCTGTGCTCACTGTTCTAACCATGTGCAGCGCAGCAGGGATGCATCTGACTGTCTGCTGGAGGTAGGACTGAAACATAATGGACTTAGAGGCCCTGCAATTACAGCTCAATAGCATGGGTCAAGGATCACCACTCCCTACAAATGAAACATTTTTGTGTGTCAGCTTAAAATAACTCTGCCAGCGTCACATTTTCAAGGCATACATTTGTGACACTGTTAAGCAAGATGAAATAGAAATCATGCTTGTGCCTACTTGTCCTGAAGTCATCTACAAGTGGCTTTTTCTTACTCTTTTTATATCCGTGGTGCTTAGCTGCTTACCTAAGGTCAGTGAAGAATACATTTTGTTGTACCAGCCTTACATCCTGTGATCACACCCATATAGACAAAGTTTCTGGGGATGTATGGTTACTTTCTTTCCCAGGCATCTTTGCTTTACATCCCAGCCTTTCTCAAGTTCAGTTTATACCTTCTGCACCAACTGAGATTACCTCTTGCTTTAAGTGATGTGGCAGGCTGCTTCAAAAGCACTTCCTCTCCTAAGCTGCATATCATGCAGTTGGTTTGCATTACATTGTCAGAATACCTCTTTTAGCCAGCCTGGAGGAACCTACAGGGCTTATTTCCACATGCTGGCTGGGCTAATTCGTGTTCTGCCTAGTTTTGCTTTCAACACAGAATCAGAGTGTAAAGGAGTAAATTACGTGTGTAATTGATGCTTTTAACGTTGAGAGCTGGATCAAAAGTAACCACTGAATTTAATGGGAAATTGATTTCTTGTCCCACCTTCTTATTCTGTTTAATGTGTTTTATTTCACACTTCGTCATCAAATTGTAATTGGGCATTTAGTTTTGCATTACAGAGTCTACTCATCACTGTCGTCTTTATTATTTGTGCCTGCAGCTATAGGGGATGAGTATCTGGAGGACAAGGTTTGATGGGCTCATATAAAGTAAAACCAAAAAAGGCTTATGGTGGAGAAATAATATATACAAAGTGAAGCCAAAGCAGGGAGGGGTTACAGGGCAACTCTGCCCCTGCTAAGGCTCATCTTTGCTTGTTGTCTTTTGAGGAGTATGTGACTTGAGGGCTGTAAACCAGAAGTACACAAGAAGGTACCTCCTCTGTCCTTGCACTGAGGAAAGTTGAAGGGAGCTTTCTACCATCACCTGTGAAAGAACATTATGGCAAATAATTTCTTTAACATGCAGGTTGAAGAGCATAAGTGCACCTCAGTCTTAGCAGACTTGCCATGCAGCAAGTTCCAGAGGTTTGGTTTTTGCTATTTCCGTATGGTATAATCAGTAGCACAAAGAGTTCTACCACCATCTCCTGGAAGAGGCAGTATCCAAGTTGGATGATGGGCAGTGAGGGGATGTGGTCTCTTCTCCCAATTAACTAGCAGTAGGACAAGAGGAAGTGGTTTTATGTTGTGCCAAGGGAAGTTTAGGTTGGACATTAAGAAAAACTTCACTGAGAGAGTTGTGAGGTGTTGGAGCAGGCTGGCCAGGGAGGTGGTGGAAGTGCCATCCCTGGAAGTGTTCAGGAGGCTGTACATGTGGTGCTGCAGCGTATCGTCTAGTGGTCATGGCAGCTGGGTTACACTTGGACTCGATGATCCTAAAGGTCTCTTCCAATCTTAGTGATTCTATGAAAATGGTTCAGCACTTCCTGTAGCCTCAGAGTACATCTTCCACTAGGACATGGACATCTCGCACAGTAATTCCTGTAAGTGAATTGTTAAGGAAATTGTATTCATTTCCTGCCTTCTTCTTGAGGCCCACTGTTAATGCTAAGATGCTTAGTTGTACCACATGATTCTGCTTTGCATGGTAATATATAAGATACATGGCTGATGCAATTTGAAATCCTATTGCTAGTGATTCCTGAGGTGCTGCTCCTTCAGACAAGACATGGTTCAGCTCTTTGTTCTGTTTTTATCTGTGTGAATGTGCATTCTACGTGAGTAAAAGTTTCTGAACCTGGCTTTTTATGGACATGGAGATCTGGTTCTTAAACAGTGAGGGACAGGAGCCCTGTGAAGCAAAACACAAAAGCACTTCAAAGCATCCCTTCTAACTTCTGTGTCCTGCAATGGTTCTTCTGCTTGATCAGGTGAAATCAAGTTTGGAAACTATAGCTTCTGTCTTTTAGGTTATATTAAATACCTGGTCCTACATGTCCTTTAAGGGGAGTAAATCTGGGCTGACTCAAGGTGTTTCCATCCAAGAAATAGGATACTTGTATTATGTGCACAAAGGGGGCATTAAAGACAAGTACTGCTTAGCCTGTTTTACTGGGTGATAGCAGACTGCAGGTGGCTGTGCCTGCTTGCTACATGTGTTAACCTGATACTGTACTGGTCTCCTAGGATGAATTTTCCCCTCATGGTATCCATAACTGAACATCAGTTGTGTTCAGCTGACCTGAAGACAGTATTTGGTTGTGAAGAAACAAGTAGCAAGCAGTGGAGATTAATGACATATGAGACAAAGATGTTTGGGTGCCATTTGTGGGTTTCTAAAGGAACTGCTGACTGGCAGTGATAAGGTACTGGCAGTCCTGGGATCTCCAAACACTGCCTTTTTTGGTGCCAGTCCTATCTGCTGACACATTGCTTTCATGAATCTCATCATTAGTGCTGTAAGCACATGAGGTATAAGTTAATTCTACTGTAACATGATTATTAAATCCATTAATCAAAGGCAGGAGATCCGTAATTAACTTATTCTCGAGCATCAAGTAAATGATTCTGCTGTGAGCTTTAAGAAAGCAATTGTTCACTAATATGCAAAATACAGTGGGGCTATTAGACTGTAAGGCTCTGTAATTGTGTAATTAAATTATAAATTTTGCATATTTTAATAACATATATTTTAATTATTTTGTTCGTGAAGTTAAAGCGGAGGGTCATTCATTTGGGCTGCTTTTTGGGGTTTTTTTTCTTTTAATAGGTGTTATACATAACCTCTCCAAAAGAAAGAAAAAAATATTTAAATGTAATTGTCTGTATCCTGCCTAGTAAGTAGGCTGTTTTTATGCAAGGCTTTGGCTGGACTTTTGGTGACTCAGCTTGGACCTGCCTCCAGCATTGGTGGCCTATGGATTTCTACTCTTTCACCTTCCAGCATCATCTTTGTTGGTGGCTGCAGACATTCCTATTTTAACTTGCAAAGACAAAAGAGAAGGGCCTGCTAGCACTGTGCTAGTACTGAATGCTTGAGTTTGGATCCACATAGGCTTACTGGTTCATTTTCATACAAATCAGTCTAAAATTTTTTTGATGAGCTAGCCTTCCAAGGGACCAGGTATTTCAAAGGTTCTTTTCAAGCATGCTTCACATCTCTGCTATCCTTTTAAGTAGCCCAGATTTCTGAAAACTTTGTAGTTTTACCCAGAAACACCTGAGCCTCCTGTCCCATAAAAGGGAGGAGATACTGGAAACAGTTTGGGATTCAGCAGAAGGTAATCGAACATGAAACCATTCTTTTGAGAAGTGACAACTATAGGGAGGAGACTTCCATGGAAAGGATCACAGAACCATTTCCCACATGTTCTAGCCTGGCATATCTTAGTTTATAGAGTCACAGATTCATAGAATGGTTTGGGTTGGGGGGGAACACCTTCCACTAGACCAGGCTGCTCCTGGCCTTGAACACATCCAGGGAGGGGGCATCCACAGCCTCCCTGGGCAACCTGTTCCACTGTCTCATCACTCTCACTGTAAAGAGCTTCTTTCTGATACCCAGTCTAAATCTGCCCTCCTGAAGCTTAAGTGACTCATCTTAACCTTTCTTTATACACCTTTCTTTAATCAGAGCGTCATTTTGCTTCCTCTTGAAGGAGGGAGCATGAAGGTTTGTCCCCTTTCTGCCTTAATTTTAGAGGCGGTGGAAATGCATCTCCACATTTTGCACAGACCAGAGTATTTTCAGTTGTCCTGCTTTATTGCAGCAGATGCTGCAGAGTGAAACAATTTCTGTGTCAAAAGCAGTTGCTGTTTACATCAACAGTACTGCTATCAGGTACAGCAGGGCTTCAAAGACAATGGAGCTTGGGGAAAACATATCAAACCTCACCACACAAAACCAGACAAAAAATGAAGAGTACAAGAAAGCATGTTCTGCATATGCTGCCAGCTACTAGCAGAAGGACAGAAACGGGGTAATGGTCTGGGGAGCCTGGTAGCAGAGAGCACAAAGGAGTGGGAAGTTATGGGTAAGGCCCTGAGGTGCCCAGCCTGTTCCCAGGGCTGTGAGTTGCATCCACTTACTGTATCAGCAAGGGATGGATAGTATGAGCATGAGAGTGGGTAACAATGTCTATGTGTGCCCCTTGCTATTTTCAGCCCCTCCTGGGTGCGGCTTTCATGGCTGGCCTGGCTCTTACTGCACACCCACAACAAACATGCTCTATGCATTTAGAGAGGGGCTGCAAGGGGAAAAAAAACAATCACAAAAAACAACGCCCCAAAAGCCAAGCAAAACCCCCAAACCAACATGGCTCTGTCTCTGCCAGTGTTTTGAGGTGCTTCCACACAAGACTGAAAAGCGATGCTAGCTCTGATCAGTGGCCACAGAGCCAAGTGTTCTTGTGTGTATCTGTCCATTTCCTAGCAAAGAGGACAGAGGATAGGTTTGTGTCTGAAGATGACACTGGTGGTGCTACTAATTGCCTATATCAGCAAAATTCTTGGAAAGAGCAAACCACAGTGATTCCTAGGGAAAGCCTAACAGAGAGAGGAAGACCTCTGAAACTTGCAGACAAGTCATTTTTCCTGGCAATCTTGATGTTGACGGATAGGACAGTTTGCCTTGTCCAGTTTATATAAGAGCAGCTGATATAAAATGACTTTATAGCTGGATATTTATGAGAAGTTTCATTTCAAATAATATAGTTTTTGCCTCTGGCAGTGCTGTGGTTTAGCCCTGTTATTACTGGGAACTAAATCTTTAGGTTATTCTAACTATAACTGCAGGGCCTGTTTGAGCAGAGCAGAGTTAATATTTTCCAAAGCAATGGAAACTAAATAATGGAAAGTCTCATTAGCAAAAACGACCTATCCCAGAAAGCAGCTAGGAAACCAGGCACTTGAAGGGGAACTTGGAGGGATTTTCCTTTGGCTTCATCTGCTTTCTGTTACACAGCAACACTGAAGGAAGTAGCGTTTCCTATACTATGGATGTGTACAGGAAGATTGTAACAACCCTCATCTAGAAAAGCAACTAGAAACCCATTTCTGATAGAAAGCAAAATTCTCTCAGCTTGTTTCTGCTGCACATGCATCTCCCATAAAACACACTTATCTCTTGAGGGTACTCTTCTCTTGAGGGAAGTAGGATTCACCTCCAGTTCCAGACTCTCCCAAAGGCCAGCATTGCTCTGAGATCTGTACTAGATCCCACACTGGAACTTTGAGTGAATCATTTCTGTTTAATGCCAGGGAAAGCAGTGGTGTAAGTGGGATCTTCTCAGATGATTCACTTTTCCCTTTGAAGGCAGCAGTCAGTTAGGCTCACAGACTATATGGTACTGGTAGGGTCAGTGTAGTCCTGCAAAAGTTTGGAAAGGTGAGGTGGAACCTCCCAGGGCTGCCGGGTTGAAGCCTCCCTTTCCTCAGGTCAAACTCTTAAGTCAGACTCTACCCCATCTTCCTGTATCTCCTTCAAAGACACACTACTCTGACTGTAGTAACAGAGGAGAAAACAGCGCCAGACACAGGTTCAGGCCATGAGCTCTGGTAATACAGCTTCCAAAGAAGTCTTGCAAAAAGGCTATTGCCTGCACACTGGTGGCCAGATCAAAGTCACCCAGCAAAGAAGCTGGGAGGAGAGCAGGAATTTTCCTCTCATCACTGTGCTTTGGTTGGAATTGTTCCAGAATTAACACTTCTGACAAACATTTATCTTTGACCAGAGGGTTTAAAAGAGACCCACTATGCTTTTGCTGGCTTTCTCTTGGGGTGGTTTGGGCACCCATGAGTTATACAGCAGTAGGAGATGGAGGTTGAGCGGACTGAAGGAAGTTTCAAAGGACAGAAGGCAATGCTCGAGACAAGCTCTGAGGGGCAGCATTTACCACTGAAAGAAGGGCCGAGAGTACAGGCATTGCCTCTTGCTGTGGGATTTCCTGCTGACCTTGGAACTTGGTGTGTTGCCTATGGACAAAGAGGACTCCATCAAAGAATCCTGCACATTGGCACCCCATGGCTTTTGAGCTGGCGCCTCAAGTCCAAAGAAGTAATCTCCAGAGACGATAATTAATCTAAATGCTGAGAGATTAAAAAAAGTAAACAAATTAATGATTGATCTCTATCACAAATGCTGAAGACCATGTGGACCTGAGGCTTGTCTAAGGATGTTTGAAGCTCCTGTCTTGAGATAAGGATGGTGCAGGGATTTGGGTTGGATTTGCCAGTTTCCAGAAGCCCAGTGCTAGCTCTGTCCCCATAACTATCCTGTTGTTTCTGAGGACCACAGTCATGCGTAGTTCATCTGCGATGGCCCTTACCTTTGCAAGTTTGTTCCTAATTAAAGGTATGGAAACCAGAAAGAGCATGAAAAGTGAGGGAATATGAATGAAAAAGGTGCATGAACATGAATGAAGTAAAGGCCTGAGTCTGCTTAAATCAGTAGCCAGATTGTTACTGCCTTCAGTGGGCTAAGGATCTCACCATGTGCTTTTAGTTTGGCTGGCTTCCTGTTTGAGTTGGCAGGGCAAATGTGTTTGTCCCTGTCCAGCAGGGCGTACCTTGGATTGTTTCTCTGTCCAGGCTGATGAAACGCTCTTCAGAGTCTCAGTCAGCTCCAGGCACAGCATGGCTAGAGATGCCAAACACAAACATCTTGCATGCACTCAAAGTCATAATGGTTTTACATTAAATGCTCACCTACTTGTGCTACAACCCATGTCTGGAAGCACAAGCTGTCTTGAGGAGCTGTTCTGCTCTTATATTTGTCATTACATTTCATGACAGCTGACACAAACCTAAATCTGCACTAAAGAGGCAGAGAGTTTTCTACCTCAGCTTGTAGAAAATAGCAGTGAAATGGTATCCATTGGTGCTGCAGGAGTAGATTGCTCTTGTTGCATTGTCAGAGCTGAAGGATGCTGCTGTCTTGCACTGTCGTGTGCTGAAACACCTTGCAAAGGGTGCCCCATTCTGGTTTCTGCTTTTGAGATGGGGGTTGTGAACTGCAGGGAAAGACATTACCAGGACATTGCTGGGAAAATCTGATCACAGAATCAAAGAATCAGTCAGGGTTGGAAGGGACCAGAAGGATCATCTAGTTCCAATCCCCCTGCCATGGGCAGGGACACCCTACCCTACATCAGGCTGGCCTTAAAAAACACCTCCAGGGATGGGGCCTCAACCATCTCCCTGGGCAACCCATTCCAGTGTCTCACCATTCTCATGGTGAAGAACTTCCTCCTCATGTCCAGTCTGAATCTCCCCACCTCCAGCTTTGCTCCATTCCCCCTATTTCTGCCACTACCTGATAACCTAAAAAGTCCCTCCCCAGCTTTTTTTGTAGGCCCCCTTCAGGTATTGGAAGGTCACAATAATGTCACCACGGAGCCTCCTCATATAAACTTCCAAAGTTTTGTTGCCATTGTCAGGGAAGTGGAAGTAATTTCTGTATGTAAAACAAGGTACTGCATATGGGCATATGTCTCAAACTGGATAAACCAAAGATTTTGGACTGGTGAGAGGACTTGGTCCTTCAGCAGTGCATAAGAGCCATCTGCATGGTCTGACCCTACCTGTGGAGCTTTAATTCTGTATTCTCTGAAGTTTAAGGATTTGTTTTCTGGGGATCTCAATGCAATTAAAAGAATATCATACTAAGAAAACTATACATGTTTTGTAATTTAGTGGAGCTGATAAAACACTGACACAAATACAATTCCCTCTTCTGGTACAGGTTTGGATAAAGAGAGGGACTCTTCAGCATGACTGAAAATAAAACCCTTACAACATACTGAAAAAAACAAAACCAGATGAATTCTGGATTCATGGCCTTCCAGAGTGCCAAGTTCTCAGATCATGCCTCCATACACTTCAGAGCTAAGCAGATGCAGCTGCTCAGCAGACAGCTGCAGACATTTCCTGGTAAAGACAGGAGCCAGAATCTCACAGTGATGGTACACCCTGAATCTGAAAATCTGTTTCAAAACTGCTAGTATACACACACCTCTGCTTAAGATGCAGGATGTCCCTGCAGAGTACACTGACATTACACAAACCTCTTTCCTTCTGGAGGAGAAACATGACAGCTCCACATCTAGAATTAATTTGCGTCCTCTTCACAGTCTCTCATTTCACAGTTCATAACTCTGCTGTTCCTTTAGCTTGCTAGCAGGGATGGTCACCCAAATGTTGTCTTGTTGTTAGCAGTCACAAGTACCTGCACTGATCTGATGAAGAAAAAAAAGACATAATGCAGATTGTTGTGCCCAACAAAGCAGCTTGCAGTTCAATACTGAATTCTGCTGGTGAATTGCTAAGGAAGAGAATTAAAAAGAGTTTCAAATCACAGGAACTTTGAGGAAAAGTGCTAAGACACAGATCTCAATGGGGAAAGAGAAAGAAAGAAAAGGCATCATATTATTCATTACAGGTTTAACACCTCAGATTATTAAGCAGCTCATTGTCTGATTCCAAGTGTAGCCACAGGCTGTAATTTAAAGCAGCTTTTATTCATTAATGAGTAGAAAAGTTATGTCAGTGAGAATTTGGAAATAACCTGTGCCAATTACCAGCACTAATCAGCCTTTCCTTGTAAAGACCTGGCTTGCTGGCTCACTGCGGCTTGTGATGCTAAATACAACAAGCAAATGAGAGTCGTTTCTGCTACCAATTCAATCAGTAGGTTTGGAATGGAATTAGCCTTTTAAAATGCCTTTTAAAAATGCAGAGTATTCCGTAGAGCAGATGGTAGTGTTTGCATACACAAATACCTTTTGGAGATCATAATGTAAACCATATGCTTGGAAACAATAGGATTCCTGAGCTGAACCCTTCATCCTCCTGAAAATGAAAAATAACACACTCCAAAGCTCAGGCTGGCTGCTGGTGCAGCAGGACCAGCTCCTCCTCATGCTGGAGTGAAGTGGGCTTGAGTTAGGGGAGAAACACAGAGAGGGACATAGAAGGAAGCAGGGAAGTGTTGGGATCTACTAAAATGTGGCATTTCTCTATCACTCACTGCTACACTCTTAGACATGCTTATGTTAGCTCTAAAGAAGGGCTGCAAAGGGGCTGTTAGCCTGGTTTAGCTCTCCTCTGTAGTGCAGCTCCTTCATATTTTAAACTGGATAAATTAATCTTCATAGTGCTTGATGTTGCTGTAGTTGGACTGCTTTTTGTCCCTGTGCCAGCCAGGGTGATTCTCCATAGCACATTATGAGGCTTTCTGTCCTGTAGGTTGCACCAGATCCAGGCATTTGCATCTGCTGAGATCTCAGGTTACCCGTGTTCCCTGGCTGCTGCTGGCTTTTCTGTGCTAATGCACATCCACAAGCATTCATCCGCAAAGGCTTAAGTAAGCGCAGATGTTCTAAAAAGAGAGAGACTCCAGAAGCTGCAGCTTTAGGAAGTACAGTAAGGGACAGGTTACAGCAGACCAGAACTGTCTCAAAAAGCCAGCCAGTCTTTTCCTCCATGCATTCCCATTCTGCCACTGTGTTTGTGTGCCACAAACAACCTGCCACTGTGATGGAACAGTAAACGTTAGGGAGAACTGGCCTGTGGTGTGGCCAGATTCATGGAGCCAAGTTCCCTCAGCTATACAGCAGATGTGGTCAGTGGGAGGTGAAACAGCTCCCAGCTCAGGAACCATCAGCCTAGAGGCTCTCTCAGAGGGTGAGCTGCTACTCAAACCCCCTCCTGTTCCCTGTGCCAGGCTGAGCTCTTGGCAAAGCAGAGCTGTGTGCAGTGCTTACCTGAGGCTTAGTTCTTACCTGCAGCTTATGTGTTACACACCAGCCCTTTGTGAGGAGGCCTGGTTTTCAGCTGGCATTTTTTGTTACACACCGGTAACACAGAAGCTGTTCTGCAGTCCATGCCTATGAGGTTATGAAAGTCTCATCTTGAATTCAGTGGTGCTTCTAGCTTGTGGTAGACACAAGACACCTGAAAGAGACAGGAGGGGTCATGCACTTAATCATCCTTGCTTTTCTAGTCTCACAGTGCTTATCAGTCACTGCCTTCTACCCAGCATCACGCGGGAAGACAATAACACCAGTAAAAGGACTCCAGGCTGCCCCAGCACATCAGGGCAGCTAAAATGACTTGCTTCTCTGTAGGATGTAGTAGCCAAAATTAATTTTTCTCCCTCTGACATGCCTAATGTACCTGCAGTAGGATCCCAGCTATATGGCTTGCTTACTTTGTCTCTTACTTTCCTTGTCTGATCCTTGCTGAGCATCAGTTTGACCAATGAAATGGCTTTAGGACCCCTCTGTGTGCACCCCACTGAGGTCAGAGTTAACATCCTGTGTTAGAGCAGAGCTGTACTGGGAGACAGTCATGTGTGAGTGGTAGTGAAGTGAGATCCATCAAAGACAGATATAATGATATGTAGGAGCAAATAAAACTAGAGTCCATACTTTCTAGATTTTAAGAGTTTCTGATTCCCCTGGCCAAGCCAACAACTAAGAATATTCTCCTCAGGGAGTGGAGAAAACCTCTCCTTGCCCTACTACCTTCTGCCCCTCACTTCCTTCTTAAAGGTACCAAAATCAGCAGTAAATGAGACTAGGCAGAGCGGAGGCTTTCCAAGACAACACGATGTTCACTAGGCTGATCCAATAAAAACTGTTTTGCTGCAGAGAGGTTTAACTTAAAAGAAGTCCAGAGCAACATCAGAGCAACAAAATTATAAGGAGAGCTGCATCTAATGAAAGCAAGCCCTGTGAGTGGCAGGCTGCTGGGGTGCACAGGGAAACTCCTTTTGTTAACACTCGTGTTTGGCCAGCACACTAGGGTGGTTCAGTTGTGTTTTAAAGAACGAAACTGACGCAGAAAGAAGGCAATGATTTTTTTAATAGAAGATCTCTCCAGGGGGTTGTGTTCATATCACTAACGTTCACTTTATTACATTTTATGGAATGGACTTTAAATGCCAGTATATACAAGGCAACATTTCATTATTGGAGTTGGTGTTTATTCACTTGCCATTGTCAGTCTGTTCCCCTTTGTCTTCTTGTGCTGCTCTTTGTAAAATCTACGATTTATGAATATGTGCTTCAGATCCTTCCCAATACAGCATGGTGAAGTGGTTCAATAAAAACTTATTAAAGTAAAAAAAATAAATCTATAGTTTCACATGCCTTGCCCACCTTCTGGAGGAGCCCCCAGGAAGAGCCTTACACCAAGCAGACACCGTGTGCAAGAGGCTGTAATATAAGCTAGATGCTGAGGGGCCTCACTCAGCCAGAGCTCCTGCAGAATGGCAACCACTGAGGGCAGTTAATTCTGCCTATATAACTGCAGAATTACACCTTCAGAATCTCACAGCTGCATAGACCAAAAGTGGTGGCAGGAGAGGGGGACTTGGGCAATATGCCATAAAATGTTCATTTAAAAATCAGGAAATAAAGACTTCCAGTAGCCTTAAGTACATAGCACTAAATGGTATTTGGTTCTCAAACCTAAGTTTGTGTGCATCACATTTCATGTATTTTTAAAACAAAGCTCTCACTCCTGCTGATTGCAGGAGAAACAGAGCTGACTGGCAGTTTCCAGAGCCCACCTAGAATCTGCAGAAACTTGGTGTTTCAGCCTAAAACTGAGAGTGAAGGCTGATCTGGGTCATTGTACCTCAGCCCACAGGTGGGCTTCTCACCCAGCAGAACTGCTGACTGGCCACAGCTGCACAGCCACACAAAGAAGGAGAAGGCAAATTGGTCACTCTTGCCCAGAGCACTAAAAGCTGAAGGAGGCACTCTCCAGGGTTTGTGAGGAAGTCATGGAAGGTGGTAGAATCTGTTCAACTGCAGCTCAACAGACAGAGTGTAGAGATGGGTCACAGAACAGTTTTGCTGCCTGTATTTCTTGGTCCCAAATCTCATAAAAAAATGCATTGGCTCTGGGACAAGGTGTCACGCAGCAGCCGTTCCTCTGTGCAGGTGTGCTGCTGCCTTCAGGATCCTCTGCTTCATGAGAGAGCTATTCAGACAGCAATCATGGTTCCTCTATTCCTGTTGTCTCTGGCAAACAAAAGCTACAGTTTTGCATCCTCTTGCAGATCTAAACTACAAAGTTCTGACCTGCTTCAGACTACTCAGATAATTTTGCTGCCCGTAGTGCTCTGTGGGCTGCTGCATGCAGTCCTACATACTGAACTGCAGCCAGGCAAAAGGGGGGGTGCTGGAATGAAAAGCAGGAACAAGCACAAGAGCCCAGCACTGCCCCTCAGCTGAACGAGCAGTGGTCCAGAATCAGTGTTGCTTTGCATTGTGCATATTTCACACATGATTCCGCTTTGTTCCTCAGGACACATAACAGAGCAGTTTGCCCACACTGGATTCACTGAGGCTAGACACCAATACCCACTGCAAGATTCCTCTCCTGCTGATGTGGGAGAACGAAGCTACTCATTTCTACTAGAAATATAAGTAATAGGCCCAATAAAACACATTGACCACCATGAAAAACAAAGGGAAAAGGAGTTTAGAGTAGTGGTCTATATTGCTGGGGTTCTGAATTGTGAAATAACCAATAATCCTGTGGATTTTGTTTCTCAAGACACATTTGATTTTCTCACGAGTTTTCATGGTCAGGTCACTGCAGTTAATGTTATCACTGGAGATCTCAATGCTTGAAAAGCTGATTTTCTGTTTATAGCTGGTGAGGATGTTGGCAATGTTGACTTCTTCCATTTCCTTGGTAAGGTCATTTGCAAGCCCCTAGGAAATGAGAGTTAGTTTTAGGGTTTGTCTTCTGCAGAGCAAGAGTGCTTTAAGGAGACTGTAAGGATAAAGATAAAAGAGCAGGGCTTCACAAATGTCCATGCCAGTGTTCAGACATGCCTTTCAGCTGCTGGCTGGTTTTAAGAGTCAGAGGGCTGCTTGTTTGCCTGTTTTTACCACTGTATTTCTAGAGCTGTTTTAAGATCTTTGAGCAAGTCTCAATTTATGTCACTGAGCAACCCAACATTTTTCTTCTACAAGACATCCATCTCTTCATGTCTACACTGTAACTTAATGGCTGTGTTAATTCATCATTGAGGTGAGAAACCTCTTTTCCCTCTAGATGAGGACAGTGGACAACCACTGAACTACACTCATACTTAATTTCTCACACTGAAACAGAGCACTGTTTTTCCCAGCATCTACAGAACACTATAAGACTGATGGCTGATACTGTAGGGGTCCACTTCTGTCTGGCAGAGGAAATGACCTTCCAGATGAGTATCTCAATCAGAGTTATTCCATCAAAGAGCAAGGAGGTGTGTTAGGCTGCTCTTTGGCTGCATTTTGGAAGGAATAGAGGTGTTTCATGCTCCCACAGGACCTCAGCTCAGAGCTACAGACCCAGTTCTAGCAGTAGGCCAAAGGGCTTTCCTAAATGTGGTCCTGTTACTCTAATGTGACTGTCAGCTAAAGCTGCTTTGTAGAAGTCTGCGTCAGGGACACAGCGGTCTAGTCCAATTCATGTATCTGTGGTACACATAACCTTACATTTGTTGACCACCAGGAGAAGCAATTGTTACTGCACCCATAGCAAGAAGACTGTTTGCCTTGGTCAGTTAATGGAGAACTAATTCATTGTTGAACTGAGATAACCAGGCTTATTAAAATAGAAAATGCTTTACCTCCTGAGTTGTTTTAGCTGCACACTTTTGTGATGAGCTGTAGTGAGCCACTGCATATTCCACAAGGGCACCAAAGATGAAGGTGAAGCAGATGCCAAGGTAAACATCAATGGCCTTGATGAAACAGTTGGTTTTTGAAAGTGAACTCCGTGAGCCGATCATCAGAGTTGTCATGGAAAGCACTGTTGTTACTCCTTGGAAAGCAGGAAAGGAAAGACCACCTTTTGTGGACATTCTAAAGGAGGCTTGGCCTTTCCTTTTGCATATGTTGTCACTGTTGCTAGCCAGACAAAGTACATTATTTCTTACCAAATCCAGATCACCAGCTGCAATGCTTTTGTAGCCCTAGCTATTAGCTTCATACAAGCTTTCCCTGCCTTTGACAACTTGGCTCCAATAGACACTTGGCCTTTATTTTTCTTACTTTTAGAAAACTGAAAACCATCCCCCCACCCTCCCAAGCACATCACAAAGAACATGTGCTCTGTCCTCTTCTCTGCTGTGAATCCTCTGGCAGTCTTGGTCATACACAGTTCTGTGGGTGAGCAAGTGTACCAGCTGCAGGGGACTCTCCATGCTTTGTGCTGCTAGTCCAGCTCTGCCACAATATAACCTGAGAAGTTCTTTTGTCACTGAGCAGAGAGCTCAGGAAAACTATTGTCTAATCCAGCCCTCAGACACTCCCCTGCCTGCTTAACTCACCAATAACTCACCAATGCAGGTTCTTGCAGGCACTGAATCCAATGTGATCCAAAATGAAACCCAGGACAACATGACAAGCAGAGTGGAGGGTACATAGGTCTCCAAAACGAAGTAAAGGACATTTCTTCTCAGTTTAAACTGCAGTATCAGTCGTGGGTAAATGCCTGTTCATGGAAGGAAAAAACACAGCACTAGCCTGGGAGAGGTGTTACTTACACAACCTTGACATCTTGCCTTGGAGGTCCTGCTTACCTAACAGGTCCTAGGTGAGAGGGCACATGCACACAGCGCTGTTGGGTAAAAGACGTCTAAAAGAATGTGTGGTTTGCAAAGGGGCTCCTGAACTTAATCCACCGTGAAAATGCTTTATAGTAGTGTCATAGAGCAGAGGAGGACTGATGGTTCCCACCTGCTGTCATACTCAGCAGTACTCCAGATTACTTCCAATTCCTCCCAATGCCCGCTCTGAAGGGACACTGACAAGTTCCCTCTTATCTGATGCCTGAGAAATAACCAGAACGTTTTTCTCCTTATTTCAGCACGCCCTGGCTCACATCCCAGGGCATCCCAATATTTTGTCATCACGGGGAGTTAGTTAGCCCCTCTCTAATAATTAGGGATTGGTGATCTTTGATAGTTGTTTCTTTTTGTGCTTAAAAAATGCAGCCAGTTTTTAAAAAATCAGTTTGCTGTAGCACTGCTGTAACAGTTGCAGGGCTGGACTGCAAGTCTTTGCAGGAGAGATTTCTGCTGGGCAAACAATAGTTCCCTTTGAAATGTAGAAACAAACCCCATGTTGTCCCAGGGCTGTGTACACTGCAGCAAACAACAAAACATTGTTATTTTTAAAACCTGGTCATTCTAAGGAAGTGTTGCGCCTTTCATAGTGTCTGTGACTGCAGGGAAGAGTCTGTACACGGATAATGAAAAAGACATTGAATTCTGATGTACAAAGACACTGAATTCTGATGATCTTATCCCATCGTGATGGAATCGTAATTTACAAACAAAAGTATATTGTAAAAGTTAATTTTACTCTCAGTTAGTGTAAATGTGTCTCTCCTGAGTATTTATAGTTTGAATCAAGTGAAAATAGTGATCAAAAGCCTCATCTCTTGGTGGAAGTTGCCACTGGATTTCACAAGCTTTCTGTCCCATCTCTTAAGATTTGCTGTGGTGTGCTGCTGCAGGATTGAGCTGTAGTGTCCAAAGAGATCCTGGCCCATAGATGGGAAGGGAGTTGGGGGAGGAAATAATCCAAAACTTTTCTTGCTTCTTTCTTTCTCTGATTTACCTGTTTCCTGCTGTGACTTCGAGACCAGGGTATAGTAACTCTCCACTGTGTACTGCGAGAGCCGTAGTTTTTCTATGCCATGGACAGAGTCATTTCCTCTCAGCCATGTGAAGGTGACATCGTTTTCATCGTACCCCCCTGAAAATAACATACAGACCTGTATTACTGTATTGTAGCCAGTAAAAGCCACTGCCCTGCTTTGTCTCCTGAGCACGAACATGATCCAGGCATGTGAACACTGGGTGAACATTGGGTGCTCTTTCCCTGGTGGACTTTGAGGTTGCACATGCTACTGCAAGCAATGCATGAGATGCAGAGCTGCTGAAAACCTGCTTCAAGCATTTACATGTGGCATTTTTATTTTTAAATACCAAAACATTTAAAAAGACAAGACAGTCCTGCCATCCAGAGTTTGATCAGCTGCTGCAAGGTGAAAATACTGCAGCAACCAACTCTCGAACAGTCTCTTCATGCATGGGAGTGGAACAGGAGAAACACAGCGGTTAAAAAAGAGAATACAGATTCCATTGAGTCCAAACCAGGCAGAAGAAGCAGATTTCACTGAATTGTCTATTCAAGTGCTTGAAAATACCAGAAAAGGTGTTTTCAGTTGGTCAAGAGCCTGGAGCTGAGAGCACTGACTGGTTGTCAACCAGGCTCTTCTGACTGGATATGCATCATCCAGAAAACTTGCCCATAAAAACAGCTTTTTCTCCAAATCATTCCTCCTATCCCCAAAGGCTGAGATCAAATAAACACATCCAACATTTAGGCAACACTAAATTCCTGCCTCAAACTGCTGGGACGGATGAGATCAATGATTCAGACAGTTATCAGTAAACTCCACATATGCCAGCTGAATAACTGCCTCCAGGAATGTAAATGATGGCAGAACATGACCACAGGTTGGACTGAGGGATACCTCAGCCTGCAGGATAAAGCTTGTACCAAGTCACCAGCCTGCCATTCATTTCAAACACCTCACTTAATTTAGGAAACAGGCACATCAATCTCACTAATTTGATTCTTTTATTAAGTGCCCTTCTTTGAGAAAATGAGTAGGGACGCTTTGATTCGGGTAATAGCCTGTTTGTCCTGGTAGGAGGAATAAGATGCAGTTGCAGCTCTATTTTTATCTAATTGTGTTTTCTTATTAGACACAAATTACCAGAGCTTGAGTGTGATGAACTTCTAAATTAGGTGTCCAGGGTACAAATCCCTGTGTAGAGGTCTAAGCATGTGGCTTTGCAAAGTTTCTAAGCAGTTTTATAAATGGTGGTTACTGGAGAAGATTTTATAATAAATGATAGATTGCTGTTAATTTATCTGGCATATATTGAAGTAGCATTTTTTCTGGGCACTTATCCTAATGAAATCTCCAGTGGGCAATGTGCATGTAATTTCATTGGAATTATACAGCAACTGAGCATGATGTAGGACCCAATCACTTCTACAACTGGCCCAAACAAGCTACGCTTTAGCAGAAGAGGCCAATCATTATTATTTCAGGAGCTATTCTTTGTAATAAAGTTAACCATGGTGAGCTAATACGATTTTAATGTGAAAATAATATGTGTTTCCCTAGGTGCTTCCTGCTGCAACCCCAGAAGTTAAGACTTGTTCTCTCCAGCACTGAGATTTCAGACATTTCTTTCTGTGACATCAAGTGGGAGATGCTTGCTTATTCTTGTGGAGCTTCACAGCCACAGAACAGCACTGCTGCTCTTGCTGAGCTCCTGGCTAAGAGCCCTGTAGTGTCCCCAAATTTTCCTGCCATGGATGAGCTTTTAATATAATTGAGAGCAAAACTTCCTGCCCAATTCTTTCCTTGAGACTCCTCTTTTTGTCAAAGGTCTCACCATCTGCATCACTGTAACAGCCCTCAAGGAGAGGCATATACCACAGAGCTGGGTTTGCTGACTTTCAGTCCATGAGTTGGACAAGTACATTCAACTCACGAACAGCCCTTCGCATTGTCACATTATGGTGGAGGTTTGTGAGGTGCAATTTGTGGTAGATACCTCAAGATGTGAAAAGTTGTTTCTCTGTCACATACACTTAACTTAGAAGTTAGTTTTGAAGGAGCTGTGCAAAACAGATTGAATTTTGAAAACCAGCTGTTCTTACTTCATCCTTTCCATGCAGAACTGAACTATCTGCATTTTAATGAAAGTATTTATTACCACTCTGGC
The DNA here is from genome assembly GCF_015220805.1 of Pogoniulus pusillus. Taxonomy (NCBI): domain Eukaryota; kingdom Metazoa; phylum Chordata; class Aves; order Piciformes; family Lybiidae; genus Pogoniulus; species Pogoniulus pusillus. Next base: position 9,210,178 of record NC_087285.1, on the reverse strand, counting down.
TATATACATTGCACAGTGGCAGGAATCCTCTAAAATGTGGACAGCACCACAAGCTTTTGTTTTCTTTTGAATATTAGCATTAGTAGCAGAACAAAAGTCTACTCTAGAAGACCACTGTGATAAATCCAAATATTCAAGATGTGCATTTACATCTGAAGAAACAAATTCAAAGGAAATTCTGGATTTTTTGGTAGAATGTTCTACTTACAGCTTTCAAGCTGCAGCCTGCACGTCTGTGTGTCCATGGGGTATTTTGACAGGTCCATGTTACAAGCGACAGTGGTAGTGATTCTGTGGGAAAAGAATCACAGAATGGCTTAGGTTGGAAGGGACCTGAGAGATCATCTTCTCTGATCCCCCTGCCATGGGCAGGGACACCTCTTCACTAGACTTGATTGCTAAAGGCCTCACCCAACCTGGCCTTGACCACCTCCAGGGAGGGGCAGCCACAACCTTCCTGGGCAGTCTATTCCAGAATATCACCATCCTTATGCTGAAGAACTTCTTCCTAAGATCTGGTCTAAACCTACTTTCCCTCAGCATAAAAGTATTCCTCCCTTGTCCTATCGCTAGACACCTTTGGCTTGTTGACCCCAGCCTCATTCCTTGTGACAGCTGGCATCTGCTCCTGTGCAGCCCAGTTCTGGAAGTCTATTCTGAACCATCATCATCTGCAAAGCTAGAAGTTGATTTACCTTAGGGCATACAGGATAGTGCCATTAGAGAACAATCTTATGAGCCGGTTCCCCACAGTGACATCGTGCAGGAAGGACCTTTTTGACTCCACGATGTATGTGTCTGGTACCCAGAGCAGTTCCACCAGGCGAGCATCCAGCGTGAAGCTCTTGTTGCCTTGAAAGACCAGCCTGGGGTCTGTCCAGTGCTGCCGCAAGTATATAGTGGCTGTGTAATCCTGGGGAGGAGAGGAAACCTCTGAGCATGCAGGTCCAGAGCACCTGCAGAGCATCACTGAGACTGTGCCACCTGCAGCAAGAGGCAGGACACACATTTGTTCAACCTGGCAAAGCTTCAGATACATGCAGTAAATCTGATAAAACTACAGTGAAAGTCTGTTTACATTTCTCACACACTTGCACTCTGAGGAGTGCTATTTGAGGACTAAAGATCATCTAGTTCCAATCACCTTGCCATGGGCAGGGACCCCTTGCACTAGACCAGGTTGCTCAAGGCCTCATTCAGACTGGCCTTGAACACCTCCAGGAAGGGGTCATTCACAGCCTCCCTGGGCAACCTGTTCCAGTGTCTCACCATCCTTACTGTAAAGAATTTTACCGCAGTCTCTAGGCTAAATCTCTCCTCCTCCAGCTTCAGTGTATTCTCATCCTATCACTACAAGCCCTGGTAAAATAGTCTCTCCCCAGCTTTCTTGTAGCCCCCTTCAGGTCCTGGAAGGCTGCTATAAGGTCTCCCTGGAGCCTTCTCCTCTCCCAAGTTGAACAGCCCTAATTCTCTCAGCCTCTCCCCATAGCGGAAGTGCTCCAGCCCTCAGTACATTTTTCTTCCTTAAATGAGCAATTATTGTAATCGATATTTTTTGTTTCCCTTTTGCAGGTAAGAAGACAAGTGAGAAGTGCACACGTGAGGCCATTGGGTAAGTCACTGATATTAAAAATCAGTCATTGTCTAGGGATGAAAATGACACACCTACTATAACTGTGATTGTAAAAGAGATGTTGGTATTTTGGAGAGTATAACTAGAGCAAACTCAACCTGGCTTTTCACCCAGGTCTTAAATAACACCCCAAAAAATGAAGAGATAAACTTGTAGCATTGTTTCTTAGTAGGATATTTGAAGCTAAAGACACTAGGCTTGCCTTGAGTCAACCCACCTGCAGACATTGGGGTAATTTCCTCTATGCCACATAGTAAAGGAATAAACAATACCCAGCTCTGAAGATAATTCTCTACTGGGCCTTCTGGAAAGACACAGGGCACTGTTGTGCTATTTCACTTCCTTATAGACAAAGTAAATGCAACCAGTAATGGCTTTAATTTTCAAAACATCTCCATCACAGCCAGACTGATGCTGGTGACTGCGTGAAGAGCCTTGCTGTGTGTTACCACGGGTGTGCTGCCTGGCTGGGGAGGATGAAGTTTGTTCAGTTCTGTTTCAGTCACTCTAGAATTTGCTATAAGAGAAAAGCTCTATGTAAATACCAGGTGTTAGTGTTAACTTTTGCAGCTTCTCATATTTTGCTTTCAGCCTTGATAGAAGCAAAACCTGTCAAATAAGGCACTGTTACGGCTTTCAAAAGAGTGAATCATAACAGTGACAAAAATGAGGAATCCTGGTTGATTTTCCAGCTTTACTGAGGCACAGAGTAAGCCTCTGCAGTATTTTCCATGTGGTTTGAGGGATTTAGATGGACCATTATGAGGAAAAACTTGAGGACAGGAGCAATTTTACAAGGCTCTTTAATTAAGTTAGAGGTATGTGAATAACTGATTTTGTTAGTTCTGCTCCTTCCCCAAAATGAAGAGCTTTGTCAAAGTTGCAGTGGTTCATTTAATGAACTTCTTTTGTTTGTTGAGAAAACAGTGGTTTCTTGAAAATGAAATCAAGTGTTGAGATTGTTCCTGACTGAACTTCTGATGCTTTCTGTTGCCTGTATGCCTGCTGCTTGGACTAAAGTTATTTGCTAAATTTACCCAAGTTGTCTGCAGCATTGGTCAACCTGAAGCAGGAATTTTCAGTAATGGCTGTTTGAAATCCAGTTGTTATCAGAAGTGGGAGGAACCAGACTCATCAATGATGGGAAAATGTTATCTGGTTTTGTGAGGATGGTTTGGTTTTGTTTTGGTTGGTTGGTTGCTTTTTTTTCCCTTGTGGTGACCAGTTCTTTGAGCCTCCAACTGTCACAGCTCAAAGCCTCATTTCTCCTGCTTTAGAAAAAATACAGAAACCCTGTCTGTGTCTGCAGTGAGCACTGGCACATCCACCACAGGCACCCCTACCGTGCACTGAGGAAAGATAAGGGAGAAGTAGTTGTCCCGATAGGGCATACATCCTGCCAGGCAGCTTTAACCCTGACTCTCCTCCCCCTGTCAAGCTGGGGTCCGGGAGTGAGTCAGATGAGCAAAGCCTTGAGGGCTGGGGAGCTTAGCACCACGTGTCAGGTGCCTTGTGCTGCCCTCACCGTGCCTGCTGGTGAAAGGAGGCACGAAGCTTTGACTTCATTGGCCTGAACAATGGTGCTAGCGCCTATTGGCCAGTTTGATTTTCAAAATCAAGTATATAAAGGGAGCTGATTTAGAAACTGTGCCTTTCTGCACTCAGCACGGAGCCTTCCTGCCTCTCCTCGTTCGCGGCTCATTAAAGGTGACCACCTTTATGCAGCTCACACTGGATAGCTTAGCAGCATCTTCTTCCCTCTGCCTGAAATACTTGTATTTTCCCCTGGGATCATTACAGCAACTTTGAAAGCGTCTTTGATATAGGAGACATACTCAGGGACCAACAGCGTCATGACTACATATGCTGGAGTGAATGCTGAGACTCCATAGGCGTAGTTAGAATTCCTCCTGTTCTTGCGTTCCTATTTTCCAAGCTCTCATTTTTTAAAGTGTTTAATATTGTGCAATTGCTTCCTGTCAACTGAAAATCCAAAGAATCTCAGGGAATGTTCCCGAATTTTGAATATTAATAATAAAATTAATATTCATACAGCAATTAACAGTGATAATTCATAACCATTGTTAATTTATGATACAGAAGTATCACACAGGATTGATTGCTTCCATTTCCAAGGGGCCTGATTTCCAGGAGGTGCTGAGTTTTTGACCAGTAGGACCTTTGGAGTCATCTGTTTACTTACAAGGTCACATTACTATGGCATCTCCATAGTCTGCAGTCACAAGCAAGCCCTGTTCTCCTCACAGCTCAAAAGGTGGTCAACAGGCTCAGAAAAGCAAAGCAGCTTGAACGTGAGAGTTTGTTTCTGTGCTGAACCCACAGGAATGCACAAGTTTCAGGCATATCCTGCTCTTTCATCACTCACCATGTCGCTCTCAGATACACTGGAAATACTGGCGATGTCCAGGCTCATGGCGATTTGAACAGGCTCTCCTATGCAGGGAAAGGAAAGAGAAGGGAAGAGTGAAAGGCGCTGGAATCAAACTGCTCAGGGTGTGTGCAGTCTGGGCACTGCTCACAGCATCCCACACTGTTTGTAGCACTGCAGAAGCCCAAGGGGCGAGACACAGACTCAAAGCATTGGACTCAGAAATGACACTGTGATCCATAATAAAGCTGTCATTTTTAGGGAGCTGGAGTTTGGTATTTGCTGGTGGTAGCAGAGATCAGATGCTCCCCAGCACTGCCTGCAACGATGAGCAGTTCAGATATGCAGCATCTGCCAAGAAGTAGGCAGTCAGGGCCAGTATGCCACTCAACACCTTCACAGTGGCAGGATGGGTAAATCTGTACAACCCTCACAGCTTTCCCAGGACGCCTCCACAAGCAGGTAGTAATCAGCAGCTCTGCTTCTCTGAGAGAAAACACCCTCATAGAGAGAAATTAGAGATTCCTGGTTCCATGCACCGGCTTAACAACCAGAAGTGCAACAGCCTTTGCCTACTTTTAGTCTTTACATTGCTGCTCTCTTCACAAGCAAGTTTTCAGCGCTGAATCTTTGTCGTCTCCTATTTTCAAACACTAACTTCTGAAATCTACCACAAGAGGGCAGCTCCTGCCCAGAAAATGTCAGAGCTAGCAGGTCCTGCACGGGTAAGCTGGCTCCAAATAGAGTCTGCACTGTTCCACCAGCAGAGGCATGAACCTTTCCCTTGGGCTCTGCTGGTTTGTCTGATCCTCAGTGCGACTCCGGAGCTCTGAGCTGGGCACAGCCCTCTCTGCCTAGGTGACAACACAGCAATACCTTCTCTCTTGCAACTTGCTGAAACAACTTTCGTCATCTAAATCACATTTAAAAAAGTCCAAGGGACACAATTTCTAAATCTCCTCTGAAATGTTTTTTGTTTGGGTTTTTCAACTGTTCCAAAATTGATTTAATTTGAAAGAGGTGTGTGTATGTATATATACATGTGTGTGTGTGTGTATTTTTAAAGTAACTGTCCTTCACATCCTCTGTCTTAGTTTTAGATATTCAGCTACTTGAATTCACTCAAAGTAATGTCTGGAGGCTAGACCTGTGAGGACTGAGGGCTTCTGGAGGAGGCCAAAGCAGAATCCTGATCTTTTTTGTTTAACATTTATGGGTCTGGTAGGCATAGGCAGGTGTAGATGAACCTAATGTTTGTTAGGTAATTCAAAAGCATCTGTTCACTTGATGTGAGAGGATCGATTTTATTCTTGCATGAGATCAGACATTCTAGGCATAACAAACTGGAAAATTCTGAATTGTTCTAGAAATTTATCACTATGGTCAGGAAAAGGAAGAAACTCAAAGCTGCCAGTAGCAGATGGTCAGTCTGAAGGAGCTACAGTGGGAAACATCGACCTCCTGGTGAAAAGTGGTGGGGAACTTCTGTGTTGAGCATAGTTTCCTTAATGTGGTCTGGCAAAAAAACAATATTACTAAAAAGATTTTTTTTCATAGCTATTTTTTAAACTTCCATTGATAATTTTCAGGTGCTGAATGGCATTTTGAGAAACACTTTCCTCTTGAGTGCTTACAGCACTCACCTGGAAGGTGGGAAACCTGACCCCCAAATTGGACATTAGCTTCAGGGAAGTTCCTAAATACCTGACTGTCCTTCAAGTGTTTCATGAGGGTTTAAGCAGGTTTACTTTGTGTCTGAGTGTGAAGTGAAAACAGATGTCAAAGGTCAGTATTTCTGGCAAGGAGAGTGGCTTTTTTTCCTCTATAACCCATGATTTACTGAACAGATATACACGAACAAAAATAAAGCAGTAAATCACAAGGGTCAGATAGTGAACAAAGCAGAATTTAGTTACTCTGTCAGCTCTTTCTTAAAGATACTGAGGCTTATAAATTCCCCATTCTTAACTCCATAGATGCACATGTCCTCGTGCCTCATGCATGCACACACAATCTATTCAAAAGAAGAGTGGATGCACAGAAAGGACAGTAGCCTTGGCTACTAGCTCATCTAAAAGAAACACCACCTTGGGGAACCCTAAAGAAAGCTGAAAGCATGCTCTCCCCTTCACATAAGCATTACAAGGCTCTACTTCAAATGGCCAAAAGCACAGAGCCAACATACCACCAAAGTAGGGCCTGAGGTATTTGTTGTATCCCATGGTGAGGTTCTCAAATCCAGGGAGGGATGTCGTGTCACCACTGCGTGAGCTGGATAGATGACCCAGGGAACACCTTCTGAGGACATAAATAGGTACTGTTATGTGTGGCCAGCCAAGCTGGGCACATCTGGTGTGCAGCCCCAGCTGTTTCCAGCTTGTGCTCAAGCAAGCAAACAAGCTGCATAAAATTCTTAATCAATAGATCAGTGAAATCCTGAGCTCAGTTTGCTCGTCTTGGCTGAATAACTGGCACTTTGAAAAGGGGCAAAAATAGAGAATTACTTCACCTGATAGCCACAGAGGTGCTCATGTGGTAGCTTAAGGATGTTCTTAGAATGTTGCAGACAAATCCTGCAAGTTCTAGACATCCCATAATCTCCCCCTTCCCACTTCTTCTTGTAGAGTCTATATAAGGATCAGACACTTTATTTTCCTCCTCCTTCTGACAAGCCTTACTGACCAACAGCTCCTCCTCTCTCATCACTACTCCTTGACAGACACTTTCATCCTCCCGTTAGTGTCAGGCAATGCCCCTACAGCTACTGCAAGGAGTAAAACCTCTGAGTAGAGTGGGAAGGGAGAAGTGGAGCAGTAAGCACTTCAGAGACACCACTGAAGCCTTGTGGGCTGAACCACCCCAAGCTGCCATGCTACAGAGGCGTCAGCTCTGATTTACAGTGTCAGAATCAATGCCTTGTGGATGGACTGCAAAGCTAGTGCCTGACATTATGAGCCTGTGACACAGACAGCTGGAGAGACAGAGCTCTGGACTGCAGAAGGGGAAGGTTTGTGGTGCAGTGTCCTTCTGTGGCTACATACTCACTCAATAAAAAAACAACTGTTAAGAGTTCATCACAGCTCTGTGCAAGGCTGAAGGAGGTGGGAAGCAGTATCTCTGCCTCTCCCCAGAGCAAGACACTTAGCAAAGCTCTGATGGTATTTTTTCCTTCTGCTCCCTTTAAAGCTAGATTAATAGACTTTGGAGTTCTGCTGCAAGTTTCAGACCTAAAATAATTTGTAGCAGAACAGAACCAGTTTGTGCACAGCATAAACATAAACCACGCACAAAATGTATGACTTGTGGTTGCAGGACTGGTGATAACCCAGCTGGGACCCCCATGGGAAGCATTTCCAGGGGAAACTGCACCGTTGTGGCCCTCAACAGGAAATAAGGGTTGCACTGTTAATGTACATACTATGCTCTGGGGACCTATGCAGGTTGCTGTCTTCTGTCCTTTCCTACACCTGTCTTTCTTTGGATGGGCTGGACTATCAGAAGGGCTTCCTTTTCCACATTTTCTATATGAAACACAATTCAGACATTCCCTGTAAAACAAAGCAAACACTCTGCTTACCTTTGGGGTAGAAGGAAAAGACAAAGACTGAGGAGGCAAAAATCTCTGCAGAACATCTCTGGAGATTATTTCTCTCTTTGCTCTGCCTGCCTGTGAAGCAGAAAAGAAAGACAAAGTTCAGTGGTTTAAGAAAAACTATTTTAAGGGAAGGAAACAGGAAAAAAAGGCAACTGTGCAGTCAGAACTCCACTCTGTGATGCTTAACACTCCCAGCACATAGTAGCTCCTGCCCTTTTTTCTGGCTTGTGTCATCTTTCAGCACTGTGCTATCTTAACACTTCCACATAAAATACACTAGTGACAACTCAGGTCCTAAAGTCCTTGACAAGGTCACCAAATTGTAGCTGCCACTTTGTTTTAGATAAGGCATTTCTTCTTTCAGTGTGGGATGGTGATGTCACCATGAGAAGGGATTTATTAAATAGAAGATGTTTAGATAGATCCTAGAGGCATTCAAACTAAGCCAAGGGAGATCCTGCCTGCATCCAACAGACTCAGCATCACTTAGTCCAAGACTCCACTGACCAGGTTCCACAGAAGTGCTTCAGCTCTGTGCTCCATTAGCTTGTACCTGGGATAAACCCACACTATTAATATGGTGCCAAGTCATTCAGCATGCAGTACAGGATGAAATCATTCCACTTTAAATAGGTTTCGTTGACTTTTCTGGGAGTGGAACCAAATCTTGGCATCTGGCCCAAGGCTCCCACGGGCTTCTGCTGGCCTTGGAGCAGGTGCCATGATGGACAGCTCTTACTTGTGCCTGCTCTGCATTTTTGCTCCCTGCCTGAAAGACTGCACCAGCTGCATAGCTTTCCCTGAGATACCCCTGGCACTCTGCCACATAGCTCGTGTACTTCCTGCAGCAGCTCCTGTGGTATGGCACTGCCAAGGGGAAGTTGTTACTCAGCCACCATTAGCCTGAGCTGGACACAGTACTGCTCTACTTGCTCCACTGCACTCTTTGAACTGTGTCACAGATTTCCTGCCGATACCAGCAAGGTAACCTCCCTCTTGGATGGAGTCTTCCTCTCAATTATACTGTTACAAATTGGGAATAACTATGCAAATCTTTAGTCCCTGTGCCTTGGCACCAGTGAGAGCAAGATCCCAGCTTCAGATTAGGTGCCTTTCTCACCATGCACAGCAGTTAGGGACTCAACTTCAAACCTGGTCATTCCACAGTGACCCAAATATCAGGGGTTTTCTGCTTGGATTAGGTTCTTCCTATAGCAGTTCAGTACAGCCCAAAGAACATTCTGCCTTCTCAGCTAGCTGCACAGCTCTAGTGCTGTGCCACGGGTCAGCCTGGCTCCAGGCAAGTAAAACGTGTTTGCCCATACAGAGCCAGTAAAACCACCTGAACACCAAAGCACCAAAAATGCAGGGCATCCCACTAGGGAAACGTGCTCTAATATCTGTCCACCCTCTGGATCCCTACCAAGGCTTTGCAGTTCTAACCCATCCTCTGAAAGTGGTGTTAAGATATTTCCTAGTATCAGTGAGCTGCTGTCACTGTAGTGTGAGAGAATCATTCACCTCCTCACAGCAGTGTTAGACCACAGTTTTGATGGGATTAGTCCAGATAGTTTAAAGAACTTCTGGGAAGAAAGGATAATTGTACAAATTAGCATTTAGTTAAAGCATGAGAATTCACAAGCTGAAGTGCCCCCCAGGAGCATGCTTCACAACCCTGTTTTGCACAGGGGCTGCAGTTACTAGCATTCTGGTGCACCAGAGTAAGCTTCTAAACAGCTGTATCCTACCTGACCGTAGTTACTAAGACTTTATTCTGGGAAAGAATAAAAGGAAAAAAAGAAGCAGCTTTGATTTATTTTGATGACTGACCAATAGATGGAAACCTCTTATGTAGTAGAAGCTTTTTTGGGACTCCAGTTGAAGTGAAATGAGCACTGAAGTGTGTGCTACTGCTGCCTAGTGAGGACAGCTGAAACAAATCAACTTGGATCAATTTATAGTTGCTGCTGCCGCCACAGACCTAAGTGAACTTCACAGTCTCTGTTTCTCTGACTCTGCTAATTCTTTGCAAAACAAGGAAAATATAGTTTTCATTTTTTGGAGGATGGCCATGAAGAAAATATATGCATCAAAGACTGCAAGACAGCGACAAGGGGATCTTTAAGAGATAGAAATGAGACACAGCATACAACTTATAGACAAGAAAAAGGTGACACCAGTGCCCAGAGATGAATATAACTGAGGCATTATTTATCATTTAGTGTATCAATGCAATTGCAGTTCTGCTCTGTAGTGCTTTCATCTTAACCTCAGACGTGGCAAGAGTGCATTGTTTGGCTCTGCTGTGTCTTGGCTCTGCATTCTGCAGGAATGGTGCTGCACAGAGAAGGGTGTATGGAGCCAGAGATTGCCCTTTTGCTCTTTATATTCAGTTCTGTGGAATAACTTTTCAGGAGAACATAACTACACCATCACCAGTGAGTTTACAGCTTCATGACCACTTCTTGGCTACACCATTCTGTGCTGAGCTTTCTTTGGCTACTGATACGAAGGCGACAGTTGCCAAACACAGTTACAAAATGATGGATGCAAAAACCATCATACAGCCTGGCATCAGACTTGGATGCCTTTGCCAAAACGTCACTTCAAGGGCAACACATGTGCTTATCTAGAAGAGGTTTTGACTGATTTAAGATAGATATAAACTGTTTGCCCTTTTTGAATGCTTCCCTTTTTCCCCCTTGCCTAGGTTGAGCTGTGAGGAGTTGTCTGGGTATGAAAGAGACTACTCTGGGGATTTTGTAAGGAAAGGTTCATGGCACAACAGCTGCAGTGAAAGAGTCAGGACTTCTGAGGATTTATGAGAGCTGCTCACTTTTTATCTTACTGACCAAGCAAATAATTAAAGCCTTTCATTTTCACTAGATATTGATTTGCCTCTCAATATCCTCTACTTTGGAATCAGTCTTAAAATATTTTTCTTTAAACTTTTAAGCTTGTTCTTCCCAGAACAAAATATGAATTGCTATATTATTAATTACTGCTGCATTTCAAAAGTCTCTTTTGGCAAGAAGGCACGAGAAACTCTGAAGGTACTACAGAGAAGAGAATGGAATTAACAACAGAAAACCATTTTTATGCAAGCCACTCATACTGGAAACCTTACTTACTTGACAACTAATCAGTTTATATAGACTGAATTATTACAGAACTAAGATGGGGGCTCCTGTTAGGTGTCAATAGAAACACAAACTCACTTCTTGGCTGGTCAGGGCAAAAAGGTGCATAAGAAGCTGATGGAGGAAAAGGGAGTGAACCTAGAAAGAGCACCTGTAACACTGGGTCAGTAATACTGACATCAATTGTTTCTGATGCTTATAATACTTTCTGAGTAAAACAACTTGATATAAGACTTAAAGCACGTTCAGTAAGAGAAGTGCATCATATGGTGTTGAAATGAGTGTCTTGTATTGACTGAAGTCTTTCACATTTCCATTCTGTCAAAACCTCAGAAAGTTTCTGGTTTGGTTGGAAGGGAAACCTTTTCTGTCCTGCTGTTTTCCCTGTCTGAAAAAATCTAAATCCAAGCAGGTTGTTTATTAACCTGACCATGTCTAGAAGGTCATTATTGACCCAGTTTTAGTCTGAAGAGCAGGAGGTGTGTTTCAAAGCAGATGCTGTGAGAACTCTGGCTGCTCAGTGACACAACAGCTGCTCTTGTCTGCTTTTGGTTTGTTGGTCTTTGGTGGTGTTTCCTTGTTTGGTTTGGGTTTTTTTCAGTTGCCTTGAGTGGTTACCTGGAACTGTGGACAGTTAAACAGGTGGCTTCATGGTACTTGCAGAAATCCTTCACAAACTTCTGGGAACTTGTGCTCTTGATAAAAAATACATTCCTTCTGTCCTCGTCACTGTCATTACATCACATGAAAAATGACCTCTCAGTTCTAGCAGCAGCAGGAGGCATGGCTGAGGTGGCCTGCTTCTGGCTGTGTTTTGGTGCAAGGCTGACACTCAGCCCCCACAGCGGGTGAAGAGCAGCACCTGCACGCACGAGTGCCCAGCTGTGTGGGACAACTCAACATCAGGCATGTAGAGTCACTGAGCCTATTGCTGATTTCACATGCACAAGTACTGTGTGTGCCACCTACGCTTATATACACACACACTTTATACCTAGTACTACTCGCAGCAGAAGGAGAACCAGGCCTGTTATTTTACACCCCATAAACTGCAGGCCTGGTTCCCATCTCAATTATTCTAATGACAGTCAGAAACAGCTTTGGGACACAAAAAGGGTTACATAAAATTAGTTTCCATCCATACATAAGGATGCTCAAACCCCATCTGAGTAATGCATTTATGTTTTCAATATGCAGACTCTTGTCCTTCAAGCTCCTGGTGGGAAGCTGCAGCTTGTGCTCCCATCTGCCCACCCACAGTACCCAGATCTACCTCCAGCTTGCAGGCTAGAGGTCTTTAAAAGCATACTGAAAGTCTTAGACTACATCAAAAAGATTTCTGAGATTTACTTACGTGAATTGAATTCTTCCTCCAAATTGTCAACTTGGGCTTCTGTTTGGTCAATTCATTGAGTCTGTTTAAGCAAACACAATGTACAAAACCATTTAGAACTAATTGCAGTTCTAGGCAGAAGTGTGGTGTGCTGCTGCAGACAGCTCTTTCTCTCCTGCACTAGATACCTCCTGCCTCTCTCTAATCTTCACTTTTCTGCAATTGCCAGTCTCCAGTGGCTGCAGATCCGTGAGCTCACAGCTGTCTGCTTGGTCATGTTGGGCAATGACTTCAGGTTTCATTCACCTGGCAGCCCTGCCTCTCATGGCAAGCAAGGTTCTGGGTGCATAAGATTCATCTTCTCTCCTCCAACAGCCAGGCAGGTCACAAGCCCAGCAACGTTGCTTTCTATGATTTTGCTCTCTACTTGCCAGCCCTGTAATTGTAACTCTATATATATGGTCCCTCCCACCTCAGCAGTTCTGCTCCCTGAGCCTCCTCCATTGTGTGTGCAGGTATTTTACCTAATTATTGGTCCTATCAGCTGAGATAAGCACACACATGATTAACTCCCTCATGGGACACAAAGTAGTGTCCCCTGAGCACCTTCTGACCTGTAGGTGTAAAGTGACTGCAGGTACTTGTTACATTAGCATTAAATAAAGCAAGAGTGGTTAACAGGATCTCTGCTGAGTGCGCTGCTCAGTTCTGGGTGTGCTGGAGGAGGAAATGGGAAACAGAAGTTAATTATTATGGAAAGTGTCACGTGAGCAGAATTTGGAAAGAATGAGGGAGTGTGTGTCATTTAAACTGAGCGGAATTGGAAGGGTGCAGAAGTAAGGGAATACATAGAGCCACTACAGCAGATATTTTGCTTCTGATTATTCTCACATTATGGGCAATACACCAAAAGGCTCCAGCAGACACATGGCCACAAAGGCCTCGGTGAACACACAGAAACTGTTTCCAAGCTTCCAAGTCACAGGCACGTGTAAGATAAGAGCTCTGCAGACGCACTGGGTAATTTGGGATTGTTTTTCCCTTGCTCATCTTCGCTGGCTATGACAAAGGGAAGCAGTTTCCCCTGTAGCCCTGTGCTGGCTCATCACAGCAGTTCTGTTCTGTCTCTGAAGTGTGCTGTGCAGGCGGACCCCTAGGGCTCTTAAGCAACCATGTGATTTAGTCGAGCAATTGCTACGTGCCATGGCCCACCCCTCCAAGATGAACTTGCTGACCTCTCAGAGGAGGAAAGCAGTGATGGACAGGATCACTCTATTTTGTTGCTCTTCTCACTGAGCATCTGCTTCCTTCAAGCAGCTCAGTGTCATGGCACGGCAGCCTCAGCAGTGCCTTGCCAAGGAGGGGAAAGGACCCAGCATGGCTGAAGGGAGCAGTAAAGATGACTAGAGCTGCCAGCAACTCATTAATTGAAGGCCTGACAACACACTGACAAATGAGAGTGTAGGAAAGGAATATCATATGGGGCCCCAAGGAGCACAGTTCAGACATTATCATTCATCTTACACATCTATTAGTCTGAATTTCTGTAGGGCAGGGAAAGTCTCCTCACCACAGCAAGGCTTAGGGGAAAACCAGCCACATAATGTTTTGAATGCCTCCACAGCCCTCTTTTGTTCAACATACTTGTTTTTGTGGGCACAGCAGCTGCATGTCCTTCCACACCAGCTTTCATTTCTCCTCTGTAAGTCCTCAATATCCACAGTAAAGCCTGTGCCTTGTGCCATGTAGCAAAGGAGATGTGTGCCAGCGTTCAAGGGGTTCCTGGGAGCAGAGCTGTGGCCCGACACTGAGCCACCTCCAGATGCTCTGAAGTTTACTCGAGTTCCTGCATTTACTGCTTCCCACCAGCTAGGTGCCTCTGTAGGTTCTAAGAAAACGGCTTTTGAAGCCACCTCCGTATCTTTGCAGGTTTGTCAGGTCTTGCCAACAGTTTCATGGCAGCTTTGTGCCACTTGCTCATGTTCCCTTTCTCAGATCACTGCATCACCATGGTTGGGTACCCTCAGCCTGGGCTGGCAGGCTTTGAATGTGCCCCAAACTCTGTCTGGGCCCCGGCAGTCCTGTCACCTCTTCCCTGAGGCAGGCTTTACCTAAAGGTATTTAATCTGGGTCTGGTTTCATGTTCCCATTCAGCATCACCTTTCCTAGAGCAACGCGGCATTTCACAGAGCAGGAAAACAAGCCAGAATGTTTGGGCTTTATTTAGACTTTTCTCTGCTTTCTTTCTTTTTATAATCACTGTAGAAATAGCATAACTATTCCCCATTTCTAAGAATGGAGAAATTCAGGTACTCAGAGGTCAAGTTACTTGTTTCTTAACTGTTATCAGTAGCAGACTATCTGCCAAGATGAGCCAGCCTCCTGCAGCACATGTGCCAACACCACCTTGCTCAGACCAGTACCGATATCTGCTTAGGAACTGCTGAGCACAGCCATCCTCCTGCATGCACACAGCTGCCACAGGCTTCCCCCACGCTGCTCCCTGAGCTTGGGGCTGCACTGACCCCACAGATTTGCACTGCGTTGTTTTTCCTCCTCATTTCATTGGCACCCACTTACCCATAGCCTGAGCCCCATCCCAGCCAGTGTGGTGACATGGCCCTGTGGCAGGCACTGCTCTGCTCAGCACCATCTTGTTTGAGACAATTCTTCCTATGAGTGCTCGTCAATAACTGCTAACCTACTCCTAAAAGACACAGATCAATTGACAAAGTATTATAACCCCTTAAAATATTAATGCCCTATCAGGGAGACAATTTCACTGGGCCTAGGGACTCTTCCATTATTAGAAGTTATGCCCCAGCCTTAAATAAATTAACTCAATAAACGTCTTATCATGAATACAAATTCCTGCTTAGGGCTTGCAAATAAAATGATTTAGAGCTGTTCTCCAAGGAAAGATGAGGTGTTTAAACTTGCAGAAGAGGAAGGGCCACCATATTCATTAGTCTTTTATTTTAAATGGACTTCTGTCCTGAACTGAAGGCATCCCTTTCACAAGGGAGAAGGACATCTTTGGAAAATTAACTTGTTAGGTTTTCTTATGCAGGGACTGCAGTTTTGGTTCTGCAAGTACACAGATTTCTGCTCAACTCCAGAGGCAGCTCTGGGGCTGAGACCATACCGGCCTCAGGCAGGGGTAGCTCAGCACCATCGGCTTCACACCCATGTGGGTTGCAGGAGGCATAGCAAGGGGCACAAGGAGGAGCAGGCTGGTATCCCTGGCCAGCAGCACTGCATTCCTGCCTGCTTCTGTGGGTGCTGGCAGCCTGGACATGAGTGACCCATTCTGAGAAACTTCATCTGGATCCACCAGGCCAGAGGAAGCCATTCTGCCATTGCCTGCAGGTTGAATTTTGGATCTGCCAGGCTGGATTGAGCCATCCTGCCATCATCCCCAGATTGAATTTTGGCAAACTGGAGTTTTTAATTGCTCTGTGCAACCATGACTGTGTGCTGCCTGCACTGGGAGGGCACCTGAATTCCCGTCAGTGGAAACGGAGCCAGAGCTGTGAATCTGGAGTGCAGAATTGGCTTTGCAAAGACACACACCACAGCACTGGCTGTGCTGAGGAGGAGCCGTGAGCTGTGCTGGGGGCAAACCTGAAAGCAAACCTGCTTTTCTGCTGCAGCTAGCTTGGTTGGTCATTACTTGTGCAGGCTTGGATAACAGGAGTGATGCTTACTGTAACTTTCCTGTATTATGCCCTAAATGGTGAGAAGAGATGCCAAGCCAGACCACTGTCCTGCTGTTCACTGAAGCTTCAGCCAAGGCCATACAACATAAAGTCCATGAGGTTTACTCAGGGAGAGTCTTTCAGCCTGCAACCCCCTAGCTTCTACTCACATATGCCTAAAAGATCCTGTAGTACACAGAGCATCTGTTAATAAAGCCTCAGTCTTAGCAGGTGTTTGTAATTTCAACCAAACAAGAAGCCTGCACAAGCCCATTCATCACCCCAAGCCCTTGTCAGAGTTTGCCCTCTTTATGTCGATGAATGGACTGTGAATTATGGAAGCCACACTGACACCTGTAAGGAGAGCCACAGTTCACACCAAAGGCCCCTGATGCCTTAGACAGACACTCCAACAAAAGCCATGCAAGGAGACACTCAGACACAGGGAATTTGACAAGAGGCTCAGGAAGATCACCTTGGCAGCAGCCCTCACCTCTGTGCCTCCTCTTTCTGGCATTGCCTTTGCACTACTACCTGCTGCATTCCCAGCACTGCAGCAGTGAGCTCTGAGTTGGTGACACTCCTCACAGGAATGCCAGCCTACTTTTATGCTATAGCATCTCAATGCACTTCTCAGCACCCTTGAGAGCTGGGATAAATGTGACCCGAGCTTACTCAAGGGAGGAACTGAGAGAGAATGAGGATGCAGACCGGGAGAGAGGGTGCAGCCTGCCTGCACCCTCACTGAGCTCCCACATCCCAAGACTGAGAGCTCACTGCTGTGCCTATGCCACAGTGGGCCTTTGGGCACCACTGCCAGCCACTGCGGCCATGTCAGAGGCATCCCATCTGCCGCAGTTTCCCCATAGATCTCACATTCAGCAGCCACATGCAGCCATCAGTTGCAGCTGCCCCTAACATGAGTTGCCCTATGTGCTGACCCCACTTGCCCAGCCCTCATCCAGAAACAACCCCTGCAGACACAATCCACAGCTAGCAAAGGGCTAGGGCCACTTAGCTCTTAAGATAATGAGCAAGTGTGTCTGTGCAGTAATATCAGTTTCAAAGTGATTTGGCAAAAATCCAAGTTAAAGCAGTGACTTCCCAGCTGTGTGCAGCCTCCTGGCTTCTCAGGAGCATGGCAGGTGGGTAGCCACCCCCCTCCATGCTGCTTCTGTCACCTCCCTCCCGTTCCCAGCACCTGGGGCTTCCTGCTCTGTCTCCAATCGCTGGCTGGGCTCTGCAATGATCCTGGCTGGGACCAGCTGGTACTTTGGGAGGTTATTCCTTAATAGGGTGATCTCTGTGCTAGTAGAGGGCTGAGGAAGGGAGGAACACGTTGTCAGTTCTGATCTGGCACTGCAGCCCGCCTGCTGCTTCAGTTCTGCCTCCCCAAAGCAGAATTCATTGCTGGGCTAGAAAACACAGATAAATCAATCAGCTCACACCACATTTATTTTCTGTAGCTATGTGTTGGGCTCTTGGCAGCTGGAAATAGCAGTGAGACCCCTGCCACAAAGTGACATAAAGGTCAGGCTCTTGCTGGGCATTATCTGCAGAAAGGATTGGCTGTCCAGTGTGCAGCAGGGAAGGTGATGGCACTGCTACAGCAGTGGCCTGGAGCCAAACACTATCATACCGGCTATATTTTCACCCCCTTTCAGCATTTAAGGTGACTGTCAGTCCAGACCCATTGCGTAACTCATCTTTCTAGCTTTCCTAAAATAAATGCCTGAAAAACAGGATGGAAAGAGGAGGCTGAAAGCAAAAGTGCCATCTTATACTG